>NW_028259190.1:705247-1057871 GCF_977971745.1 Zootermopsis nevadensis
ATTTGCCTTTTAAAAATTGACTTTCGAATAATCTCGAAAAATTAAAATGTCTATATCCTCCAAACCCTTGGACATACATTGACGAGATTCTGACATGAAGTTGACATATACGTTCCCACAAAGTAACATAAGTTTTGTCTCTCAGATTCCTACAGATCGGGATATATTTGCCTTTTAAAAATTGAATTTCGAATAATCTCGAAAAATTAAGATGTCTATATCCTCCAAACCCTTCGACATACATTGACGAGACTCTGACATGAAGTTGACGTATGCGTTCTCTCAAAGTGACATAAGGTTTGTCTGTCAGATGTCTACAGATCGGGAGATATTTGCCTTTTAATAATTCACTTTCGAATAATCTCGAAAAATTCAAATGTCTCTATCCTCCAAACCCTTGGACATACATTGACGAGACTCTGACATGAAGTTGACGTATGCGTTCTCTCAAAGTGACATAAGGATTGTCTCTCAGATGTGTACAGATCGGGAGATATTTGCCTTTTAAAAATTGACTTTCGAATAATGTCGAAAAATTAAAATGTCTCTATCGTCCAAAACCTAGGACATACATTGACCAGACTCTGACATGAAGTTGACATATGCGTTCCCTCAAAGTGACATAAGGTTTGTCTCTCAGATGCCTACAGATCGGGAGATATTTGCCTTTTAAAAATTGACTTTCGAATAATCTCTAAAAATTTAAATGTCTCTATGCTCCAAACCCTTCGACATACATTGACATGACTATGCCATGAAGTTGACGTATGCGTTCTCTCAAAGTGACATAAGGTTTGTCTCTCAGATGCCTACAGATCGGGAGATATTTGCCTTTTAAAAATTGACTTTCGAATAATCTCTAAAAATTTAAATGTCTCTATCCTCCATACCCTTCAACATACATTGACGTGACTATGACATGAAGTTGACATATACGTTCCCTCAAAGTGACGTATGTTTTGTCTCTCAGATTCTTGCAGATCGGGAGATATTTGCCTTTTAAAAATTGAATTACGAATAATCTCGAAAAATTAAAATTTCACTATCCTCCATACCCTAAGACATACATTGACGAGACTCTGACATGAAGTTGACATATGCGTTCCCTCAAAGTGACATAAGATTTGTATCTCAGATGCCCACAGATCGGGAGATATTTGCCTTTTAATAATTGACTTTCGAATAATCTCGAAAAATTAAAATGTCTCTATCGTCCAAACCCTTTGACATACATTGACGAGATTCTGACATGAAGTTGACATATGCGTTCCCTCAAAGTGACATAAGTTTTGTCTCTCAGATTCCTATTGATCGGGAGATATTTGCCTTTTCAAAAACTGACTTTCGAATAATCTCTAAAAATTTAAATGTCTCTATCCTCCAAACCCTTGGACATACATTGACGTGACTCTGACAGCAAGTTGGCATAAACGTTCCCTCAAAGAGACATAAGTTTTGTTTCTCAGATTCCTACAGATCGGGAGATATTTGCCTTTTAAAAATTGACTTTCGAATAATCTCGAATAACTTAAATGTCTCTATCCTCCAAACCCTTGGACATACATTGACGTGACTCTGACAGGACGTTTACATAAACGTTCCCTCAAAGTGACATAAGTTTTGTCTCTCAGATTCCTACAAATCGGGAGATATTTGCCTTTTAAAAATTGACTTTCGAATAATATCTAAAAATTTAAATGTCTCTATCCTCCAAACCCTTGGACATACATTGACGTGACTCTGACAGGAAGTTGACATATATGTTCCCCCAAAGTGACATTAGTTTTGTCTCTTAGATTCCTACAGATCGGGAGATATTTGCCTTTTAAAAATTGACTTTAGAACAATCTCGAAAAATTAAAATGTCTCTATCGTCCAAACCCTTGGATTTACATTGACGAGATTCTGACATGAAGTTGACATATACGTTCCCTCAAAGTAACATAAGTTTTGTCTCTCAGATTCCTACAGATCGGGAGATATTTGCCTTTTAATAATTGACTTGCGAATAATCTCGAAAAATTAAAATGTCTCTATCCTCCAAACCCTTGGACATACATTGACGTGACTCTGACAGGACGTTGACATATACGTTCCCTCAAAGTGACATAAGTTTTGTCTCTCAGATTAATACAGATCGGGAGATATTTGCCTTTAAAAAATTGACTTTCGAATAATCTCTAAAAATTTAAATGTCTCAATCCTCCAAACCCTTCGACATACATTGACGAGACTCTAACATGAAGTTGACATATGCGTTCCCTCAAAGTGATATAAGGTTTGTCTCTCAGATGCCTACAGATCGGGAGATATTTGCCTTTTAATAATTGACTTCCAAGTAATCTCGAAAAATTAAAATGTCTCTATCGTCCAAACACTTGGACATACAATGACGAGATTCTGACATGTAGTTAATTTATGCGTTCCCTCAAAGTGACATAAGATTTGTCTCTCAGATTCCTACAGATCGGGAGATATTTGCCTTTTAAAAATTGACTTTCGAATAATCTCGTAAAATTAAAATTTCTCTATCCTCCAAACCCTTGTACATACCTTGACGAGACTCTGACATGAAGTTGACATGTGCGTTCCCTCAAAGTGACATAAGGTTTGTCTCTCAGATGCCTACAGATCGGGAGATATTTGCCTTTTAAAAATTGACTTTCGAATAATCTCGAAAAATTAAAATGTCTCTATCCTCCAAACCCTTGGACATACATTGACGAGACTCTGACATGAAGTTGACATATGCATTCCCTCAAAGTGACATAAGGTCTGTCTCTCAGATGCCCACAGATCGGGAGATATTTGCCTTTTAAAAATTGACTTTCGAATAATCTTGAAAAATTTAAATGTGTCTATCGTCCTAACCCTTGTACATACATTGACGAGATTCTGACATGAAGTTGACATATACGTTCCCTCAAAGTGACATAAGTTTTGTCTCTCAGATTCCAATTGATCGGGAGATATTTGCCTTTTCAAAAATTGACTTACGAATAATCTCTAAAAATTTAATTGTCTCTATCCTCCAAACCCTTGGACATACATTGACGTGACTCTGACAGCAAGTTGACATATACGTTCCCTCAAAGAGACATTAGTTTTGTTTCTCAGGTTCCTACAGATCGGGAGATATTTGCCTTTTAAAAATTGACTTTCGAATAATCTCGAAAAATTAAAATGTCTCTATCCTCCAAACCTTTGGACATACATTGACGTGACACTGACAGCAAGTTGACATATACGTTCCCTCAAAGTGACATAAGTTTTGTCTCTCAGATTAATACAGATCGGGAGATATTTGCCTTTTAAAAATTGACTTTCGAATATTCTCTAAAAATTTAAATGTCTCTATCCTCCAAACCCTTCGACATACATTGACGTGACTATGACATGAAGTTGACATATACGTTCCCTCAAAGTGACATAAGTTTTGTCTCTCAGATTAATACAGATCGGGAGATATTTGCCTTTTCAAAAATTGACTTTCGAATAATCTCTAAAAATTTAAATGTCTCTATCCTCCAAACCCTTGGGCATACATTGACGTGACTCTGACAGCAAGTTGACATATACGTTCCCTCATAGTGACATAAGTTCTGTCTCTCAGATTCCTATTGATCGGGAGATATTTGCCTTTTCAAAAATTGACTTTCAAATAATCTATAAAAATTTAAATGTCTCTATCCTCCAAACACTTCGACATTCATTGACGTGACTCTGACAGCAAGTTGACATATACGTTCCCACAAAGTGACATAAGTTTTGTTTCTCAGATTCCTACAGATCGGGAGATATTTGCCTTTTAATAATTGACTTTCGAATAATCTCGAAAAATTAAAATGTCTCTATCCTCCAAACCCTTGGACATACATTGACGAGACTCTGACATGAAGTTGACATATGCGTTCTCTCAAAGTGATATAAGGTTTGTCTCTCAGATGCCTACAGATCGGGAGATATTTGCCTTTTAATAATTGACTTTCGAATAATCTCGAAAAATTAAAATGTGTCTATCGTCCAAACCCTTTTACATACATTGACGAGATTCTGACATGAAGTTGACATATACGTTCCCTCAAAGTGACATAAGTTTTGTCTCTCACATTCCTACAGATCGGGAGATATTTGCCTTTTAATTTGACTTTCGAATAATCTCGTAAAATTAAAATTTCTCTATCCTCCAAACCCTTGGACATACATTGACGTGACTCTGACAGGACATTTACATATACGTTCCCTCAAAGTGACATAAGTTTTGTGTCTCAGATTCCTACAGATCGGGAGATATTTGCCTTTTAAAAATTGAATTTCGAATAATCTCTAAAAATTTAATTGACTCTATCCTCCAAACCCTTGGACATACATTGAAGTGACTCTGACAGGACATTTACATATACGTTCCCTCAAAGTGACATAAGTTTTGTCTCTCAGATTAATACAGATCGGGAAATATTTGCCTTTTTAATAATTCACTTTCGAATAATCTCGAAAAATTAAAATGTCCCTATCCTCCAAACCCTTGGACATACATTGACGAGACTCTGACATGAAGTTGACATATGCGTTCCCTCAATGTTACATAAGGTTTGTCTCTCAGATGCCTACAGATCGGGAGATATTTGCCTTTTAAAAATTAAATTTCGAATAATCTCTAAAAATTTAATTGACTCTATCCTCCAAACCCTTGGACATACATTGACGTGCCTCTGACAGGAAGTTGACATATATGTTCCCTCAAAGTGACATTAGTTTTGTCTCTCAGATTCCTACAGATCGGGAGATATTTGCCTTTTAATAATTCACTTTCGAATAATCTCGAAAAATTAAAATGTCCCTATCCTCCAAACCCTTGGACATACATTGACGAGACTCTGACATGAAGTTGACATATGCGTTCCCTCAATGTTACATAAGGTTTGTCTCTCAGATGCCTACAGATCGGGAGATATTTGCCTTTTAAAAATTGACTTTCGGATAATCTCGAAAAATTAAAATGTCCCTATGGTCCAAACCCTTGGACATACATTGACGAGATTCGGACATGAAGTTTACATATACGTTCCCACAAAGTAACATAAGTTTTGTCTCTCAGATTCCTACAGATCGGGAGATATTTGCCTTTTAAAAATTGACTTTCGAATAATCTCGAAAAATTAAGATGTCTCTATCCTCCAAACCCTTGGACATACATTGACGTGACTCTGAAAGGAAGTTGACATATACGTTCCCTCAAAGTTACATAAGTTTTGTCTCTCAGATTCCTACAGATCGGGAGATATTTGCCTTTTAAAAATTGCCTTCGAATAATCTCTAGAAATTTAAATGTCTCTATCCTCCAAACCCTTGGACATACATTGACGAGACTCTGACACGAAGTTGACATATGCGTTCCCTCAAAGTGACATAAGGTTTGTCTCTGAGGTGCCTACAGATCGGGAGATATTTGCCTTTTAAAAATTGACTTTCGGATAATCTCGAAAAATTAAAATGTCTCTATCGTCCAAACCCTTGGACATACATTGACGAGATTCTGACATGAAGTTAACATATACGTTCCTTCAAAGTGACATAAGTTTTGTCTCTTAGATTCCTATTGATCGGGAGATATTTGCCTTTTCATAAATTGACTTTCAAATAATCTCTAAAGATTTAAATGTCTCTATCCTCCACACCCTTGGACATACATTGTTGAGATTCTGACATGAAGTTGACATATACGTTCCCACAAAGTTACATAAGTTTTGTCTCTCAGATTCCTACAGATCGGGAGATATTTGCCTTTTAATAATTGACGTTCGAATAATCTCGTAAAATTAAAATTTCTCTATCCTCCAAACCCTTGGACATACATTGACGTGACTCTGACAGGACGTTTACATATATGTTTCCTCAAAGTGACATAAGTTTTGTCTCTCAGATTCCTACAAATCGGGAGATATTTGCCTTTTAAAAATTGACTTTCGAATAATATCTAAAAATTTATATGTCTCTATCCTCCAAACCCTTGGACATACATTGACGTGACTCTGACAGGAAGTTGACATATATGTTCCCTCAAAGTGACATTAGTTTTGTCTCTTAGATTAATACAGATCGGGAGATATTTGCCTTTTAAAAATTGACTTTAGAACAATCTCGAAAAATTAAAATGTCTCTATCGTCCAAACCCTTGGAACTACATTGACGAGAATCTGACATGAAGTTGACATATACGTTCCCTCAAAGTGACATAAGTTTTGTCTCTCAGATTCCTACAGATCGGGAGATATTTGCCTTTTAATAATTGACTTGCGAATAATCTCGAAGAATTAAAATGTCTCTATCCTCCAAACCCTTGGACATACATTGACGTGACTCTGACAGGACGTTGACATATACGTTCCCTCAAAGTGACATAAGTTTTGTCTCACAGATTAACACAGATCGGGAGATATTTGCCTTTAAAAAATTGACTTTCGAATAATCTCTAAAAATTTAAATGTCTCTATCCTCCAAACCCTTCGACATACATTGACGTGACTATGACATGAAGTTGACATATATGTACCCTCAAAGTGACAAAAGTTTTGTCTCTCAGATTAATACAGATCGGGAGATATTTGCCTTTTCAAAAATTGAGTTTCGAATAATCTCGAAAAATTTAAGTGTCTCTCTCCTCCAAACCCTTGGACATACATTGACGAGACTCTAACATGAAGTTGACATATGCGTTCCCTCAAAGTGACATAAGGTTTGTCTCTCAGATGCCTACAGATCGGGAGATATTTGCCTTTTAATAATTCACTTTCGAATAATCTCTTAAAATTTAAATGTCTCTATCCTCCAAACCCTTTGACATACATTGACGTGACTCTGACATGAAGTTGACATATATGTTCCCTCAAAGTGACATTAGTTTTGTCTCTCAGATTCCTACAGATCGGGAGATATTTGCCTTTTAATAATTCACTTTCGAATAATCTCGAAAAATTAAAATGTCTCTATCCTCCAAACCCTTGAACATACATTGACGAGACTCTGACATGAAGTTGACATATGCGTTCCATCAAAGTGACATAAGGTTTGTCTCTCAGACGCCTACAGATCGGGAGATATTTGCCTTTTAAAAATTGACTTTCAAATAATCTCGAAAAATTTAAATGTCTCTATCGTCCAAACCCTTGGACATACATTGACGAGATTCTGACATGAAGTTGACATATACGTTCCCTCAAAGTGACATAAGTTTTGTTTCTCAGATGCCTACAGATCGGAAGATATTTGCCTTTTAAAAATTGACTTTCGAATAATCTCGAAAAATTAAAATGTCTATATCCTCCAAACCTTTGGACATACATTGACGAGATTCTGACATGAAGTTGACATATACGTTCCCACAAAGTAACATAAGTTTTGTCTCTCAGATTCCTACAGATCGGGATATATTTGCCTTTTAAAAATTGAATTTCGAATAATCTCGAAAAATTAAGATGTCTATATCCTCCAAACCCTTGCACATACATTGACGTGACTCTGACATGAAGTTGACATATACGTTCTTTCAATATGACATAAGGTTTGTCTCAGATTCCTACAGATCGGGAGATATTTGCCTTTTCAAAAATTGACTTTCGAATAATCTCGAAAAATGAAAATGTCTCTATCCTCCAAACCCTTGGACATACATTGACGAGACTCTGACATGAAGTTGACGTATGCGTTCTCTCAAAGTGACATAAGGTTTGTCTGTCAGATGTCTACAGATCGGGAGATATTTGCCTTTTAAAAATTGACTTTCGAATATTCTCTAAAAATTTAAATGTCTCTATCCTCCAAACCCTTCGACATACATTGACGTGACTATGACATGAAGTTGACATATACGTTCCCTCAAAGTGACATAAGTTTTGTCTCTCAGATTAATACAGATCGGGAGATATTTGCCTTTTCAAAAATTGACTTTCGAATAATCTCTAAAAATTTAAATGTCTCTATCCTCCAAACCCTTGGGCATACATTGACGTGACTCTGACAGCAAGTTGACATATACGTTCCCTCATAGTGACATAAGTTCTGTCTCTCAGATTCCTATTGATCGGGAGATATTTGCCTTTTCAAAAATTGACTTTCAAATAATCTATAAAAATTTAAATGTCTCTATCCTCCAAACACTTCGACATTCATTGACGTGACTCTGACAGCAAGTTGACATATACGTTCCCACAAAGTGACATAAGTTTTGTTTCTCAGATTCCTACAGATCGGGAGATATTTGCCTTTTAATAATTGACTTTCGAATAATCTCGAAAAATTAAAATGTCTCTATCCTCCAAACCCTTGGACATACATTGACGAGACTCTGACATGAAGTTGACATATGCGTTCTCTCAAAGTGATATAAGGTTTGTCTCTCAGATGCCTACAGATCGGGAGATATTTGCCTTTTAAAAATTGACTTTCGAATAATCTCGAAAAATTAAAATGTGTCTATCGTCCAAACCCTTGGACATACATTGACGAGATTCTGACATGAAGTTGACATATACGTTCCCTCAAAGTGACATACGTTTTGTCTCTCACATTCCTACAGATCGGGAGATATTTGCCTTTTAATTTGACTTTCGAATAATCTCGTAAAATTAAAATTTCTCTATCCTCCAAACCCTTGGACATACATTGACGTGACTCTGACAGGACATTTACATATACGTTCCCTCAAAGTGACATAAGTTTTGTGTCTCAGATTCCTACAGATCGGGAGATATTTGCCTTTTAAAAATTGAATTTCGAATAATCTCTAAAAATTTAATTGACTCTATCCTCCAAACCCTTGGACATACATTGAAGTGACTCTGACAGGACATTTACATATACGTTCCCTCAAAGTGACATAAGTTTTGTCTCTCAGATTAATACAGATCGGGAAATATTTGCCTTTTTAATAATTCACTTTCGAATAATCTCGAAAAATTAAAATGTCCCTATCCTCCAAACCCTTGGACATACATTGACGAGACTCTGACATGAAGTTGACATATGCGTTCCCTCAATGTTACATAAGGTTTGTCTCTCAGATGCCTACAGATCGGGAGATATTTGCCTTTTAAAAATTAAATTTCGAATAATCTCTAAAAATTTAATTGACTCTATCCTCCAAACCCTTGGACATACATTGACGTGCCTCTGACAGGAAGTTGACATATATGTTCCCTCAAAGTGACATTAGTTTTGTCTCTCAGATTCCTACAGATCGGGAGATATTTGCCTTTTAATAATTCACTTTCGAATAATCTCGAAAAATTAAAATGTCCCTATCCTCCAAACCCTTGGACATACATTGACGAGACTCTGACATGAAGTTGACATATGCGTTCCCTCAATGTTACATAAGGTTTGTCTCTCAGATGCCTACAGATCGGGAGATATTTGCCTTTTAAAAATTGACTTTCGGATAATCTCGAAAAATTAAAATGTCCCTATGGTCCAAACCCTTGGACATACATTGACGAGATTCGGACATGAAGTTTACATATACGTTCCCACAAAGTAACATAAGTTTTGTCTCTCAGATTCCTACAGATCGGGAGATATTTGCCTTTTAAAAATTGACTTTCGAATAATCTCGAAAAATTAAGATGTCTCTATCCTCCAAACCCTTGGACATACATTGACGTGACTCTGAAAGGAAGTTGACATATACGTTCCCTCAAAGTTACATAAGTTTTGTCTCTCAGATTCCTACAGATCGGGAGATATTTGCCTTTTAAAAATTGCCTTCGAATAATCTCTAGAAATTTAAATGTCTCTATCCTCCAAACCCTTGGACATACATTGACGAGACTCTGACACGAAGTTGACATATGCGTTCCCTCAAAGTGACATAAGGTTTGTCTCTGAGATGCCTACAGATCGGGAGATATTTGCCTTTTAAAAATTGACTTTCGGATAATCTCGAAAAATTAAAATGTCTCTATCGTCCAAACCCTTGGACATACATTGACGAGATTCTGACATGAAGTTAACATATACGTTCCTTCAAAGTGACATAAGTTTTGTCTCTTAGATTCCTATTGATCGGGAGATATTTGCCTTTTCATAAATTGACTTTCAAATAATCTCTAAAGATTTAAATGTCTCTATCCTCCACACCCTTGGACATACATTGTCGAGATTCTGACATGAAGTTGACATATACGTTCCCACAAAGTTACATAAGTTTTGTCTCTCAGATTCCTACAGATCGGGAGATATTTGCCTTTTAATAATTGACGTTCGAATAATCTCGTAAAATTAAAATTTCTCTATCCTCCAAACCCTTGGACATACATTGACGTGAATCTGACAGGACGTTTACATATATGTTTCCTCAAAGTGACATAAGTTTTGTCTCTCAGATTCCTACAAATCGGGAGATATTTGCCTTTTAAAAATTGACTTTCGAATAATATCTAAAAATTTATATGTCTCTATCCTCCAAACCCTTGGACATACATTGACGTGACTCTGACAGGAAGTTGACATATATGTTCCCTCAAAGTGACATTAGTTTTGTCTCTTAGATTAATACAGATCGGGAGATATTTGCCTTTTAAAAATTGACTTTAGAACAATCTCGAAAAATTAAAATGTCTCTATCGTCCAAACCCTTGGAACTACATTGACGAGAATCTGACATGAAGTTGACATATACGTTCCCTCAAAGTGACATAAGTTTTGTCTCTCAGATTCCTACAGATCGGGAGATATTTGCCTTTTAATAATTGACTTGCGAATAATCTCGAAGAATTAAAATGTCTCTATCCTCCAAACCCTTGGACATACATTGACGTGACTCTGACAGGACGTTGACATATACGTTCCCTCAAAGTGACATAAGTTTTGTCTCACAGATTAACACAGATCGGGAGATATTTGCCTTTAAAAAATTGACTTTCGAATAATCTCTAAAAATTTAAATGTCTCTATCCTCCAAACCCTTCGACATACATTGACGTGACTATGACATGAAGTTGACATATATGTACCCTCAAAGTGACAAAAGTTTTGTCTCTCAGATTAATACAGATCGGGAGATATTTGCCTTTTCAAAAATTGAGTTTCGAATAATCTCGAAAAATTTAAGTGTCTCTCTCCTCCAAACCCTTGGACATACATTGACGAGACTCTAACATGAAGTTGACATATGCGTTCCCTCAAAGTGACATAAGGTTTGTCTCTCAGATGCCTACAGATCGGGAGATATTTGCCTTTTAATAATTGACTTTCGAATAATCTCGAAAAATTAAAATGTCTCTATCGTCCAATACCTTGGACTTACATTGACGAGACTCTGACATGAAGTTGACATATGCGTTCCCTCAAAGTGATATAAGGTTTGTCTCTCAGATGCCTACAGATCGGGAGATATTTGCCTTTTAAAAATTGACTTCCAAATAATCTCGAAAAATTAAAATGTCTCTATCGTCCAAACACTTGGACATACAATTACGAGATTCTGACATGTAGTTAACATATGCGTTCCCTCAAAGTGACATAAGTTTTGTCTCTCAGATTCCTACAGATCGGGAGATATTTGCCTTTTAAAAATTGACTTTCGAATAATCTCGTAAAATTAAAATTTCTCTATCCTCCAAACCCTTGGACATACATTGACGTGACTCTGACAGGATATTTACATATACGTTCCCTTAAAGTGACATAAGTTTTGCCTCTCAGATTTCTACAGATCGGGAGATATTTGCCTTTTAATAATTCACTTTCGAATAATCTCTTAAAATTTAAATGTCTCTATCCTCCAAACCCTTTGACATACATTGACGTGACTCTGACATGAAGTTGACATATATGTTCCCTCAAAGTGACATTAGTTTTGTCTCTCAGATTCCTACAGATCGGGAGATATTTGCCTTTTAATAATTCACTTTCGAATAATCTCGAAAATTTAAAATGTCTCTATCCTCCAAACCCTTGAACATACATTGACGAGACTCTGACATGAAGTTGACATATGCGTTCCATCAAAGTGACATAAGGTTTGTCTCTCAGACGCCTACAGATCGGGAGATATTTGCCTTTTAAAAATTGACTTTCAAATAATCTCGAAAAATTTAAATGTCTCTATCGTCCAAACCCTTGGACATACATTGACGAGATTCTGACATGAAGTTGACATATACGTTCCCTCAAAGTGACATAAGTTTTGTTTCTCAGATGCCTACAGATCGGAAGATATTTGCCTTTTAAAAATTGACTTTCGAATAATCTCGAAAAATTAAAATGTCTATATCCTCCAAACCCTTGGACATACATTGACGAGATTCTGACATGAAGTTGACATATACGTTCCCACAAAGTAACATAAGTTTTGTCTCTCAGATTCCTACAGATCGGGATATATTTGCCTTTTAAAAATTGAATTTCGAATAATCTCGAAAAATTAAGATGTCTATATCCTCCAAACCCTTGCACATACATTGACGTGACTCTGACATGAAGTTGACATATACGTTCTTTCAATATGACATAAGGTTTGTCTCAGATTCCTACAGATCGGGAGATATTTGCCTTTTCAAAAATTGACTTTCGAATAATCTCGAAAAATGAAAATGTCTCTATCCTCCAAACCCTTGGACATACATTGACGAGACTCTGACATGAAGTTGACGTATGCGTTCTCTCAAAGTGACATAAGGTTTGTCTGTCAGATGTCTACAGATCGGGAGATATTTGCCTTTTAATAATTCACTTTCGAATAATCTCGAAAAATTCAAATGTCTCTATCCTCCAAACCCTTGGACATACATTGACGAGACTCTGACATGAAGTTGACGTATGCGTTCTCTCAAATTGACATAAGGATTGTCTCTCAGATGTCTACAGATCGGGAGATATTTGCCTTTTAAAAATTGACTTTCGAATAATGTCGAAAAATTAAAATGTCTCTATCGTCCAAAACCTTGGACATACATTGACGAGATTCTGACATGAAGTTAACATATACGTTCCCTCAAAGTGACATAAGATTTGTCTCTCAGATTCCTACAGATCGGGAGATATTTGCCTTTTAAAAATTGACTTTCGAATAATCTCTATAAATTTAAATGTCTCTATCCTCCAAACCCTTGGACATACATTGACGTGACTCTGACAGCAAGTTGACATATACGTTACCTCAAATTGACATAAGTTTTGTCTCTCAGATTCCTACAGATCGGGAGATATTTGCCTTTTAATAATTGACTTTCGAATAATATCTAAAAATTTAAATGTCTCTATGCTCCAAACCCTTCGACATACATTGACATGACTATGCCATGAAGTTGACGTATGCGTTCTCTCAAAGTGACATAAGGTTTGTCTCTCAGATGCCTACAGATCGGGAGATATTTGCCTTTTCAAAAATTGACTTTCGAATAATCTCTAAAAATTTAAATGTCTCTATCCTCCAAACCCTTGGACATACATTGACGAGACTCTGACATGAAGTTGACATATGCGTTCCCTCAAAGTGACATAAGGTTTGTCTCTCAGATGCCTACAGATCGGGAGATATTTGCCTTTTAAAAATTGACTTTCAAATAATCTCGAAAAATTTAAATGTCTCTATCGTCCAAAGCCTTGGACATACATTGACGAGATTCTGACATGAAGTTAACATATACGTTCCCTCAAAGTGACATAAGATTTGTCTCTCAGATTCCTACAGATCGGGAGATATTTGCCTTTTAAAAATTGACTTTCGAATAATCTCTATAAATTTAAATGTCTCTATCCTCCAAACCCTTCGACATACATTGACGTGACTCTGACAGAACATTTACATATACGTTCCCACAAAGTGACATAAGTTTTGTCTCTCAGATTCCTACAGATCGGGAGATATTTGCCTTTTAAGAATTGACTTTAGAACAATCTCGAAAAATTAAAATGTCTCTATCGTCCAAACCCTTGGACCTACATTGACGAGATTCTGACATGAAGTTGACATATACGTTCCCTCAAAGTGACATACGTTTTGTCTCTCAGATTCCTACAGATCGGGAGATATTTGCCTTTTAATAATTGACTTGCGAATAATCTCGAAGAATTAAAATGTCTCTATCCTCCAAACCCTTGGACATACATAGGCGTGACTCTGACAGGACGTTGACATATACGTTCCCTCAAAGTGACATAAGTTCTGTCTCTCAGATTAATACAGATCGGGAGATATTTGCCTTTAAAAATTGACTTTCGAATAATCTCTAAAAATTTAAATGTCTCTATCCTCCAAACCCTTGGACATACATTGACGAGACTCTAACATGAAATTGACATATGCGTTCCCTCAAAGTGACATAAGGTTTGTCTCTCAGATGCCTACAGATCGGGAGATATTTGCCTTTTAAAAATTGACTTTCGAATAATCTCGAAAAATTAAAATGTCTCTATCGTCCAAAACCTTGGACTTACATTGACGAGACTCTTCCATGAAGTTGACATATACGTTCCCTCAAAGTGATATAAGGTTTGTCTCTCAGATGCCTACAGATCGGGAGATATTTGCCTTTTAAAAATTGACTTCCAAATAATCTCGAAAAATTAAAATGTCTCTATCGTCCAAACACTTGGACATACAATTACGAGATTCTGACATGTAGTTAACATATGCGTTCCCTCAAAGTGACATAAGTTTTGTCTCTCAGATTAATACAGATCGGGAGATATTTGCCTTTTAAAAATTGACTTTCGAATAATCTCGTAAAATTAAAATTTCTCTATCCTCCAAACCCTTGGACATACATTGACGTGACTCTGACAGGACATTTACATATACGTTCCCTTAAAGTGACATAAGTTTTGTCCCTCAGATTCCTACAGATCGGAAGATATTTGCCTTTTAATAATTCACTTTCGAATAATCTCGAAAAATTAAAATGTCTCTATCCTCCAAACCCTTGAACATACATTGACGAGACTCTGACATGAAGTTGACATATGCGTTCCATCAAAGTGACATAAGGTTTGTCTCTCAGACGCCTACAGATCGGGAGATATTTGCCTTTTAAAAATTGACTTTCAAATAATCTCGAAAAATTTAAATGTCTCTATCGTCCAAACCCTTGGACATACATTGACGAGATTCTGACATGAAGTTGACATATACGTTCCCTCAAGGTGACATAAGTTTTGTTTCTCAGATGCCTACAGATCGGAAGATATTTGCCTTTTAATAATTGACTTTCGAATAATCTCGAAAAATTAAAATGTCTATATCCTCCAAACCCTTGGACATACATTGACGAGATTCTGACATGAAGTTGACATATACGTTCCCACAAAGTAACATAAGTTTTGTCTCTCAGATTCCTACAGATCGGGATATATTTGCCTTTTAAAAATTGAATTTCGAATAATCTCGAAAAATTAAGATGTCTATATCCTCCAAACCCTTGCACATACATTGACGTGACTCTGACATGAAGTTGACATATACGTTCCCTCAATATGACATAAGGTTTGTCTCAGATTCCTACAGATCGGGAGATATTTGCCTTTTCAAAAATTGACTTTCGAATAATCTCGAAAAATGAAAATGTCTCTATCCTCCAAACCCATGGACATACATTGACGAGACTCTGACATGAAGTTGACGTATGCGTTCTCTCAAAGTGACATAAGGTTTGTCTGTCAGATGTCTACAGATCGGGAGATATTTGCCTTTAAATAATTCACTTTCGAATAATCTCGAAAAATTCAAATGTCTCTATCTTCCAAACCCTTGGACATACATTGACGAGACTCTGACATGAAGTTGACGTATGCGTTCTCTCAAAGTGACATAACGATTGTCTCTCAGATGTCTACAGATCGGGAGATATTTGCCTTTTAAAAATTGACTTTCGAATAATGTCGAAAAATTAAAATGTCTCTATCGTCCAAAACCTTGGACATACATTGACCAGACTCTGACATGAAGTTGACATATGCGTTCCCTCAAAGTGACATAAGGTTTGTCTCTCAGATGCCTACAGATCGGGAGATATTTGCCTTTCAAAAATTGACTTTCGAGTAATCTCTAAAAATTTAAATGTCTCTATCCTCCAAACCCTTGGACATACATTGACGTGACTCTGACAGCAAGTTGACATATACGTTCCCTCAAATTGACATAGGTTTTGTCTCTCAGATTCCTACAGATCGGGAGATATTTGCCTTTTAATAATTGACTTTCGAATAATATCTAAAAATTTAAATGTCTCTATGCTCCAAACCCTTCGACATACATTGACGTGACTCTGACAGAACATTTACATATACGTTCCCTCAAAGTGACATAAGTTTTGTCTCTCAGATTCCTACAGATCGGGAGATATTTGCCTTTTAACAATTGACTTTCGAATAATCTCTAAAAATTTAAATGTCTCTATCCTCCAAACCCTTGGACATACATTGACGTGACCTTGACAGGAAGTTGACATATATGTTCCCTCAAAGTGACATTAGTTTTGTCTCTTAGATTCCTACAGATCGGGAGATATTTTTCCTTTTAAGAATTGACTTTAGAACAATCTCGAAAAATTAAAATGTCTCTATCGTCCAAACCCTTTGACCTACATCGACGAGATTCTGACATGAAGTTGACATATACGTTCCCTCAAAGTGACATAAGTTTTGTCTCTCAGATTCCTACAGATCGGGAGATATTTGCCTTTTAATAATTGACTTGCGAATAATCTCGAAGAATTTAAATGTCTCTATCCTCCAAACCCTTGGACATACATAGGCGTGACTCTGACAGGACGTTGACATATACGTTCCCTCAAAGTGACATAAGTTTTGCCTCTCAGATTAATACAGATCGGGAGATATTTGCCTTTAAAAATTGACTTTCGAATAATCTCTAAAAATTTAAATGTCTCTATCCTCCAAACCCTTCGACATACATTGGCGTGACTATGACATGAAGTTGACATATATGTACCATCAAAGTGACAAAAGTTTTGTCTCTCAGATTAATACAGATCGGGAGATATTTGCCTTTTCAAAAATTGAGTTTCGAATAATCTCGAAAAATTTAAATGTCTCTATCCTCCAAACCCTTGGACATACATTGACGAGACTCTAACATGAAGTTGACATATGCGTTCCCTCAAAGTGACATAAGGTTTGTCTCTCAGATGCCTACAGATCGGGAGATATTTGCCTTTTAAAAATTGACTTTCGAATAATCTCGAAAAATTAAAATGTCTCTATCGTCCAAAACCTTGGACTTACATTGACGAGACTCTTCCATGAAGTTGACATATGCGTTCCCTCAAAGTGATATAAGGTTTGTCTCTCAGATGCCTACAGATCGGGAGATATTTGCCTTTTAAAAATTGACTTCCAAATAATCTCGAAAAATTAAAATGTCTCTATCGTCCAAACACTTGGACATACAATTACGATATTCTGACATGTAGTTAACATATGCGTTCCCTCAAAGTGACATAAGTTTTGTCCCTCAGATTCCTACAGATCGGAAGATATTTGCCTTTTAATAATTGACTTTCGAATAATCTCTAAAAATTTAAATGTCTCTATCCTCCAAACCCTTTGACATACATTGACGTGACTCTGACATGAAGTTGACATATATGTTCCCTCAAAGTGACATTAGTTTTGTCTCTCAGATTCCTACAGATCGGGAGATATTTGCCTTTTAATAATCACTTTCGAATAATCTCGAAAAATTAAAATGTATCTATCCTCCAAACCCTTGAACATACATTGTCGAGAGTCTGACATGAAGTTGACATATGCGTTCCCTCAAAGTGACATAAGGTTTGTCTCTCAGATGCCTACAGATCGGGAGATATTTGCCTTTTAAAAATTGACTTTCAAATAATCTCGAAAAATTAAAATGTCTCTATCGTCCAAACCCTTGGACATACATTGACGAGATTCCGACATGCAGTTGACATATACGTTCCCTCAAAGTGACATAAGTTTTGTTTCTCAGATGCCTACAGATCGGGAGATATTTGCCATTTAAAAATTGACTTTCGAATAATCTCGAAAAATTAAAATGTCCCTATCGTCCAAACCCTTGGACATACATAGACGAGATTCTGACATGAAGTTGACATATACGTTCCCACAAAGTAACATAAGTTTTGTCTCTCAGATTCCTACAGATCGGGATATATTTGCCTTTTAAAAATTGACTTTCGAATAATCTCGAAAAATTAAGATGTCTATATCCTCCAAACCCTTGCACATACATTGACGTGACTCTGACATGAAGTTGACATATACGTTCCCTCAATATGACATAAGGTTTGTCTCAGATTCCTACAGATCGGGAGATATTTGCCTTTTCAAAAATTGACTTTCGAATAATCTCGAAAAATGAAAATGTCACTATCCTCCAAACCCTTGGACATACATTGACGAGACTCTGACATGAAGTTGACGTATGCGTTCTCTCAAAGTGACATAAGGTTTGTCTGTCAGATGTCTACAGATCGGGAGATATTTGCCTTTTCAAAAATTGACTTTCGAATAATCTCGAAAAATGAAAATGTCTCTATCCTCCAAACCCATGGACATACATTGACGAGACTCTGACATGAAGTTGACGTATGCGTTCTCTCAAAGTGACATAAGGTTTGTCTGTCAGATGTCTACAGATCGGGAGATATTTGCCTTTAAATAATTCACTTTCGAATAATCTCGAAAAATTCAAATGTCTCTATCTTCCAAACCCTTGGACATACATTGACGAGACTCTGACATGAAGTTGACGTATGCGTTCTCTCAAAGTGACATAACGATTGTCTCTCAGATGTCTACAGATCGGGAGATATTTGCCTTTTAAAAATTGACTTTCGAATAATGTCGAAAAATTAAAATGTCTCTATCGTCCAAAACCTTGGACATACATTGACCAGACTCTGACATGAAGTTGACATATGCGTTCCCTCAAAGTGACATAAGGTTTGTCTCTCAGATGCCTACAGATCGGGAGATATTTGCCTTTCAAAAATTGACTTTCGAGTAATCTCTAAAAATTTAAATGTCTCTATCCTCCAAACCCTTGGACATACATTGACGTGACTCTGACAGCAAGTTGACATATACGTTCCCTCAAATTGACATAAGTTTTGTCTCTCAGATTCCTACAGATCGGGAGATATTTGCCTTTTAATAATTGACTTTCGAATAATATCTAAAAATTTAAATGTCTCTATGCTCCAAACCCTTCGACATACATTGACGTGACTCTGACAGAACATTTACATATACGTTCCCTCAAAGTGACATAAGTTTTGTCTCTCAGATTCCTACAGATCGGGAGATATTTGCCTTTTAACAATTGACTTTCGAATAATCTCTAAAAATTTAAATGTCTCTATCCTCCAAACCCTTGGACATACATTGACGTGACCTTGACAGGAAGTTGACATATATGTTCCCTCAAAGTGACATTAGTTTTGTCTCTTAGATTCCTACAGATCGGGAGATATTTTTCCTTTTAAGAATTGACTTTAGAACAATCTCGAAAAATTAAAATGTCTCTATCGTCCAAACCCTTTGACCTACATCGACGAGATTCTGACATGAAGTTGACATATACGTTCCCTCAAAGTGACATAAGTTTTGTCTCTCAGATTCCTACAGATCGGGAGATATTTGCCTTTTAATAATTGACTTGCGAATAATCTCGAAGAATTAAAATGTCTCTATCCTCCAAACCCTTGGACATACATAGGCGTGACTCTGACAGGACGTTGACATATACGTTCCCTCAAAGTGACATAAGTTTTGCCTCTCAGATTAATACAGATCGGGAGATATTTGCCTTTAAAAATTGAGTTTCGAATAATCTCGAAAAATTTAAATGTCTCTATCCTCCAAACCCTTGGACATACATTGACGAGACTCTAACATGAAGTTGACATATGCGTTCCCTCAAAGTGACATAAGGTTTGTCTCTCAGATGCCAACAGATCGGGAGATATTTGCCTTTTAAAAATTGACTTTCGAATAATCTCGAAAAATTAAAATGTCTCTATCGTCCAAAACCTTGGACTTACATTGACGAGACTCTTCCATGAAGTTGACATATGCGTTCCCTCAAAGTGATATAAGGTTTGTCTCTCAGATGCCTACAGATCGGGAGATATTTGCCTTTTAAAAATTGACTTCCAAATAATCTCGAAAAATTAAAATGTCTCTATCGTCCAAACACTTGGACATACAATTACGATATTCTGACATGTAGTTAACATATGCGTTCCCTCAAAGTGACATAAGTTTTGTCCCTCAGATTCCTACAGATCGGAAGATATTTGCCTTTTAATAATTGACTTTCGAATAATCTCTAAAAATTTAAATGTCTCTATCCTCCAAACCCTTTGACATACATTGACGTGACTCTGACATGAAGTTGACATATATGTTCCCTCAAAGTGACATTAGTTTTGTCTCTCAGATTCCTACAGATCGGGAGATATTTGCCTTTTAATAATCACTTTCGAATAATCTCGAAAAATTAAAATGTATCTATCCTCCAAACCCTTGAACATACATTGTCGAGAGTCTGACATGAAGTTGACATACGCGTTCCCTCAAAGTGACATAAGGTTTGTCTCTCAGATGCCTACAGATCGGGAGATATTTGCCTTTTAAAAATTGACTTTCAAATAATCTCGAAAAATTAAAATGTCTCTATCGTCCAAACCCTTGGACATACATTGACGAGATTCCGACATGCAGTTGACATATACGTTCCCTCAAAGTGACATAAGTTTTGTTTCTCAGATGCCTACAGATCGGGAGATATTTGCCATTTAAAAATTGACTTTCGAATAATCTCGAAAAATTAAAATGTCCCTATCGTCCAAACCCTTGGACATACATAGACGAGATTCTGACATGAAGTTGACATATACGTTCCCACAAAGTAACATAAGTTTTGTCTCTCAGATTCCTACAGATCGGGATATATTTGCCTTTTAAAAATTGACTTTCGAATAATCTCGAAAAATTAAGATGTCTATATCCTCCAAACCCTTGCACATACATTGACGTGACTCTGACATGAAGTTGACATATACGTTCCCTCAATATGACATAAGGTTTGTCTCAGATTCCTACAGATCGGGAGATATTTGCCTTTTCAAAAATTGACTTTCGAATAATCTCGAAAAATGAAAATGTCTCTATCCTCCAAACCCTTGGACATACATTGACGAGACTCTGACATGAAGTTGACGTATGCGTTCTCTCAAAGTGACATAAGGTTTGTCTGTCAGATGTCTACAGATCGGGAGATATTTGCCTTTTAATAATTCACTTTCGAATAATCTCGAAAAATTTAAATGTCTCTATCCTCCAAACCCTTGGACATACATTGACGAGACTCTGACATGAAGTTGACGTATGCGTTCTCTCAAAGTGACATAAGGATTGTCTCTCAGATGTCTACAGATCGGGAGATATTTGTCTTTTAAAAATTGACTTTCGAATAATGTCGAAAAATTAAAATGTCTCTATCGTCCAAAACCTTGGACATACATTAACCAGACTCTGACATGAAGTTGACATATGCGTTCCCTCAAAGTGACATAAGGTTTGTCTCTCAGATGCCTACAGATCGGGAGATATTTGCCTTTTAATAATTCACTTTCGAATAATATCGAAAAATTAAAATGTCTCTATCCTCCAAACCCTTGAACATACATTGACGAGACTCTGACATGAAGTTGACATATGCGTTCCATCAAAGTGACATAAGGTTTGTCTCTCAGACGCCTACAGATCGGGAGATATTTGCCTTTTAAAAATTGACTTTCAAATAATCTCGAAAAATTTAAATGTCTCTATCGTCCAAACCCTTTGACATACATTGACGAGATTCTGACATGAAGTTGACATATACGTTCCCTCAAAGTGACATAAGTTTTGTTTCTCAGAAGCCTACAGATCGGGAGATATTTGCCTTTTAAAAATTGACTTTCGAATAATGTCGAAAAATTAAAATGTCTCAATCGTCCAAAACCTTGGACATACATTGACCAGACTCTGACATGAAGTTGACATATGCGTTCCCTCAAAGTGACATAAGGTTTGTCTCTCAGATGCCTACAGATCGGGAGATATTTGCCTTTCAAAAATTGACTTTCGAGTAATCTCTAAAAATTTAAATGTCTCTATCCTCCAAACCCTTGGACATACATTGACGTGACTCTGACAGCAAGTTGACATATACGTTCCCTCAAATTGACATAAGTTTTGTCTCTCAGATTCCTACAGATCGGGAGATATTTGCCTTTTAATAATTAACTTTCGAATAATATCTAAAAATTTAAATGTCTCTATGCTCCAAACCCTTCGACATACATTGACATGACTATGCCATGAAGTTGACGTATGCGTTCTCTCAAAGTGACATAAGGTTTGTCTCTCAGATGCCTACAGATTGGGAGATATTTGCCCTTACAAAAATTGACTTTCGAATAATCTCTAAAAATTTAAATGTCTCTATCCTCCAAACCCTTGGACATACATTGACGAGACTCTGACATGAAGTTGACATATGCGTTCCCTCAAAGTGACATTTGGTTTGTCTCTCAGATGCCTACAGATCGGGAGATATTTGCCTTTTAATAATTGACTTTCAAATAATCTCGAAAAATTTAAATGTCTCTATCCTCCAAACCCTTCGACATACATTGACGTGACTCTGACAGAACATTTACATATACGTTCCCTCAAAGTGACATAAGTTTTGTCTCTCAGATTCCTACAGATCGGGAGATATTTGCCTTTAAAAATTGACTTTCGAATAATCTCTAAAAATTTAAATGTCTCTATCCTCCAAACCCTTGGACATACATTGACGTGACCTTGACAGGAAGTTGACATATACGTTCCCTCAAAGTGACATAAGTTTTGTCTCTCAGATTCCTACAGATCGGGAGATATTTGCCTTTTAAAAATTGACTTTCGAATAATCTCTAAAAATTTAAGTGTCTCTATCCTCCAAACCCTTCGACATACATTGACGTGACTATGACATGAAGTTGACATATACGTTCCCTCAAAGTGACATAAGTTTTGTCTCTCAGATTAATACAGATTCAAAAATTGGCTTTCGAATAATCTCTAAAAATTTAAATGTCTCTATCCTCCAAACCCTTGGACATACATTGACGTGACTCTGACATGAAGTTGACATATGCGTTCCCTCAATGTGACATAAGTTTTGTCTCTCAGATTAATACAGATCGGGAGATATTTGCCTTTAAAAATTGACTTTCGAATAATCTCTAAAAATTTAAATGTCTCTATCCTCCAAACCCTTCGACATACATTGACGTGACTATGACATGAAGTTGACATATATGTACCATCAAAGTGACAAAAGTTTTGTCTCTCAGATTAATACAGATCGGGAGATATTTGCCTTTTCAAAAATTGAGTTTCGAATAATCTCGAAAAATTTAAATGTCTCTATCCTCCAAACCCTTGGACATACATTGACGAGACTCTAACATGAAGTTGACATATGCGTTCCCTCAAAGTGACATAAGGTTTGTCTCTCAGATGCCTACAGATCGGGAGATATTTGCCTTTTAAAAATTGACTTTCGAATAATCTCGAAAAATTAAAATGTCTCTATCGTCCAAAACCTTGGACTTACATTGACGAGACTCTTCCATGAAGTTGACATATGCGTTCCCTCAAAGTGATATAAGGTTTGTCTCTCAGATTCCTACAGATCGGGAGATATTTGCCTTTTAAAAATTTACTTCCTAATAATCTCGAAAAATTAAAATGTCTCTATCGTCCAAACACTTGGACATACAATTACGAGATTCTGACATGTAGTTAACATATGCGTTCCCTCAAAGTGACATAAGTTTTGTCTCTCAGATTCCTACAGATCGGGAGATATTTGCCTTTTAAAAATTGACTTTCGAATAATCTCGTAAAATTAAAATTTCTCTATCCTCCAAACCCTTGGACATACAATGACGTGACTCTGACAGGACATTTACATATACGTTCCCTTAAAGTGACATAAGTTTTGTCCCTCAGATTCCTACAGATCGGAAGATATTTGCCTTTTAATAATTGACTTTCGAATAATCTCTAAAAATTTAAATGTCTCTATCCTCCAAACCCTTTGACATACATTGACGTGACTCTGACATGAAGTTGACATATATGTTCCCTCAAAGTGACATTAGTTTTGTCTCTCAGATTCCTACAGATCGGAAGATATTTGCCTTTTAATAATTCACTTTCGAATAATCTCGAAAAATTAAAATGACTCTATCCTCCAAACCCTTGAACATACATTGACGAGAGTCTGACATGAAGTTGACATATGCGTTCCCTCAAAGTGACATAAGGTTTGTCTCTCAGATGCCTACAGATCGGAAGATATTTGCCTTTTAATAATTGACTTTCGAATAATCTCTAAAAATTTAAATGTCTCTATCCTCCAAACCCTTTGACATACATTGACGTGACTCTGACATGAAGTTGACATATATGTTCCCTCAAAGTGACATTAGTTTTGTCTCTCAGATTCCTACAGATCGGGATATATTTGCCTTTTAAAAATTGACTTTCGAATAATCTCGAAAAATTAAGATGTCTATATCCTCCAAACCCTTGCACATACATTGACGTGACTCTGACATGCAGTTGACATATACGTTCCCTCAAAATGACATAAGGTTTGTCTCAGATTCCTACAGATCGGGAGATATTTGCCTTTTCAAAAATTGACTTTCGAATAATCTCGAAAAATGAAAATGTCTCTATCCTCCAAACCCTTGGACATACATTGACGAGACACTGACATGAAGTTGACGTATGCGTTCTCTCATCGTGACATAAGGTTTGTCTGTCAGATGTCTACAGATCGGGAGATATTTGCCTTTTAATAATTCACTTTCGAATAATCTCGAAAAATTTAAATGTCTCTATCCTCCAAACCCTTGGACATACATTGACGAGACTCTGACATGAAGTTGACGTATGCGTTCTCTCAAAGTGACATAAGGATTGTCTCTCAGATGTCTACAGATCGGGAGATATTTGTCTTTTAAAAATTGACTTTCGAATAATGTCGAAAAATTAAAATGTCTCTATCGTCCAAAACCTTGGACATACATTAACCAGACTCTGACATGAAGTTGACATATGCGTTCCCTCAAAGTGACATAAGGTTTGTCTCTCAGATGCCTACAGATCGGGAGATATTTGCCTTTTAATAATTCACTTTCGAATAATATCGAAAAATTAAAATGTCTCTATCCTCCAAACCCTTGAATATACATTGACGAGACTCTGACATGAAGTTGACATATGCGTTCCATCAAAGTGACATAAGGTTTGTCTCTCAGACGCCTACAGATCGGGAGATATTTGCCTTTTCAAAAATTGACTTTCAAATAATCTCGAAAAATTTAAATGTCTCTATCGTCCAAACCCTTGGACATACATTGACGAGATTCTGACATGAAGTTGACATACACGTTCCCTCAAAGTGACATAAGTTTTGTTTCTCAGATGCCTACAGATCGGGAGATATTTGCCTTTTAAAAATTGACTTTCGAATAATGTCGAAAAATTAAAATGTCTCTATCGTCCAAAACCTTGGACATACATTGACCAGACTCTGACATGAAGTTGACATATGCGTTCCCTCAAAGTGACATAAGGTTTGTCTCTCAGATGCCTACAGATCGGGAGATATTTGCCTTTCAAAAATTGACTTTCGAGTAATCTCTAAAAATTTAAATGTCTCTATCCTCCAAACCCTTGGACATACATTGACGTGACTCTGACAGCAAGTTGACATATACGTTCCCTCAAATTGACATAAGTTTTGTCTCTCAGATTCCTACAGATCGGGAGATATTTGCCTTTTAATAATTAACTTTCGAATAATATCTAAAAATTTAAATGTCTCTATGCTCCAAACCCTTCGACATACATTGACATGACTATGCCATGAAGTTGACGTATGCGTTCTCTCAAAGTGACATAAGGTTTGTCTCTCAGATGCTTACAGATTGGGAGATATTTGCCTTTACAAAAATTGACTTTCGAATAATCTCTAAAAATTTAAATGTCTCTATCCTCCAAACCCTTGGACATACATTGACGAGACTCTGAGATGAAGTTGACATATGCGTTCCCTCAAAGTGACATTTGGTTTGTCTCTCAGATGCCTACAGATCGGGAGATATTTGCCTTTTAATAATTGACTTTCAAATAATCTCGAAAAATTTAAATGTCTCTATCGTCCAAAGCCTTGGACATACATTGACGAGATTCTGACATGAAGTTGACATATGCGTTCCCTCAAAGTGACATAAGGTTTGTCTCTCAGATGCCTACAGATCGGGAGATATTTGCCTTTTAAAAATTGACTTTCGAATAATCTCTAAAAATTTAAATGTCTCTATCCTCCAAACCCTTGGACATACATTGACGTGACTCTGACAGAACATTTACATATACGTTCCCTCAAAGTGACATAAGTTTTGTCTCTCAGATTCCTACAGATCGGGAGATATTTGCCTTTTAAAAATTGACTTTCGAATAATCTCTAAAAATTTAAATGTCTCTATCCTCCAAACCCTTGGACATACATTGACGTGACCTTGACAGGAAGTTGACATATACGTTCCCTCAAAGTGACATAAGTTTTGTCTTTCAGATTCCTACAGATCGGGAGATATTTGCCTTTTAAAAATTGACTTTCGAATAATCTTTAAAAATTTAAGTGTCTCTATCCTCCAAACCCTTCGACATACATTGACGTGACTATGACATGAAGTTGACATATACGTTCCCTCAAAGTGACATAAGTTTTGTCTCTCAGATTAATACAGATTCAAAAATTGACTTTCGAATAATCTCTAAAAATTTAAATGTCTCTATCCTCCAAACCCTTGGACATACATTGACGTGACTCTGACATGAAGTTGACATATGCGTTCCCTCAATGTGACATAAGTTTTGTCTCTCAGATTAATACAGATCGGGAGATATTTGCCTTTAAAAATTGACTTTCGAATAATCTCTAAAAATTTAAATGTCTCTATCCTCCAAACCCTTCGACATACATTGACGTGACTATGACATGAAGTTGACATATGCGTTCCCTCAAAGTGACATAAGGTTTGTCTCTCAGATGCCTACAGATCGGGAGATATTTGCCTTTTAAAAATTGACTTTCGAATAATCTCGAAAAATTAAAATGTCTCTATCGTCCAAAACCTTGGACTTACATTGACGAGACTCTTCCATGAAGTTGACATATGCGTTCCCTCAAAGTGATATAAGGTTTGTCTCTCAGATTCCTACAGATCGGGAGATATTTGCCTTTTAAAAATTTACTTCCAAATAATCTCGAAAAATTAAAATGTCTCTATCGTCCAAACACTTGGACATACAATTACGAGATTCTGACATGTAGTTAACATATGCGTTCCCTCAAAGTGACATAAGTTTTGTCTCTCAGATTCCTACAGATCGGGAGATATTTGCCTTTTAAAAATTGACTTTCGAATAATCTCGTAAAATTAAAATTTCTCTATCCTCCAAACCCTTGGACATACAATGACGTGACTCTGACAGGACATTTACATATACGTTCCCTTAAAGTGACACAAGTATTGTCCCTCAGATTCCTACAGATCGGAAGATATTTGCCTTTTAATAATTGACTTTCGAATAATCTCTAAAAATTTAAATGTCTCTATCCTCCAAACCCTTTGACATACATTGACGTGACTCTGACATGAAGTTGACATATATGTTCCCTCAAAGTGACATTAGTTTTGTCTCTCAGATTCCTACAGATCGGGAGATATTTGCCTTTTAATAATTCACTTTCGAATAATCTCGAAAAATTAAAATGACTCTATCCTCCAAACCCTTGAACATACATTGACGAGAGTCTGACATGAAGTTGACATATGCGTTCCCTCAAAGTGACATAAGGTTTGTCTCTCAGATGCCTACAGATCGTGAGATATTTGCCTTTTAAAAATTGACTTTCAAATAATCTCGAAAAATTAAAATGTCTCTATCGTCCAAACCCTTGGACATACATTGACGAGATTCCGACATGAAGTTGACATATACGTTCCCTCAAAGTGACATAAGTTTTGTTTCTCAGATGCCTACAGATCGGGATATATTTGCCTTTTAAAAATTGACTTTCGAATATTCTCGAAAAATTAAGATGTCTATATCCTCCAAACCCTTGCACATACATTGACGTGACTCTGACATGCAGTTGACATATACGTTCCCTCAAAATGACATAAGGTTTGTCTCAGATTCCTACAGATCGGGAGATATTTGCCTTTTCAAAAATTGACTTTCGAATAATCGCGAAAAATGAAAATGTCTCTATCCTCCAAACCCTTGGACATACATTGACGAGACTCTGACATGAAGTTGACGTATGCGTTCTCTCAAAGTGACATAAGGTTTGTCTGTCAGATGTCTACAGATCGGGAGATATTTGCCTTTTAATAATTCACTTTCGAATAATCTCGAAAAATTTAAATGTCTCTATCCTCCAAACCCTTGGACATACATTGACAAGACTCTGACATGAAGTTGACGTATGCGTTCTCTCAAAGTGACAT
This sequence comes from Zootermopsis nevadensis, assembly GCF_977971745.1. NCBI lineage: Eukaryota > Metazoa > Arthropoda > Insecta > Blattodea > Termopsidae > Zootermopsis > Zootermopsis nevadensis. The sequence goes on from NW_028259190.1 coordinate 733,888, forward strand.
AAGGATTGTCTCTCAGATGTCTACAGATCGGGACATATTTGCCTTTTAAAAATTGACTTTCGAATAATGTCGAAAAATTAAAATGTCTCTATCGTCCAAAACCATGGACATACATTGACGAGACTCTGACATGAAGTTGACGTATGCGTTCTCTCAAAGTGACATAAGGATTGTCTCTCAGATTCCTACAGATCGGGAGATATTTGCCTTTTAATAATTGACTTTCGAATAATATCTAAAAATTTAAATGTCTCTATCCTCCAAACACTTCGACATACATTGACGTGACTCTGCCAGGAAGTTGACATATACGTTCCCTCAAAGTGACATAAGTTTTGTCTCTCAGATTCCTACAGATCGGGAGATATTTGCCTTTTAAAAATTGACTTTCGAATAATCTCTATAAATTTAAATGTCTCTGTCCTCCAAACCCTTCTACATACATTGACGTGACTCTGACATGAAGTTGACATATATGTTCCCTCAAAGTGACATAAGTTTTGTCTCTCAGCTTCCTACAGATCGGGAGATATTTGCCTTTTAATAATTCACTTTCGAATAATATCGAAAAATTAAAATGTCTCTATCCTCCAAACCCTTCGACATACATAGACGAGACTCTGACATGAAGTTGACATATACTTTCCCTCAAAGTGACATAAGGTTTGTCTGTCAGATGTCTACAGATCGGGAGATATTTGCCTTTTAATAATTTACTTTCGAATAATCTCGAAAAATTAAAATGTCCCTATCGTCCAAACCCTTGGACATACATTGACGAGATTCTGACATGTGGTTGACATATACGTTCCCTCAAAGTGACTTAAGTTTTGTTTCTCAGATTCCTACAGATCGGGAGATATTTGCCTTTTAAAAATTGACTTTCGAATAATCTCTAAACATTTAAATGTCTCTATCCTCCAAACCCTTGGACATACATTGACGTGACTCTGACAGGAAGTTGACATAAACGTTCCCTCAAAGTGACATAAGTTTTTTCTCTCAGATTCCTACAGATCGGGAGTTATTTGCCTTTTAATAATTGATTTTCGAATAATATCTAAAAATTTAAATGTTTCTATCCTCCAAACCCTTCGACATACATTGACATGACTATGCCATGAAGTTGACATATACGTTCCCTCAAAGTGACATAAGTTTTGTCTCTCAGATTAATACAGATCGGGAGATATTTGCCTTTTCAAAAATTGACTTTCGAATAATATCTAAAAATTTAAATGTCTCTATCCTCCAAACCCTTGGACATACATTGACGAGACTCTGACATGAAGTTGACGTATCCGTTCTCTCAAAGTGACATAAGGTTTGTCTCTCAGATGCCTACAGATCGGGAGATATTTGCCTTTTCAAAAATTGACTTTCGAATAATCTCTAAAAATTTAAATGTCTCTATCCTCCAAACCCTTGGACATACATTGACGAGACTCTGACATGGAGTTGACATATGCGTTCCCTCAAAGTGACATAAGGTTTGTCTTCAGATGCCTACAGATCGGGAGTTATTTGCCTTTTAAAAATTGACTTTCAAATAATCTCGAAAAATTTAAATGTCTCTATCGTCCAAAGCCTTGGACATACATTGACGAGATTCTGTCATGAAGTTAACATATACGTTCCCTCAAAGTGACATAAGTTTTGTATCTCACATTCCTACAGATCGGGAGATATTTGCATTTTAAAATTGACTTTCGAATAATCTCGTAAAATTAAAATTTCTCTATCCTCCAAACCCTTTGACATACATTGACGTGACTCTGACAGGACATTTACATATACGTTCCCTCAAAGTGACATAAGTTTTGTCTCTCAGATTCCTACAGATCGGGAGATATTTGCCTTTTAAAAATTGACTTTCGAATAATCTCTATAAATTTAAATGTCTCTATCCTCCAAACCCTTCGACATACATTGACGTGACTCTGACAAGACATTTACATATACGTTCCCTCAAAGTGACATAAGGTTTGTCTCTCAGATTCCTACAGATCGGGAGATATTTGCCTTTTAAAAATTGACTTTCGAATAATCTCTAAAAATTTAAATGTCTCTATCCTCCAAACCCTTGGACATACATTGACGTGACTCTGACAGGAAGTTGACATATATGTTCCCTCAAAGTGACATTAGTTTTGTCTCTGATTCCCACAGATCGGGAGATATTTGCCTTTTGAAAAATTGACTTTCGAATAATCTCGAAAAATTAAGATGTCTCTCTCCTCCAAACCCTTGCACATACATTGACGTGACTCTAACATGAAGTTGACATATACGTTCCCTCAATGTGACATAAGGTTTGTCTCAGATTCCTACAGATCGTGAGATATTTGCCTTTTCAAAAATTGACATTCGAATAATCTCGAAAAATTCAAATGTCTCTATCCTTCAAACCCTTTTTCGTACATTGTCGTGACTCTGACATGAAGTTGATATGTAAATGTCCTCATAGTGACATGAGTTGTTTCTCTCAGATTCGTACAGATCGGAAGATATTTGCCTTTTAAAAATTGACTTTCGAATAATCTCTAAAAATTTAAATGTCTCTATCCTCCAAACCCTTCGACATACATTGACGTGACTCTGACAGGAAGTTGACATATATGTTCCCTCAAAGTGACATTAGTTTTGTCTCTCAGCTTCCTACAGATCGGGAGATATTTGCCTTTTAATAATTCACTTTCGAATAATATCGAAAAATTTAAATGTCTCTATCCTCCAAACCCTTCGACATACATAGACGAGACTCTGACATGAAGTTGACATATACTTTCCCTCAAAGTGACATAAGGTTTGTCTCTCAGATGCCTACAGATCGGGAGATATTTGCCATTTAATAACTGACTTTCAAGTAAACTAGAAACATTAAAATGTCTCTATCGTCCAAACCCTTGGACATACATTGACGAGATTCTGACATTAAGTTGACATATACGTTCCCTCTAAGTGACATAAGTTTTGTCTCTCAGATTCCTACAGATCGGGAGATATTTGCCTTTTAATAATTGACTTTCGAATAATATCTAAAAATTTAAATGTCTCTATCCTCCAAACCCTTCGACATACATTGACGTGACTCTGCCAGGAAGTTGACATATACGTTCCGTCAAAGTGACATAAGTTTTGTCTCTCAGATTCCTACAGATCGGGAGATATTTGCCTTTTAAAAATTGACTTTCCAATAATCTCTAGACATTTAAATGTATCTATCCTCCAAACCCTTCTACATACATTGACGTGACTATGACATGAAGTTGACATATACGTTCCCTCAAAGTGACATACGTTTTGTCTCTCAGATTAATACAGATCGGGAGATAGTTGCCTTTTCAAAAATTGAGTTTCGAATAATCTCGAAAAATTAAAATGTCTCTATCGTCCAAACCCTTGGACATACATTAACGAGATTCTGACATGAAGTTGACATATACGTTCCCACAAAGTGACATAAGTTTTGTCTCTCAGATTCCTACAGATCGGGATATATTTGCCTTTTGAAAAATTGACTTTCGAATAATCTCGAAAAATTAAGATGTCTATATCCTCCAAACCCTTGCACATACATTGACGTGACTCTGACATGAAGTTGACATATACGTTCCCTCAATGTGACATAAGGTTTGTCTCAGATTCCTACAGATCGGGAGATATTTGCCTTTTCAAAAATTGACTTTAGAATAATCTCGAAAAATGAAAATTTCTCTATCCTCCAAACCCTTGGACATACATTGACGAGATTATGTCATGAAGTTGACATATACGTTCCCTCAAAGTGACATAAGTTTTGTTTCTCAGATGCCTACAGATCGGGAGATATTTGCCTTTTAAAAATTAACTTTCGTATAATCTCGAAAAATTAAAATGTCCCTATCGTCCAAACCCTTGGACATACATTGACGAGATTCTGACATGAAGTTGACGTATGCGTTCTCTCAAAGTGACATAAGGTTTGTCTCTCAGATGCCTACAGATCGGGAGATATTTGCCTTTAAAAATTGACTTTCAAATAATCTCGAAAAATTAAAATGTCTCTATCGTCCAAACCCTTGGATATACATTGACGAGATTATGTCATGAAGTTGACATATACGTTCCCTCAAAGTGACATAAGTTTTGTTTCTCAGATGCCTACAGATCGGGAGATATTTGCCTTTTAAAAATTAACTTTCGTATAATCTCGAAAAATTAAAATGTCCCTATCGTCCAAACCCTTGGACATACATTGACGAGATTCTGACATGAAGTTGACATATACGTTCCCACAAAGTAACATAAGTTTTGTCTCTCAGATTAATACAGATCGGGATATATTTGCCTTTTAAAAATTGACTTTCAAATAATCTCGAAAAATTAAGATGTCTATATCCTCCAAACCCTTGCACATACATTGACGTGACTCTGACATGAAGTTGACATATACGTTCCCTCAATATGACATAAGGTTTGTCTCAGATTCCTACAGATCGGGAGATATTTGCCTTTTCAAAAATTGAGTTTCGAATAATCTCGAAAAATTAAAATGTCTCTATCCTCCAAACCCTTGGACATACATTGACGAGACTCTGACATGAAGTTGACGTATGCGTTCTCTCAAAGTGACATAAGGTTTGTCTGTCAGATGTCTACAGATCGGGAGATATTTGCTTTTTAATAATTCACTTTCGAATAATCTCGAAAAATTTAAATGTCTCTATCCTCCAAACCCTTGGACATACATTGACGAGACTCTGACATGAAGTTGACGTATGCGTTCTCTCAAAGTGACATAAGGATTGTCTCTCAGATGTCTACAGATCGGGAGATATTTGCCTTTTAAAAATTGACTTTGGAATAATGTCGAAAAATTAAAATGTCTCTATCGTCCAAAACCTTGGACATACATTGACCAGACTCTGACATGAAGTTGACATATGCGTTCACTCAAAGTAACATAAGGTTTGTCTCTCAGATGCCAACAGATCGGGAGATATTTGCCTTTAAAAAATTGACTTTCGAGTAATCTCTAAAAATTTAAATGTCTCTATCCTCCAAACCCTTGGACATACATTGACGTGACTCTGACAGCAAGTTGACATATACGTTCCCTCAAATTGACATAAGTTTTGTCTCTCAGATTCCTACAGATCGGTAGATTTTTGCCTTTTAAAAATTGACTTTCGATTAATCTCGAAAAATTAAAATGTCTCTATCGTCCAAACCCTTGGACATACATTGACGAGATTCTGACATGTAGTTGATATTTAAATGTCCTCATAGTGACATGAGTTGTGTCTCTCAGATTAATACAGATCGGGAGATATTTGCCTTTAAATTTGACTTTCGAATAATCTCTAAAAATTTAAATGTCTCTATCCTCCAAACCCTTGCACATACATTGACGTGACTCTGACAGGAAGTTGACTTATATGTTCCCTCAAAGTGACATTAGTTTTGTCTCTCAGCTTCCTACAGATCGGGAGCTATTTGCCTTTTAATAATTCACTTTCGAATAATATCGAAAAATTAAAATGTCTCTATCCTCCAAACCCTTTTACATACATAGACGAGACTCTGACATGAAGTTGACATATACTTTCCCTCAAAGTGACATAAGGTTTGTCTCTCAGATGCCTACAGATCGGGAGATATTTGCCTTTTAATAACTGACTTTCAAGTAATCTCGAAACATTAAAATGTCTCTATCGTCCAAACCCTTGGACATACATTGACGAGACTCTGACATGAAGTTGACATATGCGTTCCCTCAAAGTGACATAAGGTTTGTCTCTCAGATGCTTACAGATCGGGAGATATTTGCCTTTAAAGAATTGACTTTCGAATAATCTCGAAAAATTAAAATGTCTCTATCGTCCAAACCCTTGGACATACATTGACGAGATTCTGACATGAAGTTGACATATACGTTCCCTCTAAGTGACATAAGTTTTGTCTCTCAGATTCCTACAGATCGGGAGATATTTGCCTTTTAAAAATTGACTTTCGAATAATATCTAAAAATTTAAATGTCTCTATCCGCCAAACCCTTCTACATACATTAACGTGACTATGACATGAAGTTGACATATACGTTCCCTCAAAGTGACATAAGTTTTGACTCTCAGATTAATACAGATCGGGAGATAGTTGCCTTTTCAAAAATTGAGTTTCGAATAATCTCGAAAAATTAAAATGTCTCTATCGTCCAAACCCTTGGACATACATTGACGAGATTCTGACATGAAGTTGACATATACGTTCCCACAAAGTAACATAAGTTTTGTCTCTCAGATTCCTACAGATCGGGATATATTTGCCTTTTGAATAATTGACTTTCGAATAATCTCGAAAAATTAAGATGTCTATATCCTCCAAACCCTTGCACATACATTGACGTGACTCTGACATGAAGTTGACATATACGTTCCCTCAATGTGACATAAGGTTTGTCTCAGATTCCTACAGATCGGGATATATTTGCCTTTTGAAAAATTGACTTTCGAATAATCTCGAAAAATTAAAATGTCTATATCCTCCAAACCCTTGCACATACATTGACGTGACTCTGACATGAAGTTAACAAATACGTTCCCTCAAAGTGACATAAGTTTTGTCTCTGACGTTCCTACAGATCGGGAGATATTTGCCTTTTAAAATTGACTTTCGAATAATCTCGTAAAATTAAAATTTCTCTATCCTCCAAACCCTTGGACATACATTGACGTGACTCTGGCAGGACATTTACATATACGTTCCCTCAAAGTGACATAAGTTTTGTCTCTCAGATTCCTACAGATCGGGAGATATTTGCCTTTTAAAAATTGACTTTCGAATAATCTCTAAAAATTTAAATGTCTCTATCCTCCAAACCCTTAGACATACATTGACGTGACTCTGACAGGAAGTTGACATATATGTTCCCTCAAAGTGACATTAGTTTTGTCTCTCAGATTCCTACAGATCGGGAGATAAATGCCTTTTAATAATTCACTTTCGAATAATCTCGAAAAATTAAAATGTCTCTATCCTCCAAACCCTTGAACATACATTGACGAGACTATGACATGAAGTTCACATATGCGTTCCCTCAAAGTTACATAAGGTTTGTCTCTCAGATGCCTACAGATCGGGAGATATTTCCTTTTAAAAATTGAGTTTCGAATAATCTCGAAAAATTAAAATGTCTCTATCGTCCAAACCCTTGGACATACATTGACGAGATTCTGACATGTAGTTGACATATACGTTCCCTCAAAGTGACATAAGTTTTGTCTCTCAGATTCCTACAGATCGGGAGATATTTGCCTTTTAAAAATTGACTTTCGAATAATCTCTAAAAATTTAAATGTCTCTATCCTCCAAACCCTTGGACATACATTGACGAGATTCTGACATGAAGTTGACATATACGTTTCCACAAAGTAACATAAGTTTTGTCTCTCAGATTCCTACAGATCGGGAGGTATTTGCCTTTTGAAAAATTGACTTTCGAATAATCTCGAAACATTTTGATGTCTCTATCCTCCAAACCCTTGCACATACATTGACGTGACTCTGACATGAAGTTGACATATACGTTCCCTCAATGTGACATAAGGTTTGTCTCAGATTCCTACAGATAGGGAGATATTTGCCTTTTCAAAAATTGACTTTCGAATAATCTCGAAAAATTCAAATGTCTCTATCCTTCAAACCCTTTTTCGTACATTGTCGTGACTCTGACATGAAGTTGATATGTAAATGTCCTCATAGTGACATGAGTTGTGTCTCTCAGATTCCTACAGATCGGGAGATATTTGCCTTTTAATAATTCACTTTCGAATAATCTCGAAAAATTAAAATGTTTCTATACTCCAAACCCTTCGACATACATTGACGAGACTCTGACATGAAGTTGACATAAACTTTCCCTCAAAGTGACACAAGGTTTGTCTCTCAGATGCCTACAGATCGGGAGATATTTGCCTTTAAATAACTGACTTTCAAATAATCTCGAAACATTAAAATGTCTCTATCGTCCAAACCCTTGGACATACATTGACGAGACTCTGACATGAAGTTGACATATGCGTTCCCTCAAAGTGACATAAGGTTTGTCTCTCAGATGCCTACAGATCGGGAGATATTTGCCTTTAAAAATTGACTTTCGAATAATCTCGAAAAATTAAAATGTCTCTATCGTCCAAACCCTTGGACATACACTGACGCGATTTTGACATGAAGTTGACATATACGTTCCCTCTAAGTGACATAAGTTTTGTCTCTCAGATTCCTACAGATCGGGAGATATTTGCCTTTTCAAAAATTGACTTTCGTATAATCTCGAAAAATTCAAATGTATCTATCCTTCAAACCATTTTTCGTACTTTGTCGTGACTCTGACATGAAGTTGATATGTAAATGTCCTCATAGTGACATAAGTTTTGTCTCTCAGATTCCTACAGATCGGGAGATATTTGCCTTTTAAAAAATTGACTTTCGAATAATCTCTAAAAATTTAAATGTCTCTATCCTCCAAACCCTTGCACATACATTGACGTGACCCTGACAGGAAGTTGACATATATGTTCCCTCAAAGTGACATCAGCTTTGTCTCTCAGCTTCCTACAGATCGGGAGATATTTGACTTTTAATAATTCACATTCGAATAATCACGAAAAATTAAAATGTCTCTATCCTCCAAACCCTTCGACATACATTGACGAGACTCTGACATGAAGTTGACATATACTTTCCCTCAAAGTGACATAAGGTTTGTCTGTCAGATGCCTACAGATCGGGAGATATTTGCCTTTTAATAACTGACTTTCAAATAATCTCGAAACAGTAAAATGTCTCTATCGTCCAAACCCTTGGACATACATTGACGAGACTCTGACATGAAGTTGACATATGCGTTCCCTCAAAGTGACATAAGTTCTGTCTCTCAGATGCCTACAGATCGGGAGATATTTGCCTTTAAAAAATTGACTTTCGAATAATCTCGAAAAATTAAAATGTCTCTATCGTCCAAACCCTTGGACATACATTGACGAGATTCTGACATGAAGTTGACATATACGTTCCCTCTAAGTGACATAAGTTTTGTCTCTCAGATTCCTACAGATCGGGAGATATTTGCATTTTAAAAATTGACTTTCGAATAATATCTAAACATTTAAATGTCTCTATCCTCCAAACCCTTCGACATACATTGACGTGACTCTGCCAGGAAGTTGACATATACATTCCCTCACGGTGACATAAGTTTTGTCTCTCAGATTCCTACAGATCGGGAGATATTTGCCTTTTAAAAATTGACTTTCGAATAATCTCTAGAAATTTAAATGTCTCTATCCTACAAACTCTTCTACATACATTGACGTGACTATGACATGAAGTTGACATATACGTTCCCTCAAAGTGACATAAGTTTTGTCTCTCAGATTAATACAGATCGGGAGATATTTGCCTTTTCAAAAATTGACTTTCGAATAATCTCGAAAAATTAAAATGTCTCTATCCTCCAAACCCTTGGACATACATTGACGAGACTCTGACACGAAGTTGACATATGCGTTCCCTCAAAGTGACAATAAGGTTTGTCTCTCAGATGCCTACAGATCGGGAGATATTTGCCTTTTAATAATTGTATATTATTAAACACTCAAAAATTCGATTCCGTCACTTTAAAAAGTATATTACATTCTGGGCTTCACTTTCATACCTGATTTAATATTTTTACAAGAATATTTTATTGGACACATACTTTCAGTAATTGGAAGTACACCAATCACTTATCACTTAAATATGATGTTATTGAATATTTCATTGTGGAAGTATATATGTTGTCACACGAAGAATAATTTATTAAAATATTTATTTAATTTTATATTACACTACATGTAATTACTACAGTGACCCCAGTTATCGTTATAAAGAATAAATATTTTCAAATTACATAGGTCCAGCTTCTGCAGTTACGCGATGTCTGTATATGATTTACGTGTTACTAACTCGTACAAACGTCTTTACTGAGCACACATGGCATGGACATGTCCTTTCACTGAAGTCGTATGTCTCAATGTGGCGAACCGCACATATTCTTGCATGTTATGTTGGATTGATGTTTCACTTGTTTCTATTCTAACACGACACCGATAAGACATCCTTACATTGAGATTCATTATAGGTAGCACCCGTTAATACGTGATTGAACGGTGGTAATTAATCTTGTTAATGGTCCCGAAGTACTCTATTTCTAGAACACAAATTTAGGTTGATACTGACCGACGGAAATCGAATAATTCCAACCGTAGTTAAATGGCGACTAGTCAAATGGAACCAGCCAACTGTTCCAAGACAGAACCAGTACTGACTGGCTTCTGGTTGGTCCTCGATGCCATTCGAAAGTATTGATTTCTTTCCATTTAGGTCGTCACAGATCGAACGTCTTATCTTTGGTTCCGTATTTTCTGCGATAGACTGCTTCTTTGTGTTTGTACGTCGTGTCCTCGAGTAAATGTGAGGCAATATTTTCGATATATTTTGTGGAAGTTTGACATAGGACACCAATATGTTACCACAAGTTTGACGTGCGCCACGAATTCCGCGCCCACCAAACATTGCAATTGATGTACTAGAGATTTATATTCAGTTTCTTTGTGAGGGAATTTATATTAATAAATGACGTACTATCATTCACTATGTTTATTCCGATTCTTTCGTTACATGATACTTATTTATAGTGAGTTAGATTGGGTCATCGTTACGCATGAATCTGCTTCGTATTTGCGTCAACATCTACACTGCATCAATTTTGGAAGAAATATTTCTTGTGGAAACAATGTAATTTTAGACGATTTATGATGTATTACACGCATATAAGCACTAATTGTGTTATATAGGTATTTTGTGAGCGCTTAATATCGTTATTGATAAGTGGTCGAGGCCGACTTTACGCATCCTCCACCTCACGACTTTGATGCCTTCGTGCGAATTTCTAAAAGTCGATAAGACATAATAGAGTGTGAATATCATTAACTTACCTGTGGCATGACGTCCATACAAAATTTCAATAATATCTGAGCATCCATTCGGTTTTTCCAAAATTCGTGCACAGGAAACCATTTTGCACTGATACAGATTACCCCGTTTTGGTTGGTTTGGGTTAGGTTAGGTTAGGTTAGTGGGGCACCTGCGCAGACGTTGTTGCACAGTGCAGTCATATGACTTGCGCATGTGAGGGCACCTTAAGCTCGTTATGGTTTATTGTATATTATTAAACACTAATAAATTCGATTCCGTCACTTTAAAAAGTATATTATATACTGGGCTTCACTTTCATACCTGATTTAATTTTTTTACAATGATATTTTATTGGACACATACTTTCAGTAATTGCAAGTACACCAATCACTTATCACTTAAATATGATGTTATTGAAGATTTCATTGTGGAAGTATATATGTTGTCACACGAAGAATAATTTATTAAAATATTTATTTAATTTTATATTACACTACATGTAATTCCTACAGTGACCCCAGTCATCGTTATAAAGAATAAATGTTCTCAAATTACCTAAGTCCAGCTTCTGCAGATAGACGATGTATGTATATGATTTACGTGTTACTAACTCGTACAAACGTCTTTACTGAGCACACACGGCATGGAAATGTCCATTCACTGAAGTCGTATGTCTCAATGTGGCGAACCGCACATATTCTTGCATTTTATGTTGGATTGTTGTTTCAATTGTTTCTATTCTCACACGTCACCGAGAAGACATCCCTACACTGAGATTCAGTGTAGGTAGCACCCGTTAATACTTGATTGAACGTTGGTAATTAATCTTGTTAATGGTCCCGAAGAACTCTATTCCTAGAACACAAAGTTACGTTGATACTGACCGACCGGTATCAAATAATCCCAACCGTAGTATAATGGCGAGTATTCCAATGGGACCAGTCGAGTGTTCCAAGACAGAATCAGTACTGACTGTCTTCTGATTGGTCCTCGATGCCATTCGAAAGTATTGATTTCTTTCCATTTAGGTCGTCACAGATGGCACGTCTTATCTTTGGTTCCGTATTTTTCCGATAGACTGCGTCTTTGTGTTTGTACGTCGTGTCCTCGAGTAAATGTGATGCAATATTTTCGATATATTTTGTAGAAGTTTGACATAGGACACCAATATGTTACCACAAGTTTGACGTGCGCCACGAATTCCGCGCCCACCAAACATTGCAATTGATGTACCATAAATTTATATTCTGTTTCTTTGTGAGGCGATTTATATTAATAAATGACGTAATATCAGTCACGTATGTTTATTCCGATTCTTTCGTTACATGATACTTATTTATAGTGAGTTAGATTGGGTCATCGTTACGCATGAATCTGCTACGTATTTGCGTCAACATCTACACTGCATCAATTTTGGAAGAAATATTTCTTGTGGAAACATTATGTAATTTTAGACGTGTTATGATGTATTACACGCATATAAGCACTAATTGTGTTATATGATGATTGTGTGAGCGCTTTTTATCTTTATTGATAAGTGGTCGTGGCCGACTTTGCTCATCCTCTACTTCACGACTTTGATGCCTTCGTGCGAATTTCTAAAAAGCGATAAGACATAATAGAGTATGAATATCAATAATTTACCTGTGGCATGACGTCCATACAAAATTTCAATAACTTCTGAGCATCCATTCGCTTCTTCCAAAATTCGTGCGCAGGAAACCATTTTGCACTGATGCAGATTACCCCGTTTAGGTTGGTTTGGGTTGGGTTAGGTTAGGTTAGTGGGGCACCTGCGCAGACGTTGTGCGCAGTGCAGTCATATGACTTGCGCCTGTGAGGGCACCTTGAGCTCGTTATGGTTTATTGTATATTATTAAACACTCAAAAATTCGATTCCGTCACTTTAAAAAGTATATTATATTCTGAGCTTCACTTTCATACCTGATTTAATTTTTTTAACAATGATATTTTATTGGACACATACTTTCAGTAATTGCAAGTACACCAATCACTTATCACTTAAATATGATGTTATTGAATATTTCATTGTGGAAGTATATATGTTGTCACACGAAGTATAATTTATTAAAATATTTTTTTAATTTTATATTACACTACATGTAATTGCTACAGTGACCCCAGTCATCGTTATAAAGAATAAATGTACTCAAATTACATAGGTCAAGCTTCTGCAGATACGCGATGTCTGTATATGATTTACGTGTTACTAACTCGTACAATCGTCTTTACTGAGCACACATGGCATGGAAATGTCCATTCACTGAAGTCGTATGTCTCAATGTGGCGAACCGCACATATTCTTGCATGTTATGTTAGATTGTTGTTTCAATTGTTTCTATTCTCACACGCCACCGAGAAGACATCCTTACACTGAGATTCAGTGTAGGTAGCACCCGTTTATACTTGATTGAACGGTGGTAATTAATCTTGTTAATGGTCCCGAAGAACTCTATTCCTAGAACACATATTTAGGTTGATACTGACCGACGGAAATCGAATAATTTCAACCGTAGTTTAATGGCGACTATTCCAATGGGACCAGCCGACTGTTCCAAGACAGAATCAGTACTGACTGTCTTCTGATTGGTCCTCGATGCAATTCGAAAGTATTGATTTCTTTCCATTGAGTTCGTCACAGATGGCTCGTCTTATGTTTGGTTCCGTATTTTTCCGATAGACTGCGTCATTGTGTTTGAACTTCGTGTCCTCGAGTATATGTGAGGCAATATTTTCGATATATTTTGTAGAAGTTTGACATAGGACACCAATATGTTACCACACGTTTTACGTGCGCCACGAATTCCGCGCCCACCAAACATTGCAATTGATGTACCAGAAATTTATATTCTGTTTCTTTGTGAGGCGATTTATATTAATAAGTGACGTAATATCATTCACTATGTTTATTCCGATTCTTTCGTTACATGATACTTATTTATATTGAGTTAGATTGGGTCATCGTTACGCATGAATCTGCTACGTATTTGCGTCAACATCTACACAGCATCAATTTTGGAAGAAATATTTCTTGTGGAAATATTATGTAATTTTAGACGTGTTATGACATATTACATGCATATAAGCACTAATTGTGTTATATGGGGATTGTGTGAGCGCTTAATATCGTTATTGATAAGTGGTCGTGGCCGACTTTGCTCATCCTCCACCTCACGACTTTGATGCTTTCGTGCGAATTTATAAAAAGCGATAAGACATAATAGAGTATGAATATCAATAATTTACCTGTGGCATGACGTCCATACAAAATTTCAATAACTTCTGAGCATCCATTTGCTTTTTCCAAAATTCGTGCGCAGGAAACCATTTTGGACTGATGCAGATTACCCCGTTTTGGTTGGTTTGGGTTAGTTTAGGTTAGGTTAGGTTAGGTTAGGTTAGTAGGGCACCTGCGCAGACGTTGTTGCGCAGTGCAGTCGATGACTTGCACATGTGAGGGCACCTTGAGCACGTTATGGTTAATTTTATATTATTAAAAACTCAAAAATTGGATTCCGTCACTTTAAGAAGTATATTATACTCTGGGCTTCAATTTCATACCTGATTTAATTTTTTACAAGGATATTTTATTGGACACATACTTTCAGTATTTGCAAGTACACCAATCACTTATCACTTAAATATGATGTTATTGAATATTTCATTGTGGAAGTATATATGTTGTCACACGAAGAATAATTTATTAAAATATTTATTTAATATTATATTACACTACATGTAATTACTACAGTGACCCCAGTCATCGTTATAAAGAATAAATGTTCTCAAAATACATAGGTCCAGCTTCAGAAGATACGCGATGTCTGTATATGATTTACGTGTTACTAACTTGTACAAACGTCTTTACTGAGCACACATGGCATGGAAATGTCCATTCACTGAAGTCGTATGTCTCAATGTAGCGAACCGCACATATTCTTGCGTGTTATGTTGGATTGTTGTTTCAATTGTTTCTAATCTCACACGTCACCGAGAAGAGATCCTTACACTGAGATTCAGTGTAGGTAGCTACCGTTAATACTTGATTGAACGATGGTAATTAATCTTGTTAATGGTTCCGAAGAACTCTATTCTTAAAACACAAAGTTGCGTTGATACTGACCGACCGGTATCAAATAATCCCAACCGTAGTTTAATGGCGACTATTCCAATGGGACCAGCCGACTGTTCCAAGACAGAATCAGTACTGACTGTCTTCTGATTGGTCCTCGATGCCATTCGAAAGTATTGATTTTTTTCCATTTAGGTCGTCACAGGTGGCACGTCTTATCTTTAGTTCCGTATTTTTCCGAAAGACTGCGTCTTTGTGTTTGTACTTCGTGTCCTCGAGTAAATGTGAGGCAATATTTTCGATATATTTTGTAGACATTTGTCATAGGATACCAATATGTTACCACACGTTTGACGTGCGCCACGAATTCCGCGTCCACCAAACATTGCAATTGAAGTACCAGAGTTTTATATTCAGTTTCTTTGTGAGGCCATTTATATTAATAAATGACGTACCATCATTCACGTATGTTTATTCCGATTCTTTCGTTACATGATACTTATTTATAGTGAGTTAGATTGAGTCATCGTTACGCATGAATCTGCTACGTATTTGCGTCAACATCTACACTGCATCAATTTTGGAAGAAATATTTCTTGTGGAAACATTATTTAATTTTAGACGTGTTATGACATATTACACGCATATATGCACTGATTGTGTTATATGGTGATTGTGTGAGCGCTTAATATCGTTATTGATAAGTGGTCGTGGCCGACTTTGCGCATCCTCTACCTCACGCCTTTGCTGCCTTCGTACGAATTTCTAAAAAGCGATAAGACATAATAGAGTATGAATATCATTAACTTACCTGTGGCATGACGTCCATACAAAATTTCAATAATTTCTGAGCATCCATTCGCTTTTTCCAAAATTCGTGCGCAGGAAACCATTTTACACTGATGCAGATTACCCCGTTTTGGTTGGCTTGGGTTAGGTTAGGTTAGGTTAGATTAGGTTAGTGGGGCACCTGCGCAGACGTTGTTGCGCAGTGCAGTCGTATGACTTGCGCATGTGAGGGCACCTTGAGCTCGTTATGGTTAATTGTATATTATTAAACACTTAAAAGTTCGATTCCGTCACTTTAAAAATATATTATATTCTGGGCTTCACTTTCGTACCTGATTTAATTTTTTTACAATGATATTTTATTGGACACATACTTTCAGTAATTGCAAGTACACCAATCACTTATCACTTAAATATGATGTTATTGAATATTTTATTGTGGAAGTATATATGTTGTCACACGAAGAATAATTTATTAAAATATTTATTTAATTTTATATTACACTACATGTAATTACTACAGTGACCTCAGTCATCGTTATATAGAATAAATATTTTCAAATTACATAAGTCCAGCTTCTGCAGTTACGCGATGTCTGTATATGATTTACGTGTTACTAACTCCTACAAACGTCTTTACTGAGCACACATGGCATGGAAATGTCTTCTCACTGAAGTCGTATGTCTCAATGTGGCGAACCGCACATATTCTTGCGTGTTATGTTGGATTGTTGTTTCACTTGTTTCTATTCTCTCACGTCACCGAGAAGACATCCTTCCACTGAGATTCAGTGTAGGTAGCACGCGTTAATACGTGATTGAACGGTGGTAATTAATCTTGTTGATGGTCCCGTAGAACTCTATTTCTAGAACACAAAGTTACGTTGATACTGACCGACTGAAATCAAATAATTCCAACCGGAGTTTAATGGCGACTATTCAAATGGGACCAGCCGACTGTTCCAAGACAGAATCAGTACTGACTGTCTTCTGATTGGTCCTCGATGCAATTCGAAAGTATTGATTTCTTTCCATTTATGCTACTAATAAATAATGCAGTAACTTAAAATGGATCTGGATCTCTGGAGTCCAGCGCACAGACGTGGAGACATGGTGGGCCGTCGGATCTGCGCGTTGGCAGCCTCGCCTCTGAAGATGGGAGACCTCAAGAAAACCAATGGTCAGAGTGCAACAAGGTTTGCTGAAGGGAAATGTTTTAGCATCTATCCGAAACAAGAAATAGTAAGTGGCGTTTCTTTGGAATTCCGTACGCCAAACTTCCTGTCGGCGACCTCAAGTTCAAGGTAACGAGAAGTTGATAAGTGGCAACGTAAGTTCTACATTGCGGTGTGTATTTTGTGAAAAGTACATAAATCATTCGCAAAATATCGCCGTGTCCAGAGGAAAAATGCCACCAAAATTACGAAAAAAACCTTAGGACCTTAAATGTCACATCTTACATTGCGTCAAAGTGGCCGCGCGGTCCTTGTAGCCTCTTGGTCGCAGGGACCGTGGGTTCGTATCCCACGCTTTTCTGTGATGTGCTTTCCTTTGTACAGGTAGAGTAGTATCCTGTCTTTTGTAACTCTTTTTAACAAATTTCTGTAAACGTCACGTGTTATTTCGCCTCTTTGTGTAGGGTCTGCTGTCAGAATGTGAAGTGTAATTGTGAGGTAATTTTTCAGAACTCAGATCTCATACTGACAGGAGCAATAATTCATGTACTTGCTGAGTTCGAACCAGTTAGAAGATGATTTTAATATTATCTTCCTATGTATCCAATGCTGTCTCTTCAATAATATTTACTGTGTTTCTTCATTTTCTAATTCGGGGATGTTGGGTTAACAACTCCATGGTCATTGGTGTGGTACCATCCATTGATAAAATTTTCAGTAGCATAATGTGGTCATGTTCTCCAATGCAGGAAATTATGATCATTCCTAAATCAAAAGCTAAGGAGTACAGAAAGAATAAACTATCTGAATATCTTATGTCATTGCCACTATAAGTCGTAGCCCACAGTTGGAAGATTAATCACGAGTAATAACAACACCTGCACATGGGAATCCGTGGTCAGCCATTTCCAGTCATCTCAGAGGTTCAAAAAATATTTCCCTAAAATCCATCGTAATGTTTCCATGCCACCTCCCCCCCGTCACTGAAGTGGCCAATTACAATAAATATTCTTTCAAACACAGTACATGCATGCCTTGTGCATCAATATTATTGAATGCCACCTTCCTTCCTTTTATTATCCTACAAGTAACATGAGATGCACATAACCTGAGAAATTTTGTGCTATACGTGTAATAATTGTAGACTGAAATCTTCATTCAACAATATTTTCCTTAGCAGTTTGTTTACCAACAGTTGCAATTAACCATTATTCTGGTAACAGATTAATGCATTGGAAATTACAGATAACAAATATGAAAACATGACTCCATTCTTCCACACTTTCACAGTTTGTTGATAATTTGTCAGAAGACGGCATTCTAAAATTTCCATGCAAGAAAGAGCATGTTCATGAACCTAAAAGCAAATATTGTCATCTATGCTACATTGTATGAGCTTCTGACACTGACTTTATATAAACCACAAATTAATAAATAAAGTTTAATCGAAATTCTTAACCCTCTTCCAGCCTAAATACTTGAAAGCACTTTTGTTCGTGGTCTTTGGTATCTTAGACATTCGAATTTTGTTCCTGTCTCCTAGTGAAATATGTTGAAATGGTGACTGTCTTTGCGTTGCCACAGCGTTCTCTTCACTTATTGGTTTCAGTTCCCACACTGTTCTAACGTAACGTTAAACTTTCGTGTGTGTGAAATGATGGAGGTTTCAGTCTTTTGAATAAGGGTAGGAGAGGGATAGAGATTGAAATGTTATAAGCTCTCTGCATAATGTCCTTATATTCTTAGTTGCATTTAACAATTTCACCAGTTCATTAGTAAGAAGTGTGATGGCTCCCCCAGTGGTGAATCGTTTTCCGTTTGCTACGTGAGGAATCACATATAACCACTGTAACTGTCTATAAAGAAATCTAAAATGTCAAGGGATTCTAAAATAACTTCATTTAAAATAGTGTCAGGTTTGCCGTAACGCAAAGAATATTTTGATGAAAATGGATTATACAAATGCTTATTACTCTGGTACATTGCAGCCAAAATACAAATTAACGCAGTTCACTTTAGGATGGCAGGAGCATGTGGGTAAGTGTAGATTAGTACTGAGGGAACGCGATAAGACCGCAAAGTTTGGATCGTGGCAGAGGGGCTGTGTAGTGGCGACATATGCAATAATCGTTTATAGTGCTTCGTTCATTGAGCTGTAGTTTACGAAATCCCACCTGTTTTCATAAATGATGGAAGATATTTAGGTTATGGAAATGTTTGGTAGTTGGTGTCTTATAGGTGATGTTGGTCGGACTTTTCAAATGACGAAGCTCGCGAGTCGTCTCCGACCTTCTGGAAAATTAGTTGTGAGAAATTATCGCGCAGGGAAGATGTCGGTGCTGAATTTGCGTGATGTCTTGAGTGCCAACATGAAATGTGACGAGGATAAGTTCGTGTTGGAAAGGACGTGGACGATTTCACTGGGTGATTTATAGGTAGACGTGCAGGTATTCAAGATTTGTGTCTGGTATCAATCTGAGCAGGGTGTCGAAGGTTGCTCTGTGCAGTAACAATCCGGCGACCGAGAGGTTATGTGATAAATGTGTCCTAGGATGTAGGCGATCTAGTGGCGAATTGTGGGCTACTTGTTTGATAGTGCTTCGTGCTAAGTTGATTGAGTTTTTAGTTTTTTGGGTGTGGTCCGATTCATAATTTATTTTAAGATTTTTGAGGTTATGGAAGTGTTTGGTAGTTGGTTTCTTATAGGCGAAGTTGGTAGCTCGTTTCGCCTTAATTTTTTTCTTTATTTCCTGTTAGTTTTAAGGCAGAAGATGTCAGTAACGGTAGTCACGAAATAAAGTTTGAGGTCTTCATAATTTTACAGTCTTTCGAGTGGTATTTCAGTCAGCATTTGGTTCGGCAGTGCCGTGTAGTGTTCGCGGACGGGCATGTACCTCAGGTGTATTGTCGGTATATGACAGGACAGTTCGTCAGGGTGCGCACATATTGATCATTGAATATCCCTCATGCTCCGCCGGTGGCGGGATGTGTTCGCTGTTTTTCAGACGTTGCCGTCCCTGCGTGCGAGAAAATGGCGCAGCTGCTCTGCTGTTATTGTTTACTTCGGACGGCGTGATGGTAGGATGCATGCCCAGTCGAGTGCAGCTTTACTCTCTTATATTTCGAATGCTTGCAAGTTTATTTGAACTGATGTTTGTCATCTTTCTCCTGTGTGAAGTACGTAAAGTGGGAAATATTTTGGTTACACGAAAGGCCGGATTAGTTGCCAGTAGGTTATTAATGTGGTGTAGAGTGCCTTCGTAGTAAGAATTAATACTGGTCTCTCAATGCGGATGTTTATTTCTGTACATGGTTTTGTTTCAGGTAGGCGTGAATGCAAGCATATGGGATACTTCAGCCGTTATGCAGTTTCGAGTCCATCATTACTACGGAGGTAGCAAGACTTTGCTCCGGTAGCTGACATGACCATTGTGCGTGATGGACACAATTCATCAGTCGATGCGTTTGGGATGACCCAGGGGGTGTACTTTTATAGATTTAGTGGGAGTGCCAAGTCTGTCTCAAAGAGGAGTTTGAGATCAGGGGATGTGCTGAGTAGCAACTTTCATGTGAACTGTAGCTGTAGTGTGTGTGTGAACTGGTTTCAAGGAAGACATGGAGGATCAATTTGTCTGAATATCAGCGTTTCAGAAGATCAGTTGTGTGCGTGATGGGGAAGCAGCTTTTTTGGAGTTGGAGATGTGAAGAACGAGACAGAATGAAGCACCTGGAGTGTTTGTGACTTGGATAAGGAATTGCATTATTCAGGTATGTTAGAGAGTAGAGTTTCTTTGCATTCCATAGATCCTTCTTAGGACTAAACCATGGGATGCAGAGCAAGTCATTTCATACAATAAACATAAACTTCAGGACTTCATTCAATATACGTAAACCTCGGTACTTTTGACACAATTACAAGAACGTGTTTCACATATGAATGTACATAACCTTCAGATTTTGCAATTCAAGTATGAAAGCTAATTTCAGTGCAGGCTTGAATACATTTATATCACAATTTAGAGTTTTAATTGTTGGTTGGTGATTATTAAATAACTTGACACGTGTAAAGTACACTCCTGTTTGACATTTAGCAGGGTTTACATCTTGTAATTAAATTATGTACATCTGTATTTCTTTTAAAATTATCCAACTTTTCCACCACAAATGATAGCAAGCAGAGTATAAATTCACTTGCAAGTGGAAGTATATTAAATTTACGAAATTATTCTCTATAAGGTAAGCTGCTTTTGACACCTGCCATTGTTGTGATTATTTTCTTTTGCATGTAAAAAGCCTTATTAGTGTGTGTTCAATTCCCCCAAAATATTAATCCATAAGACACCACAGAGTGGAAATAAGCAAAGTAAACTAGCTTTATAGTATCTATTGTCATGGGTGGTATGACTGTTCTGATGGCAAGGCACGCAGAGCTTAATTAGGGAATAATATACTCAGTGTGCTTATTCCAATCTGAGGTGTTGTCAACTTGTAAGCCAAGGAAATTGTTTGTTTAAACTTCCGCGATTAATTTCTCATCACCGTAACCTCTCGTTTTGCCTCTGTACGTAGGTACATGCACATTCACAACATTCCCTAGGGTGGAATGCTCACCTCGGGAGCTTACAGAGTTGTTCACGCCGACATTGTCGGTGCCCCGGCATATTCCTGCAGGCAGTCCACATCCCTTCTGTACTCACGTTTTCGGGCATATGTATTGTGCAGTGTTGATGGATGTCGTTCCGTGCGCCGTGATGTCCGCTCGCTTGCTCTGTGTTGGGGTACTAAAGTATGTATTTTCATTAATGTTCTAGGACACCGGCCATGCCGTCATCATGAAGTTACCTCCTTCAGTTCCCTCCGGGTGTTCTGTTTGACAAGGCTGGGGTGAAGAACCAGAACGATATTGGCTGCAGTTAGATGACCTGTTACTGGCGAGTAAAACCTCTGTGTTGTGCGCCAGACACAAGATAGGGCGTTGGACCAACATTTCTCAAAGAGAGAGCATATTAATTGGCTCACAAAGTGCAGCTTATGTATAGAGCTACAATAACTGGATGTGAGTGAGTGAGTGTGTGTGTCTGTCTGTTCATAAGAGGCACCAGTACAAGAAGTAGGACACTGTCTTCTGACTTCATATCACAAAGAATATTAACTGGATGAATATTCGGAATATGTACCAAGTTGGAAGAGGAATACTTTTTCTGCCAAGCAACGGTAATGCTCTGACAGAGGCTGACTGCATGTTGGATGTTTGTTCTTACGTGTCTAATCCCCTGTATGTCTATGAACGGCATTCCCCCCCGCCCCCATTTCAGATTAAATATTTGAATAAGCAGGAGGCACCCATTAGATAAAATAAGTTGGCATGAGATTGTTCCATTTCAGACGACTTTGCCTCCAATGTCTGTGAAAGTGGCCCCTTGAGATTCTAGATTTCTTGTGTATCTTACACCTTTCCTGGTATATTGCAGGAGGAGTGCACCAACACTAGACAGACTGACATCCGAGAGAAGACCGCTTGTGTCCCCGATGGTTGGCCGTCCTGTTGCTGAGTGCGTACATGGAGAAGAGGACTGAATGCAGCGTGTAAATTTTGTGTGCCTCTGGAGAGGTGGTGGAGTTTTCTGTTATTTAACCCATTGACAAGGGCTTGCTCTGTTGTGGTAATTGTGTTGCAAGTGTGATAGCAACTTAGATATGAATCATGTGAACGTGTAAGGTGTGGATGTCTAGTTATGTGTGTGGGGTGTTCTACGGAGTGTAGTAAAATAGTAGAAATGTCGGCCGCAATCACATTGCGTTGATAAGAGTCTGCTTCATAGTGTGGTGGCCAACACATCTCTGAATGAGAGAGAGTTTGTCCTGTGTGACAGGCTGTAAGTTGCAGGTGCTCTTGGCTTTGGCCGCAGCTTGTCACCAAAGATGTGATTCCTCTTCCTGGAAAGAATATGTTATTTCCTTTTATCTGCTTCATTCCGTTTCACATTCTCAGTTCAAGCTAATGCCACAGGAAGATCTTCAAAACGTCAGTCATTGTGAATCTGTTCGGAAGCAGATGGGGGGGGGGGGGGCTCTGCAGTTTCACTCGTTTAGGAAGTGCGGTGATGAAGATCTCTGGCATAGCTATACCGGACAGTCTTGATAATAGTGGGTGTCCGTTCTCTGACCCAGGAGGGCTTTAAAAGTGTGCTGACCACCACGCATTACTTAGTTTGTATTTTCTTCATGTAAATCTGTAAAGAGATGTCAAAGCGGGAGGTAACGGGAATACTTAGTGATCATCACCGAGAGGGAGTTTCCAAGCAGTCGTTAACGGGAGATGCGCAATAGCAGTTGTCCTATGATCGAAAAGTGTGACTTGCCAGTGATGAGATTGCTTTTTGTAAGTCAGGTAAGTGCAATGAGTTTTATGGATTGTGTGTGTTTTTCTGCAAGTGGTTTTCAGCGAATATTGCCGGCATTAATTTTGTTGGTAGTGTATTAAGTGTTGATTGCTGCATGTGCCAAAATGAAGTCTGACGAAGGGAAGTTGGTGTTGTTGAAGTACGGCCACCAGTGGGCTGGGTCGTTGGGTGTGTTATAGATGCTTGTGAAGTACAACCTGGTGGCAGAGGGGCTGTGTAGTGGCGACATATGCAATAATCGTTTATAGTGCTTCGTTCATTGAGCTGTAGTTTACGAAATCCCACCTGTTTTCATAAATGACGGAAGATATTTAGGTTATGGAAATGTTTATTAGTTGGTGTCTTATAGGTGATGTTGGTCGTACTTTTCAAATGACTCAGCTCGCGAGACGTTTTCGCCCTTCTGCAAAATTACTTGTGAGAAATTATCGCGCAGGGAGAATGTCGGTGCTGAATTTGCGTGATGTCTTGAGTGCCAACATGAAATGTGACGAGGATAAGTTCGTGTTGGAAAGGACGTGGACGATTTCACTGGGTGATTTATAGGTAGACGTGCAGGTATTCAAGATTTGTGTCTGGTATCAATCTGAGCAGGGTGTCGAAGGTTGCTCTGTGCAGTAACATAACGTCGACCGACAGGTTATGTGACAAATGTGCCCTAGGATGTAGGCGATGTAGATGCAAATTGTGGGCTACTTGTTTCGTAGTGCTTCGTGCTAAGTTGATTGAGCTGTAGTTTATTGGGTGTGGTTGGATTCATAAATTATTTTATGATTTTTGAGGTTATGGAAGTGATTGGTAGTTGGTTTCTTATAGGCGAAATTGGTAGCTCGTTTCGCCTTAATTTTTTTCTTTACTTCCTGTCGTTTTTAAAGGAGAAGATGTGTCACTAATGGTATTCACGGAATAAAGTTTGAGGTCTTCATAATTTTACAGTCTTTTGAGTGGTATTTCAGTCAGCATTTGGTTCGGCAGTGCCGTGTAGTGTTCGCGGACGGGCATGTACCTCAGGTGTATTGTCGGTAGATGACAGGACAGTTCGTCAGGGTGCGCACATATTGATCATTGAATATCCCTCATGCTGCGCCGGTGGCGGGATGTGTTCGCTGTTTTTCAGACGTTGCCGTCCCTGCGTGCGAGAAAATGGCGCAGCTGCTCTGCTGTTATTGTTTACTTCGGACGGCGTGATGGTAGGATGCATGCCCAGTCGAGTGCAGCTTTACTCTCTTATATTTCGAATGCTTGCAAGTTTATTTGAACTGATGTTTGTCATCTTTCTCCTGTGTGAAGTACGTAAAGTGGGAAATATTTTGGTTGCACGAAAGGCCGGATTAGTTGCCAGTAGGTTATTAATGTGGTGTAGAGTGCCTTCGTAGTAAGAATTAATACTGGTCTCTCAATGCGGATGTTTATTTCTGTACATGGTTTTGTTTCAGGTAGGCGTGAATGCAAGCATATGGGATACTTCAGCCGTTATGCAGTTTCGAGTCCATCATTACTACGGAGGTAGCAAGACTTTGCTCCGGTAGCTGACATGACCATTGTGCGTGATGGACACAATTCATCAGTCGATGCGGTTGGGATGACCCACCGACACGTGGTGGCAGCTTCTGTTTTTGTGACTTGCATGTGGAAATTCAGTAGCTGTTGATTTAAATTAAAGAGCTTATCGCAGTGAAGAAGGTAGAAGTAAGCAGCTAGGGTTACAGGTTGTAATGTTGGTTACACACCACAGTTGCCCACTTTTGATTCCTAGTGACCAAGTATGGGGTGTTCGTATGATGCCTCACAATGCCACAAGGAAGACCTCAGGCCCTCGTGCGATTATATACCTTGCTTTCCGAGGAGGTGTACTGTTATAGATTTAGTGGGAGTGCCTAGTCTGTCTCAAAGAGGAGTTTGAGATCAGGGGATGTGCTGAGTAGCAACTTTCGTGTGAACTGTAGCTGTAGTGTGTGTGGACAGGTATCAACGAAGACATGGCAGACCAATTTGTCTGAATATCAGCGTTTCGCAAGATCAGTTGTGTGCGTGATGGGGAAGCAGCTTTTTTGGAGTTGGAGATGTGAAGAACGAGACAGAACGAAGCACCTGGAGTGTTTGTGACTTGGATAAGGAATTGCATTATTCAGGTATGTTAGAGAGTAGAGTTTCTTTGCATTCCATAGATCCTTCTTAGGACTAAACCATGGGATGCAGAGCAAGTCATTTCATACAGTAAACATAAACTTCAGGACTTCATTCAATATACGTAAACCTCGGTACTTTTGACACAATGCAAGGACGTGTTTCACATGTGAATGTACATAACCTTAAGATTTTGCAATTCAAGTATGAAAGCTAATTTCAGTGCAGGCTTGAATACATTTATATCACAATTTAGAGTTTTAATTGTTGGTGGAAGATTATTAAATAACTTGGTACGCCTATAGTATGTTCCTTTTTAAAGTTTATTAGGGTTAGCATAGACTATACAAAAATTATATGCTTGTAGTTAATTTTTATTTCAGTGTTGTTGAGATTTGTCAAACTCGTTTTTTACGTACAAAATAAAAGTCTAGGTGTCCATGAAACCCAAAGTTTCTGGAAATAAATATGACATGCGCCCTGATGTGGAGAAAAGGTGTTTAGAGTATTACAGTAAGTGCAGTACGTGAAAGTATTATAACAATGCCGCGTGGAAGTTACTGTAACTAAAACATTTGACTTCCCTTACTCGTTATAACTTGAAACTGTTGCTTGTGTTTTCCAGGTCGTGGAGACAGCATCTAGTGCTCTGAAGTCAAGCACGACGGATCCGTTCTACCGTCGTCAGTGCTGGGAAATAATTTGCTGTTTCTTGGTGGCATCCCTGAATTTTAATGATGATGAGAATAGAGCGCAGCAGCTTTTCTCCTGTCCAAGGTATATAAGAGCAGTTGGAGGCAGAAGAATATTGTCAAACTAACCTCATTCTTGATATTAAAAAAGTGTACAGCCAGCCTGATGGTACTAACATGACATAACAGATTGTTAATCACTGGCTTTTCTTCGCAGAATTGTAAGCGAGTCCCAAGGCAGTCTATGAGGCACTGGTATAGATTTTTCTCTGAGCACCCAGAACTCATTATTTACTGGTACAGTGAGCCCGTTAGAGGCTGTATCACAATTAGTTTGTGTTTAGTATCCTGCCAGTACCAGGAGGCTTCTACAAGTAATGTATTTCTTTGTCATATCATAAACCCAGATTTCCCATTTGCTCTGTGCCTCTTACATCAGTTGCTGATTTAGGAAGCAGCTACTGCATTGGCCACTGCTGTGACCATTGGACATTAGGATGTGAGTGTAATTATCTGTACTCATTGTGATTCGCTGTTGCAGTTTTGATGATCCACATGTGGAGATCTCCGCAGTCCATGGGATTCCGTTCAGATTGCAGGACAAGCAAGCCAGAGCCACTCACCAGATGGCAGTCACAGGCAAGTTCATCCATTTGAGTAAATTGTTTAATAAACTTCTTCTCTGAATTATAATGCCATTATTGAAATGAGAAGACCTTTTGTCCTGAAAAGTAGCAAATGGTTTTAATGAAATGAAGAACTTGTCTATTTCTTCTATTGAGACTACAAAGAAACAATGAAGAACGTGATTTTTCTTTGCCAGTTTAAGGAACCACATTTTGAGGCTGACCTCCACATAGTTCTATAATTGAGAATGCATGGAGTTTACCTCCATGCTCCCACTGCCTCATGGCATTGCGCTTAGTCACAAGGATAACTTCAGCTGATATAGCGAACCATTAAATGTTTAAAAACCATAATCGGTGTTGGTTTTCTGTAAGTCCAAGTGGTGTTAGAACCCAACGACCACTGTGAGAACCTGAAATCTCTCTTAAAACCACATTTAGTATGTGAACTTGTTGAAAGCGTCTGCTTCATGTCTGGAAAAGCCAGTAAGGCCTGTTGTGTATGTTGGTAGGAGTGTTTGTTGCTGCAGCCATGAAAGAGTTACGACGGTGTTCCTTGTGTGTCACTACACAATGGTGGCGATATCACAGGAAGCTGGTGAGTTCAGTTTTATAAATTTAGATTGTTCAACATTGAAACAATTTATATTACTGACGGTGAAGTTTCCACCTTTGCTTCCAGAAGGTATTATAAAGTGGCATTACTGATGGTGATATGGAAAATAAATCTAATTGCCCCTTGTCGGTTGAATTCACCTTAGTAGTAGAAGTGCTACAGATGTTGGCTGTGTGGTAGAGGCTTGCCATTTCTTAATCTTTCATTTACGTCCTTTCTCCATGACATCAAAACAGGCGAACCTGAAGGGCATGGACCGACTGGTGTTTATAGACTCCCTTGCTGTCATAATGGGGCACGAGGAGAGGGAGCCTTGTAAGCCGGGACACCTGGCACTTGTTCTTTTCTTGGAGACAGCGATCAACATCCTCGGCTCCAAACAGACGGCAAGCGAACTGTTCGTAAAATATCCACTGAATCAGTGGCAACGGAAGTTGCGTGGGTCTGACGTGATGTGTGTGAGTTGTAGAGTTTGTAGTTGCAGTATTATGACGTGTGGAATAATGGCCCACTTGGCGAATGTTTTAAATTTGCTGGGGGGGAGGAAAGAAAGGCTCCAGTATGAATCTGTAAGCGAGGGAGTTCAGAATTTGTCAGGTCGCTGGTTGTGACACTGTCGTGACCCGTATTTAAAGTTAACTTGTGAATGGGTTTGTAATGAACTTGACAGAATTTGTCTTCTGAAAATGTAAGGTGCTTGTTCATTGGCTAAGGTAGGAGTGTTAACTGCTTGGTGAAGTAAAACTGTGTGTTCTTAGAAGAGTGTGATGTCTTGATTTCTTGAATGTGAATGTATTTTCTCTTTCTGGGAGTAGCAGATTACGAGAAACAGAATGATCCTTCAGATTCTACTGAGCACCACGTGACCCGCGTACTGCCGGCCAGAGAAGCGTTGAAGTACGTGCGGCAACAGTTGGCAGACCGACTTGATGTCAGAAGATTAAACCTGCTGGGACAAAGAAGGAACCTCGTATCCGCAAGAGACTGATATCGGTCTGAACCAGGCATTCGTTGTGTGAGTACATGAGCATTAGAATGTATTTGATGTGGTTGTCGTGTGAGAGAGATGAGTCTGTCCAATTTTATTAGGTACTTTAGATGTTGTGACTTTAAGCGTGAGATTTGATATGTTGAAAGACGTAAATGTGGTGAGGGATTGGCATTATTGCAGTATCTGTGGTATGCTAGAGGCATTCATGAGTCTCTAGTGAATATATTGTTCATAGGACATCAAAATTGGAGGTTAGGTGTAGCTTGTAGACGAGGGTGGTGACTATTTGTGATAAGGTTTTGTTACATGTGAGATGTGCACAGTGACCGGAGCTGCCGGGATATTTTCTGTTCTTGTGCTTAAGTTTAGAGTATCCTGTGTTGAGCAAGGGGATCGGTTACAAAACTTGTAAGTTTGTGGTGTGGTGTTCGTTATGAATTTGGATTTGCTTGCAAAAATGGAGATGACTGTCAGAGGTTCCATTTTTTTGAGACTTAACCATAAGTTGAGAGTTGTCAGGTGTCAGTCTCATGGACATGTGATGAGGCTCAGTATTACTTCTGGTATATTCCGTGGTTGGTGGTGGGGTAAGGGGATTTGCATTAGGAATGAGGAGTGGTGTGGTGGGTTGGACCCAAGTATAGAAAGGCAGTGCCACTTATGTGGGTCACAATGTACCAGTGCTGGTGTTGTCAGGATTGTTATTTTATGTCTGTAAAATGGTTGTGAAGAGTTCTTGGCTTAGGAAAGACTAATTTGTTAGTGTTGTCAGTCAGATTGTTTATAGGAAGAATGTAGAGATTGTGTTTTTGTGTATGTGAGAGAGAGAGAGAGACAGGCTGAAGTTATTGACCATTTAGTTTGGTTAAAGATTGTTGACCTGGAAATGAAATGATATATGATGTCTGTTTGGTGTTGGTTGACCACCTTGGCTGCTCCCTCATAAATATATTTTTACATAACCCCTCCTTCCTCTCATCTTGGGCTCCCATATCGCACCCACGAAAACCCTCAGTTATTTTTTAGAGGGCAGAAATCAGGAAGGAAATGCATACAATACGAAACCCGTGTCTACCCTCCATTCATTTCTAGAACTTATTACTACTGTAAGAATCCGTGCTGAAATGGAAGGGAGAGGACTTTAAGTGGTACAGCTCTTTTGCAGGATGTTTGTTAAAATATTAGATGTTCGAGCCGTCTGTGAGTGAAGATTCCTTTGCGTATGATTCTTGGAGGTAGAACGTAGCTTTGTTTGTTGCACGTTTTATTGATCTTGTTATTGGGTAGTCAATCAACATACGATCATGATGTTGAAGGGGTCCCGGGATCTTAATAAACATTGTGACCACAATCAGAAATTCTCGTGTAGACATGCTGGCAATTCAGTAATCAGCGTGCACTAAAACTCATCTCGTAAAACTGTTTATTGACGTAATGTCAGATACAAAATATTGTTTTGTAGAATTGCTTTCTTTATTTTGTTGTGTTTCTACTTGTTAAAGTTGTTACATTGAGAGTGCTGCTGCTGGTGTCATGGAGAGATGTTTCCTCAAAGTAAGAAATTTTTGGTGGCTCTCCTTTACTTAGTGGGGAATCCCCACGTCCACAGTACAGAATGTCTGAGTATTTGCGACCGGGTTGGTGGCCCCAGCACCCTGCCAGTTTCTTTAGCACTTACAGTCATCCTTCCATCATGTTATGTGAATTGGGTGTGGAGCGAGAGAGAGAAGGCAGGCAGTTGTCTGCTGGTTCTGTAATTGCTGGAAATGTGACCATACGAGTAACCAAGACTTTGAATAAAAATCTGCCCCAAGATGTGGGCGTAGGTGTGCGGATTGTTTTAAAAAGGGTAGCAGAAAAATTGAACGTAGTTTAGCATAATGAATGGCGCGTTGCTTTGGTTAACAAGGAAATTATCATTTTTTTACCGTAGCCGAAACAAATTATTTACGAACACACAGTCACGAAGGTCATATTGAACGGCTTTTCGCGTTTGCTTTACTTCATCGTTTTGTCGTCTGATTTGACTTCGTTTGTACCCACCATGTTCCTACGTAATACGACCATAATTCGTTGCGTTGGATACGTTACTGGGCGGGGGAAAAGGGTCCCTTTGTAATTTATGAAAGTGACATTTGACAACTTGCTGAAGTGTAGCCTAGAACGTTTGTACGAGGGTCGCTCATTAAGTAATGCCCCACATTTTTTTCCTCAGAACATATTTATTCAAGATGGCTCAAATTTAGTGACAATATAAATCAATGTTTCCTTTACACATACTATTTTTCCACATAGTCCCCATCAACTTGTACGGTTTTACGCCAGCGTGGAACAAGTGCATGCATGCCTTGCCGGTACCAGCTCTTGTCCTGTGCACGTAGCCAGGTCCTCACTGCTTGAATAACGCTCTCGTCATCTTAAAACCTTGTTCCGCGGATAGCATCTTTAAGTGGCCCAAAGAGATGGAGTCGGAGGGTGCCAGATCTGGACTGTAGGGTGGATGGGGCAGCACCGTTCAACCAAATTTGGTGATTTCTTCCCGGGTTCTCGGACTTGTGTGAGGGCGTGCATTGTCGTGCAGGAGCAAAATTTCTGCTGGATGCTTGTGAGGCCGAACTCGTCGGAAACGCTTCTTGAGGGTTTCCAGGGTCCTAATGTACGCGTCTGAATTGATGGTCGCACCTCTTGGCATCACATCCACAAGAATGACCCCATCACTGTCCCAAAAGACAGTCATCATGACTTTTCCGGCGGAGGGAGTTGACTTGAATTTCTTCTTTCTCGGTGATTGAGGATGATGCCACTCCATTGACTACCTTTTTGTCTCCGGCTCAAAGTGGTGTATCCAGGTTTCGTCACCTGTAATGATCCGGGACAGAAAGATCTCTCCCTCAGCATCAAAACGCTCCAACAATTCAGAAGAAATCGTTTTCCTTTGAATCCTGTGGTCTGCTGTGAGACTTCGTGGAACCCATCTTGCGCACACCTTCGAATATGCAAAAGCCCGGATAATTGCAATTACACTTCCATTGCTGACTGAAAGCACGGAAGTTGCATATGGCAGATTAGATGTTTGGAATAAGAAGATGGCAATAATGATGATGACAGTAATTGCAGTAAACTTGTCTTCGCGATGTGTGTGTTACTTTTTCTTCAGAATTGTCACCTTTACTCGGAACACCTGATGTGATCTGGATATGCCATTCTGGTCGCTGTGGTGTGACAGCAGATAGGTTGCGGTGTTTAAATATCAGTGTTGTAATGCAGTTTGGAATATGCAGGGTTCCTAATGACGTAGGATGTGGAAAGAGGCAACTCCATTCTGAATGAATCTGGTTTCATGTGGAATGTCACGGCCATTGCACTTTGGAATTTCCTGGAAACTCGGCTATGCTGTCAGAGGAATTTTGCACTTATCTTCATCCAAGATTGTTTCCTTCCACACAAGAGACTGAACTACTGTCGCAGTTTAAAATATAAGGTGACATCTTCATTGATCTGTCTTTTACACGAACATTTGTCATTTCAGAGTTGGTGACCGTGAAATACAGACTGGATGCAGCGGCTTGTCACCGTTTAGATTCAGCTGTAATGAGTATTGCCCAGGTAAATGTTAGGTGGAGGGAATATGTTGTTTGTGGTAATTCTTACTAATATAGAATATCACAAGTTCTTATCTTATATAAGAATTATTAAGAAATCTGTGAAACCGCCCTCCACTCTCTCCATATTAATTTTGATTAAACTGATCTTTGCCCGTGGACGTCGTGGTCTCCTACAATTGAACAAAGTTTGAGGTAAGGAATTCCTAATTATAAATATTGTTGTTCATCACATTTAATGTTTTCGTCTGCATTTGTGAACTCGTGTAAGAGAATTAAACTTTTTTAACACAATTTCAAGTAATGACTTCTGTTTGTTCACGGCAACATTTATAATAAAAGAATATTCCAGTAGGCAACTAACATTTTACAATTTTCAAAGAATTAAACTTGTTTCGTGGCCCAGAATCTTAATAAAAATATGTGGATCTTAAGAAGTGGGGTTTATATTCTGAACAATAATTCTAAAACTTTTCATCTCTTGATACATCGACATTATTAAAGCGTTTTAGGGAACTGAAAGAAATTTTATTCCGGATTTAGAAGAATAAATATTGAAGAATCTCCCTCTCATTATCTCCTACATCAGCAGATTAAATCCGGGGAATGATTGCTATTATTGAGTGCAAAGTATTTATGGGTGCAAGACGTGGTCTTTCACATTGAGGGAGGAACATAGACTGAGGAGCTCTGAGAACAGAGTGTTGAGGAAGATGTTTGGACCCAAAACGGGAGTGGGACGGATAACAGAGAAAAATGCATGACGAGCTCCTCAGCCGATGTTTTTAGGGCGAGTTGAAAGTTTACAAGGCCTGAAGGGAACACCTCGGCGTAGGTGGGAAGATAACATTAAGACAAATCTTACGGAGATGGGTCTCAATGGAGTGAACTGGATGCAACTGACTCAGGATAGACCCCGGTGGCGGGCTTTTGTGAACACGATGATGTACCCGACAGACATTAAGGTGGCTCATAAATCCTTTGAAAGTGTGACAAAGTTCAAATACTTGGGAACAACAAAAACGATTCAAAATGATGCTCACGACGAAGTTAGGAGGAGACTAAATTCCGGAAATGCTTGCTACTTCTCAGTCCAAAATATTTTGTCTTCCGTCTGATTTCTAAGAACCTGAAAATTAAAGTATACAAAACAATAATCTTGCCTGTTTTGTATGGGTGCAAAACATGGTCTCTCACTCAGAGGGAGGAACACGGATTGCAGGTGTTTGAGAATCGGATGTTGAGGAGGATATTTGGGCCTAGGAGGGAAGACGATGGGGCGTGGAGAAAACTGCATAATGATGTTCTCCTCTCCCAGTATTGTCAGGGTGATTAAGTCGAGAAGAATGAGATGGGTGGAACATGTAGCGCGCATGGATGGGGCAAGAGGTGTGCACCGGGAAGCCTGAGGGGGAGAGACCTAGACGTAGATGGGAAGATAATGTCAGGCGGGATCTGTGGGAGATAGGAGTTGAAGGAGACTGGATTTTGTTGGCCCAGGACAGGGTCCGGTGGAGGGCTTCGGTTAATTCGGTGATGAACCTTCGGGTTCGGTAAGCCATCTAGTTAGTTAGTCAATCGGTCAACGACATGGCCAGCTTTCTTATTAATTATGATTGTCCCAGTTGGCGCTACTCGCAACAGTTACCTTCGTTGCAACTAAAGGTATGACATTTTATTTTACATCCATTGTCCTAGGACTGTGCGAGTTTATGTCAAGAACTTCTTTACAGTTCGTGTACTGATTAAGTTACAAGTTCACGCTGAAACCTGTAGCAACTAGATATCCCACCCGATATGTAGGACTGTTTGTAGTGGCAGCATGCTGCAATGGAGTGCGATACTGACCGGGTTAATACGACCCACACAATCGTATGTCCCAGTGACGCATTAAACCACGGAAGACATTGTAAACAACCTTGACTTAATCACATTAACGTATAGATGCTTCTGGAGCGTGTGCCCATAAGAATAGCAGTAACTTGGGTGTGCTGTTTGAATGGATTTATCTGAAATGACACATGGGAATACCTCCCCCTACAAGCGTTGATGGGTACCTCATTCAGGCGTAAGCTCCCAGTCTATTTGCGCAAACGCAATTATGACAGAAACAATATCTGCTGTGGAAACCTCAAATCTTACAATATAGTTCTGGTTTGAGGGGGTAAGTAGGGGATTACATGACCTACCAAGCTAAGATGTTAGCCAAACCTCGACTGCTAACACTTAATTGTTCATCATGGAAGATAAATTACGATCCAAAAGCTCAACTGCCAAAGTTTCAACTCCCCTGACCCCCATCCCGGAGTGGGATTTGGCCAACACTTTTGAAAAAGTCACGCTTTGCCACTGTGGGAATTCGTTTTCGAAATTTTTTGCTCAGAATATTACTTTTGGGCCAAGCTGGTGCGGCATTACTTTTCTCTCTTTAACTCCCTCTGCATTTATGACCTCCTCCCTCCCCCCCCATCTGGACACATCACATCAACTGGATGCTGTATGGACGTAGAATACCACACGGCAAACACATACGTACTGTGGCAAAGTCCGTCATAAATAAATATGAATCTGCCTTCAATGTGTGGATAATGGCAACCCATATCAACATGAGTACCATCAGACATACATGAATGTACAAAAGAAATGTATCTAATCTCGATCTTGTGTGTACATGGGATATACGGATATCCGCACGTAGGAACGTTGAAACTTCGATATCAGCAGACGTGCGTGATTACACCAAACGCACTGATGATAATGTTTGGCATGTATTGCCCTACGTCAGTGGTCCCCAACCTTTTTTTTCCTTTCTCTGGACAAATAAGATATGGACACCAAATAATACACAAAACAACACGACGTTTATTGATACAAGAAACCACGCAATCAAAAATACGTACTTTTATAAGTACAATTATTATTACTCAAGTGGGAAGTTAGTGTGATGTTTGGCGCTGCATTTTATCGGCCAGTTTTACAAATTTGGGAGAGTAGGATGATGTTGCTGCTCGCAAACAATCGTCAAGATGGGCGTCAGTAAGTCGAGATCTGTGCTTTGATTTTATAATGTTCATGGTTGAACGGCCTTTATTATTCAGTATAACCTCTTTCCGTATCAACGCGGGCACCGCGTTGGGGACCACTGTTGTACATTATTTCGCCCTCACATCTTCATCAGTTATCAGAGTGATTATTATCTTGTAACATTGATGTCACTGTTAGGTCAAGGTCATGACAAAGTCAAGACAAGATCGCCCCAATAGTTTGCCAGATAGAGGTCTTTAAAATTCTCAAGGTCATACGTATTTATGCCAAACGGTAAATACCTGATTGACCATACTCATGTCAAAATGAGGTCACGTATAGGTCAAGG
Source organism: Zootermopsis nevadensis (assembly GCF_977971745.1). Classification (NCBI taxonomy): domain Eukaryota; kingdom Metazoa; phylum Arthropoda; class Insecta; order Blattodea; family Termopsidae; genus Zootermopsis; species Zootermopsis nevadensis. The sequence continues at coordinate 769,374 of NW_028259190.1, forward strand.
ATACTGGTCTTAAAAAATCTCAAGGTTATACCTTCTCACCAATATTTCTGCTAGCCAGCCACCCCAGGGCCACTACCCCAGTCGCACCCCTTCCCAGGGCTATTCCCTTCTTTGGGCCAACCCTCATGATCACACCTACCCAGGATCCCCCCCCCCCGGGACCATCCCCTCAGGATCCCTGCAGCATCACCATATCCCAGGAACCACAGCATCCCCTAGGACCCCAGGATTCCCTGGACACTGCCCTCTAGGACCACGGCAGGATCCCCGAAGACAATCACCTCCAGGATTCCTCGGATTTACCAGGACTCCCCATGACCATCCTAGTATTCCCCACAGATTTCCTAGGATCCCCACCAAGGATTCCCTACCCAGATCTAGCAGAATCTGCCACCAAACATTTCCAACAGAATTTCCCACGATCGCAACCCATGATTCCCAGGATATTCCCCTGGATTCACCACATAATATTACCCACGATCCTGCAGGATTCCCCACCAAAAATCCCCATATTATCCCACATAGGATCCACAACCAGAATTCAAAACGCGCGCCCTAACCCCCCGCGCCCTAACCCCCCGCGCCCTAACCCCCGCGCCCTAACCCCCGCGCCCTAACCCCCGCGCCCTAACCCCCGCGCCCTAACCCCCGCGCCCTAACCCCCGCGCCCTAACCCCCGCGCCCTAACCCCCGCGCCCTAACCCCCGCGCCCTAACCCCCGCGCCCTAACCCCCGCGCCCTAACCCCCGCGCCCTAACCCCCGCGCCCTAACCCCCGCGCCCTAACCCCCGCGCCCTAACCCCCGCGCCCTAACCCCCGCGCCCTAACCCCCGCGCCCCACGAAGGGAGGTGGAGGCCCAGGCCGTTTCTTGAGCGAGCAGAGGAGCGGACCCGGCTCCGGTCAATGGCCCGGGCGCCGGGTTCCAAAGAACCGTCCGGGTCGGACGAGTCCAACTCGTTGGCTTTGCGCTCGCACGCTACGAAAAACAGGACCTTTTGGGTGAGGCGAGTCGTTCAACTCTTTCGACTAACCCACCTGGCAACAGATCTTGTCTAGGGGATATAGCAAGAGCATAGTAAGATTAGGTATAATAAGAGGACCACTCAAAATTCGAAAATTGTACCAGCAGCGAAAGAGCAGTAATTGACATGGAATAATACCGACAGGGGGGCTCAACCCCAGCCGCTAAGTGGTCATAGGAACTTAAAACAAACCTCTTAAAGCAAAATAACCTCTTGCGCCCTCTGTGCGGGACGGCGCTTTTGGTGGGTCCCGATGTTCCCGCACAGAGGACGCTGCCGTTTATTTTATGTTTTTCGATCCTTGTTTTATTCTCTACGACCATTTACGGTCTGAGACTGACCCTCCGTCCCGCGATTTGGTTTCATTCGATTAAATCATTGAGTTTTCGCTTTTAGTGTTTTATTACTGGACGTATAATTTTATCTGCCCCTTAGTCATCTCTGCCGACACGCGTTGGATGAGGTTTTCATCTTTGCCTTTCCCAGCATGCTCCGCGAAACTTGTTTTCTCCGAACAAGTTGAGTTTTTCCCGGTTGTCTGTCTCCTGCTTCGGTACAGCGCGGATGTACGCAGTCTTTACGTAAGTTGGGGCTTCAGCCGGCCATTTTGATATTACGTCTCAGCTTGTGTTTGGTTTAATTCTCGATTTATTCGACAGCCAAAGAGTTGTTGAAGCTTTCGTGGTGGTAATACGAGGCTCTAGATAATGACCCTGACTTATAGGCATTTGTGTCTGGCGTGATATAAGATCGTCTATATATTTTTCTCTAGGACTGTGGCAACGCACAGGCGAGAGTACATGTGTCCTGTTGTGTGTCCCCGGGTGCTACGTCTTGTACAACGAGAGCCTACTTAAGTCATTCAAGGTGAGTTGCATGAAATATTCCGTCCTCTGAAGTAGAGAGTTCTGAAAGTACAGTACTTCTATTTTCCGTCGTTACACAAGCTTATTGTTAAAATCATATAAAATTTCACATAAAATTGTTACATTTTAAAATTGACGACATGTTTCGATATACAATTCTATCATCGTCAGGTCTATCAAAATTAAAATTAAAATCTGGTGTATCTGTTGCTCTGCTTATATTGCTTATGTTTTTATCCGTTTTTATTACATCTCCAGGCTTCTTTCATTTAATTTTGGAGACGCGTCTGGGTGCCTATATCGGGTTGTGTGTGAGGTGCGTGTCCGTTGTTATTGAATGGCAGACAACAACAACAGACCAGTTTCTTGCGTCTGTCTTGTTGTAAACATGTACGGCAGTCATCGTGTAGCTGACAGTCGTTTAACTGGTCAAAGCCTTTCTCTTCGTGTATAGACACAGAAATTTTAAAAACTGACTGGTCGTCCTTACTTCATTTCTGTTGGATAAATTTCGTAAGGAAATGCTGTTGGTGTTAGGTGGACCGAGTATTGCGTACGGAGTCTGTATTGATTTGGATTAGCCGTCTGCCAGGGACGCGACTGAGTAGGCGTTCTTTACACGGTGATGGAATTAGACAGAGCTGCTAGAATGTAGTGCTGTATAGAGCAGAGGTTCCCAAAATATGGAGAAACATTTTCAACATCCTTTGCTTGATTGAGGCAGTCATCAGAACGAAGTATCGTTCTGCGTTGTATCTCGAAGGATGGTGATGGGATACAGGAGCGTAGACCAAGAGGAATAATTCAGTCCGTACCGCGAAGAAAACACAACTCTTCACCATTACGAAGATCAACTGGTTAACGCTGTTTAAGGAAATGATCGCTGTTCATTCCGAGAATCGTAGTTTGTCTGAATAATATTTAAGAATTCAGTCCGTACCGCGAAGAAAACACAACTCTTCACCATTACGAAGATCAACTGGTTAACGCTGTTTAAGGAAATGATCGCTGTTCATTCCGAGAATCGTAGTTTGTCTGAATAATATTTAAGAATTCAGTCCGTACCGCGAAGAAAACACAACTCTTCACCATTACGAAGATCAACTGCTTAACGCTGTTTAAGGAAATGATCTCTGTTTATTCCGAGAATCGTAGTTCGTCTGAATTATATTTAAGAATTCAGTCCGTACCGCTAAGAAAACACAACTCTTCACCATTACGAAGATCAACTGGTTAACGCTGTTTAAGGAAATGATCGCTGTTCATTCCGAGAATCGTAGTTTGTCTGAATAATATTTAAGAATTCAGTCCGTACCGCGAAGAAAACACAACTCTTCACCATTACGAAGATCAACTGGTTAACGCTGTTTAAGGAAATGATCGCTGTTTATTCCGAGAATCGTAGTTTGTCTGAATAATATTTAAGAATTCAGTCCGTACCGCTAAGAAAACACAACTCTTCACCATTACGAAGATCAACTGGTTAACGCTGTTTAAGGAAATGATCGCTGTTTATTCCGAGAACCGTAGTTCGTCTGAATTATATTTAAGAATTCAGTCCGTACCGCGAAGAAAACACAACTCTTCACCATTACGAAGATCAACTGGTTAACGCTGTTTAAGGAAATGATCGCTGTTTATTCCGAGAATCGTAGTTCGTCTGAATTATATTTAAGAATTCAGTCCGTACCGCTAAGAAAACACAACTCTTCACCATTACGAAGATCAACTGGTTAACGCTGTTTAAGGAAATGATCGCTGTTTATTCCGAGAACCGTAGTTCGTCTGAATAATATTTAAGAATTCAGTCCGTACCGCGAAGAAAACACAACTCTTCACCATTACGAAGATCAACTGGTTAACGCTGTTTAAGGAAATGATCGCTGTTTATTCCGAGAATCGTAGTTCGTCTGAATTATATTTAAGAATTCAGTCCGTACCGCGAAGAAAACACAACTCTTCACCATTACGAAGATCAACTGGTTAACGCTGTTTAAGGAAATGATCGCTGTTTGTTCCGAGAATCGTAGTTCGTCTGAATTATATTTAAGAATTCAGTCCGTACCGCGAAGAAAACACAACTCTTCACCATTACGAAGATCAACTGGTTAACGCTGTTTAAGGAAATGATCGCTGTTTATTCCGAGAATCGTAGTTTGTCTGAATAATATTTAAGAATTCAGTCCGTACCGCGAAGAAAACACAACTCTTCACCATTACGAAGATCAACTGGTTAACGCTGTTTAAGGAAATGATCGCTGTTTGTTCCGAGAATCGTAGTTCGTCTGAATTATATTTAAGAATTCAGTCCGTACCGCGAAGAAAACACAACTCTTCACCATTACGAAGATCAACTGGTTAACGCTGTTTAAGGAAATGATCGCTGTTTATTCCGAGAATCGTAGTTTGTCTGAATAATATTTAAGAATTCAGTCCGTACCGCGAAGAAAACACAACTCTTCACCATTACCAAGATTAACTGGTTAACGCTGTTTAAGGAAATGATCGCTGTTTATTCCGAGAATCGTAGTTTGTCTGAATAATATTTAAGAATTCAGTCCGTACCGCGAAGAAAACACAACTCTTCACCATTACGAAGATCAACTGGTTAACGCTGTTTAAGGAAATGATCGCTGTTTATTCCGAGAATCGTAGTTCGTCTGATTAATATTAAAGAATTCAGTCCGTACCGCGAAGAAAACACAACTCTTCACCATTACGAAGATCAACTGGTTAACGCTGTTTAAGGAAATGATCGCTGTTTATTCCGAGAATCGTAGTTTGTCTGATTAATATTAAAGAATTCAGTCCGTACCGCGAAGAAAACACAACTCTTCACCATTACGAAGATCAACTGGTTAACGCTGTTTAAGGAAATGATCGCTGTTTATTCCGAGAATCGTAGTTCGTCTGATTAATATTAAAGAATTCAGTCCGTACCGCGAAGAAAACACAACTCTTCACCATTACGAAGATCAACTGGTTAACGCTGTTTAAGGAAATGATCGCTGTTTATTCCGAGAATCGTAGTTCGTCTGATTAATATTAAAGAATTCAGTCCGTACCGCGAAGAAAACACAACTCTTCACCATTACGAAGATCAACTGGTTAACGCTGTTTAAGGAAATGATCGCTGTTTATTCCGAGAATCGTAGTTCGTCTGAATTATATTTAAGAATTCAGTCCGTACCGCGAAGAAAACACAACTCTTCACCATTACGAAGATCAACTGGTTAACGCTGTTTAAGGAAATGATCGCTGTTCATTCCGAGAATCATAGTTCGTCTGAATTATATTTAAGAATTCAGTCCGTACCGCGAAGAAAACACAACTCTTCACCATTACGAAGATCAACTAGTTAACGTTGTTTAAGGAAATGATCGCTGTTTATTCCGAGAATCATAGAAAATCCATAAATATAAAAGTCATCATAATTAAAGCACTTGGTACATACGTTGAAGTAAACTTTCAGAATTGAACTAATTGGTATTTAGCATTCCCTGTTGAAGGCTTAATGTACCGTTTACATGCCTTTTTCTTTATCAGTATTTGTTCGCCCCACTCGCTTGTAAATAATCTTCTTGAATCTCTTTCCCTAAGTGTTTTCAAGTTCGGATTGTCTTACAGAGTGAGAAACGAAGTATTACGCCTGTCTGAATCATCAAGAAATATTATAGGACTGTTAACTCAGTTGAAGCATCTCTCTCTCTGTCTGTCTGTCTGTGTATTTAATAAGTTCCGAAGATTAGGATGGGTTGACACTCAAGTTACAGTAAATTGCTTCATCGATTCTCGACAGATTCTGACGAATTTAGGACCGCGTTCAGGTGTGTGTTGCTCTAAAATCCAGTCGTTCCTCAGCTCGAATATTTGTTGCGCCATTGAACAATGTCTCGAGAATAATAGCAAAACTTGAAGAAGGTCTGTTTGCAGCACATCCTTACACTGAGATTCAGTGTAGGTAGCACCCGTTAATACTTGATTGAACGGTGGTAATTAATCTTGTTAGTGGTCCCGAAGAACTCTATTTTTAGAACACAAATTTAGGATGATACTGACCGACGGAAATCGAATAATTCCAACCGTAGTTTAATGGCGACTAGTCAAATGGAACCAGCCAACTGTTCCAAGACAGAACCAGTACAGAATAAATGTTCTCAAAATACATAGGTCCAGCTTCTGCAGATACGCGAAGTCTGTATATGATTTACGTGTTACTAACTCGTACAAACGTCTTTACTGAGCACACATGGCATGAAAATGTCCGTTCACTGAAGTCGTATGTCTCAATGTGGCGAACCACACATATTCTTGCTTGTTATGTTGGATTGTTGTTTCAATTGTTTCTATTCTCACACGTCACCGAGAAGACATCCTTACACTGAGATTCAGTGTAGGCAGCACCCGTTAATTCTTGATTGAACGGTGGTAATTAATCTTGTTAATGGTTCCGAAGAACTCTATTCCTAGAACACAAAGTTGCTTTGATACTGACCGACCGGTATCAAATAATCCCAACCGTAGATTAATGGCGACTATTCCAATGGGACCAGCCGACTGTTCCAAGACAGAATCAGTACTGACTCTCTTCTGATTGGTCCTGGATGATATCCGAAAGTATTGATTTCTTTCCATTGAGTTCGTCACAGATGGCTCGTCTTATCTTTGGTTCCGTATTTTTCCGATAGACTGCGTCCTTGTGTTTGTACGTCGTGCCCTCGAGTAAATGTGAGGCAATATTTTCGATATATTTTGTAGAAGTTTGACATAGGACACCAATATGTTACCACAAGTTTGACGTGCGCCACGAATTCCGCGCCCACCAAACATTGCAATTGATGTACCAGAGATTTATATTCAGTTTCTTTGTGAGGCCATTTATATTAATAAATGACGTACTATCATTCACTATGTTTATTCCGATTCTTTCGTTACATGATAGTTATTTATAGTGAGTTAGATTGGGTCATCGTTACGCATGAATCTGCTACGTATTTGCGTCAACATCTACACAGCATCAATTTTGGAAGAAATATTTCTTGTGGAAACATTACGTAATTTTAGACGTGTTATGACATTTTACATGCATATATGCACTAATTGTGTTATATGGGGATTGTGTGAGCGCTTAATATCGTTATTGATAAGTGGTCGTGGCCGACATTGCTCATCCTCCACCTCACGACTTTGATGCTTTCGTGCGAATTTCTAAAAAGCGATAACACATAATATAGTATGAATATCATTAACGTACCTGTGGCATGACGTCCATACAAAATTTCAATAATTTCTGAGCATCCATTCGCTTTTTCCAAAATTCGTGCGCAGGAAACCATTTTGCACTGATGCAGATTACCCCGTTTTGGTTGGTTTAGGTTAGGTTAGGTTAGGTTAGTGGGGCACCTGCGCAGACGTTGTTGCGCAGTGCAGTCGTATGACTTGCGCATGTGAGGGCACCTTGAGCTCGTTATGGTTAATTGTATATTATTAAACACTCAAAAATTCGATTCCGTCACTTTAAAAAGTATATTATATTCTGGGCTTCACTTTCATACCTGATTTAATTTTTTTACAAGGATATTTTATTGGACACATACTTTCAGTAATTGGAAGTACAGCAATCACTTATCACTTAAATATGAGGTTATTGAATATTTCATTGTTGAAGTATATATGTTGTCACACGAAGAATAATTTATTAAAATATTTATTTAATTTTATATTACACTACATGTAATTACTACAGTGACCCCAGTCATCGTTATAAAGAATAAATGTTCTCAAATTACACAGGTCCAGCTTCTGCAGATACGCGATGTCTGTATATAATTTACGTGTTACTAACTCGTACAAACGTCTTTGCTGAGCACACATGGCATGAAAATGTCCATTCACTGAAGTCGTATGTCGCAATGTGGCGAACCGCACATATTCTTGCATGTTATGTTGGATTGTTGTTTCAATTGTTTCTATTATCACACGTCACCGAGAAGACATCCTTACACTGAGATTCAGTGTAGATAGCACCCGTTAATACTTGATTGAACGTTGGTAATTAATCTTGTTAATGGTCCCGAAGTATTCTATTCCTAGAACACAAAGTTGCTTTGATACTGACCGACCGGTATCAAATATTCCCAACCGTAGATTAATGGCGACTATTCCAATGGGACCAGCCGACTGTTCCAAGACAGAATCAGTACTGACTGTCTTCTGATTGGTCCTCGATGCCATTCGAAAGTATTGATTTCTTTCCATTGAGTTCGTCACAGATGGCTCGTCTTATCTTTGGTTCCGTATTTTTCCGATAGACTGCGTCCTTGTGTTTGTACGTCGTGCCCTCGAGTAAATGTGAGGCAATATTTTCGATATATTTTGTAGAAGTTTGACATAGGACACCAATATGTTACCACACGTTTGACATGCGCCACGAATTCCGCGCCCACCAAAAATTGCAATTGATGTACCAGAGATATATATTCAGTTTCTTTGTGAGGCCATTGATATTAATGAATGACGTTCAATCATTCACGTATGTTTATTCCGATTCTTTCGTTACATGATACTTATTTATAGTGAGTTAGATTGGGTCATCGTTACGCATGAATCTGCTACGTATTTGCGTCATCATCTACACTGCATCAATTTTGGAAGAAATATTTCTTGTGGAAACATTATGTAATTGTAGACGTGTTATGACGTATTACACGCATATAAGCACTAATTGTGTTATATGGGGATTGTGTGAGCGATTAATATCGTTATTGAAAAGTGGTCGTGGCCGACTTTGCGCATCCTCCACCTCACGACTTTGATGCCTTCGTGCAAATTTCTAAAAAGCGATAAGACATAATAGAGTATGAATATCATTAACTTACCTGTGGCATGACGTCCATACAAAATTTCTATAATTTCTGAGCATCCATTCGCTTTTTCCAAAATTCGTGCGCAGGAAACCATTTTGCACTGATGCAGATTACCCCGTTTTGGTTGGTTTGTGTTAGGTTAGGTTAGGTAAGGTTAGTGGGGCACCTGCGCAGACGTTGTTGCGCAGTGCAGTCATATGACTTGCGCATGTGAGGGCATCTTGAGCTCGTTTTGGTTAATTGTATATTATTAAACACTCAAAAATTCGATTCCGTCACTTTAAGAAGTATATTATATTCTGGGCTTCACTTTCATACCTGATTTAATATTTTTACAAGGATATTTTATTGGACACATACTTTCAGTAATTGGAAGTACAGCAATCACTTATCACTTAAATATGATGTTATTGAATATTTCATTGTGGAAGTATATATGTTGTCACACGAAGAATAATTTATGAAAATATTTATTTAATTTTATATTACACTACATGTAATTACTACAGTGACCTCAGTTATCGTTATAAAGAATAAATGTTCTCAAATTACATAGGTCCTGCTTCTGCAGTTACGCGATGTCTGTATATGATTTACGTGTTACTAACTCCTACAAACGTCTTTACTGAGCACACATGGCATGGAAATGTCTTTTCACTTAAGTCGTATGTCTCAATGTGGCGAACCGCACATATTCTTGCATGTTATGTTGGATTGATGTTTCACTTGTTTCTATTCTAACACGTCACCGATAAGACATCCTTACATTGAGATTCATTATAGGTAGCACCCGGTAATACGTGATTGAACGGTGGTAATTAATCTTGTTAATGGTCACGAAGAACTCTATTTTTAGAACACAAATTTAGGATGATACTGACCGACGGAAATCGAATAATTCCAACCGTAGTTTAATGGCGACTAGTCAAATGGAACCAGCCAACTGTTCCAAGACAGAACCAGTACTGACTGGCTTCTGATTGGTCCTCGATGCCATTCGAAAGTATTGATTTCTTTCCATTTAGGTCGTCACAGATGGCACGTCTTATCTTTGGTTCCGTATTTTTCCGATAGACTGCGTCCTTGTGTTTGTACGTCGTGTCCTCGAGTAAATGTGATGCAATATTTTCGATATATTTTGTAGAAGTTTAACATAGGACACCAATATGTTACCACAAGTTTGACGTGCGCCACGAATTCCGCGCCCACCAAACATTGCAATTGATGTACCAGAAATTTATATTCTGTTTCTTTGTGAGGCCATTTATATTAATAAATGACGTAATATCAATCACGTATGTTTATTCCGATTCTTTCGTTATATGATACTTATTTATAGTGAGTTAGATTGGGTCATCGTTACGCATGAATCTGCTACCTATTTGCGTGAACATCTACACTGCATCAATTTTGTAAGAAATATTTCTTGTGGAAATATTATGTAATTTTAGACGTGTTATGACATATTACATGCATATAAGCACTAATTGTGTTATATGGGGATTGTGTGAGCGCTTAATATCGTTATTGATAAGTGGTCGTGGCCGACTTTGCTTATCCTCCACCTCACGACTTTGATGCTTTCGTGCGAATTTCTAAAAAGCGATAAGACATAATAGAGTATGAATATCATTAACTTACCTGTGGCATGACGTCCATACAAAATTTCAATAATTTCTGAGCATCCATTCGCTTTTTCCAAAATTCGTGCGCAGGAAACCATTTTGCACTGATGCAGATTACCCCGTTTTGGTTGGTTTGGGTTAGGTTAGGTTAGGTTAGGTTAGGTTAGGTTAGTGGGGCACCTGCGCAGACGTTGTTGCGCAGTGCAGTCGTATGACTTGCGCATGTGAGGGCACCTTGAGCTCGTTATGGTTAATTGTATATTATTAAACACTCAAAAATTCGATTCCGTCACTTTAAAAAGTATATTATATTCTGGGCTTCACTTTCATACCTGATTTAATTTTTTTACAAGGATATTTTATTGGACACATACTTTCAGTAATTGGAAGTACAGCAATCACTTATCACTTAAATATGAGGTTATTGAATATTTCATTGTTGAAGTATATATGTTGTCACACGAAGAATAATTTATTAAAATTTTTATTTAATTTTATATTACACTACATGTAATTACTACAGTGACCCCAGTCATCGTTATAAAGAATAAATGTTCTCAAATTACACAGGTCCAGCTTCTGCAGATACGCGATGTCTGTATATAATTTACGTGTTACTAACTCGTACAAACGTCTTTACTGAGCACACATGGCATGAAAATGTCCATTCACTGAAGTCGTATGTCGCAATGTGGCGAACCGCACATATTCTTGCATGTTATGTTGGATTGTTGTTTCAATTGTTTCTATTATCACACGTCACCGAGAAGACATCCTTACACTGAGATTCAGTGTAGATAGCACCCGTTAATACTTGATTGAACGTTGGTAATTAATCTTGTTAATGGTCCCGAAGTATTCTATTCCTAGAACACAAAGTTGCTTTGATACTGACCGACCGGTATCAAATATTCCCAACCGTAGATTAATGGCGACTATTCCAATGGGACCAGCCGACTGTTCCAAGACAGAATCAGTACTGACTGTCTTCTGATTGGTCCTCGATGCCATTCGAAAGTATTGATTTCTTTCCATTGAGTTCGTCACAGATGGCTCGTCTTATCTTTGGTTCCGTATTTTTCCGATAGACTGCGTCCTTGTGTTTGTACGTCGTGCCCTCGAGTAAATGTGAGGCAATATTTTCGATATATTTTGTAGAAGTTTGACATAGGACACCAATATGTTACCACACGTTTGACATGCGCCACGAATTCCGCGCCCACCAAAAATTGCAATTGATGTACCAGAGATATATATTCTGTTTCTTTGTGAGGCCATTTATATTAATAAATGACGTAATATCAATCACGTATGTTTATTCCGATTCTTTCGTTATATGATACTTATTTATAGTGAGTTAGATTGGGTCATCGTTACGCATGAATCTGCTACGTATTTGCGTCATCATCTACACTGCATCAATTTTGGAAGAAATATTTCTTGTGGAAACATTATGTAATTGTAGACGTGTTATGACGTATTACACGCATATAAGCACTAATTGTGTTATATGGGGATTGTGTGAGCGATTAATATCGTTATTGAAAAGTTGTCGTGGCCGACTTTGCGCATCCTCCACCTCACGACTTTGATGCCTTCGTGCAAATTTCTAAAAAGCGATAAGACATAATAGAGTATGAATTTCATTAACTTACCTGTGGCATGACGTCCATACAAAATTTCTATAATTTCTGAGCATCCATTCGCTTTTTCCAAAATTCGTGCGTTGGAAACCATTTTGCACTGATGCAGATTACCCCGTTTTGGTTGGTTTGTGTTAGGTTAGGTTAGGTAAGGTTAGTGGGGCACCTGCGCAGACGTTGTTGCGCAGTGCAGTCATATGACTTGCGCATGTGAGGGCATCTTGAGCTCGTTTTGGTTAATTGTATATTATTAAACACTCAAAAATTCGATTCCGTCACTTTAAGAAGTATATTATATTCTGGGCTTCACTTTCATACCTGATTTAATATTTTTACAAGGATATTTTATTGGACACATACTTTCAGTAATTGGAAGTACAGCAATCACTTATCACTTAAATATGATGTTATTGAATATTTCATTGTGGAAGTATATATGTTGTCACACGAAGAATAATTTATGAAAATATTTATTTAATTTTATATTACACTACATGTAATTACTACAGTGACCTCAGTTATCGTTATAAAGAATAAATGTTCTCAAATTACATAGGTCCAGCTTCAGAAGATACGCGATGTCTGTATATGATTTACGTGTTACTAACTCCTACAAACGTCTTTACTGAGCACACATGGCATGGAAATGTCTTTTCACTTAAGTCGTATGTCTCAATGTGGCGAACCGCACATATTCTTGCATGTTATGTTGGATTGATGTTTCACTTGTTTCTATTCTAACACGTCACCGATAAGACATCCTTACATTGAGATTCATTATAGGTAGCACCCGGTAATACGTGATTGAACGGTGGTAATTAATCCTGTTAATGGTCCCGAAGAACTCTATTTTTAGAACACAAATTTAGGTTGATACTGACCGACGGAAATCGAATAATTCCAACCGTAGTTTAATGGCGACTAGTCAAATGGAACCAGCCAACTGTTCCAAGACAGAACCAGTACTGACTGGCTTCTGATTGGTCCTCGATGCCATTCGAAAGTATTGATTTCTTTCCATTTAGGTCGTCACAGATGGCACGTCTTATCTTTGGTTCCGTATTTTTCCGATAGACTGCGTCCTTGTGTTTGTACGTCGTGTCCTCGAGTAAATGTGATGCAATATTTTCGATATATTTTGTAGAAGTTTAACATAGGACACCAATATGTTACCACAAGTTTGACGTGCGCCACGAATTCCGCGCCCACCAAACATTGCAATTGATGTACCAGAAATTTATATTCTTTCTTTGTGAGGCCATTTATATTAATAAATGACGTAATATCAATCACGTATGTTTATTCCGATTCTTTCGTTATATGATACTTATTTATAGTGAGTTAGATTGGGTCATCGTTACGCATGAATCTGCTACGTATTTGCGTCAACATCTACACTGCATCAATTTTGTAAGAAATATTTCTTGTGGAAATATTATGTAATTTTAGACGTGTTATGACATATTACATGCATATAAGCACTAATTGTGTTATATGGGGATTGTGTGAGCGCTTAATATCGTTATTGATAAGTGGTCGTGGCCGACTTTGCTTATCCTCCACCTCACGACTTTGATGCTTTCGTGCGAATTTCTAAAAAGCGATAAGACATATTAGAGTATGAATATCATTAACTTACCTGTGGCATGACGTCCATACAAAATTTCAATAATTTCTGAGCATCCATTCGCTTTTTCCAAAATTCGTGCGCAGGAAACCATTTTGCACTGATGCAGATTACCCCGTTTTGGTTGGTTTGGGTTAGGTTAGGTTAGGTTAGGTTAGGTTAGGTTAGTGGGGCACCTGCGGAGACGTTGTTGCGCAGTGCAGTCGTATGACTTGCGCATGTGAGGGCACCTTGAGCTCGTTATGGTTAATTGTATATTATTAAACACTCAAAAATTCGATTCCGTCACTTTAAAAAGTATATTATATTCTGGGCTTTACTTTCATACCTGATTTAATTTTTTTACAAGGATATTTTATTGGACACACACTTTCAGTAATTGGAAGTACACCAATCACTTATCACTTAAATATGATGTTATTGAATATTTCATTGTTGAAGTATATATGTTGTCACACGAAGAATAGTTTATTAAAATATTTATTTAATTTTATATTTCACTACATGTAATTACTACAGTGACCCCAGTCATCGTTATAAAGAATAAATGTTCTCAAATTACATAGGTCCAGCTTCTGCAGATACGCGATGTCTGTATATGATTTACGTGTTACTAACTTGTACAAACGTCTTTACTGAGCACACATGGCATGGAAATGTCCATTCACTGAAGTTGTATGTCTCAATGTGGCGAACCGCACACATTCTTGCGTGTTATGTTGGATTGTTGTTTCAATTGTTTCTATTCTCACACGTCACCGAGAAGACATCCTTACACTGAGATTCAGTGTAGGTAGCACCCGTTAATACTTGATTTAACGGTGGTAATTAATCTTGTTAATGGTCCCGAAGATCTCTATTCCTAGAACACAAAGTTACGTTGATACTGACCGACCGGTATCAAATAATCCCAACCGTAGTTTAATGGCGACTATTCCAATGGGACCAGCCGACTGTTCCAAGACAGAATCAGTACTGACTGTCTTCTGATTGGTCCTCGATGCAATTCGAAAGTATTGATTTATTTTCATTGAGTTCGTCACAGATGGCTCGTCTTATCTTTGGTTCCGTATTTTTCCGATAGACTGCGTCATTGTGTTTGAATGTCGTGTTCTCGAGTAAATGTGATGCAATATTTTCGATATATTTTGTAGAAGTTTGACATAGGACACCAATATGTTACCACAAGTTTGACGTGCGCCACGAATTCCGCGCCCACCAAACATTGCAATTGATGTACCAGAGATTTATATTCAGTTTCTTTGTGAGGCAATTAATATTAATAAATGACGTACTATCATTCACGTATGTTTATTCCGATTCCTTCGTTACATGATACTTATTTATAGTGAGTTAGATTGGGTCATCGTTACGCATGAATCTGCTACGTATTTGCGTCAACATCTACACAGCATCAATTTTGGAAGAAATATTTCTTGTGGAAACAATGTAATTTTAGACGATTTATGATGTATTACACTCATATAAGCACCAATTGTGTTATATAGGTATTTTGTGAGCGCTTAATATCGTTATTGATAAGTGGTCGTGGCCGACTTTGCGCATCCTCCACCTCACGACTTTGATGCCTTCGTGCGAATTTCTAAAAAGCGATAAGACATAAGAGAGTATGAATATCATTAACTTACCTGTGGCATGACGTCCATACAAAATTTCAATAATTTCTGAGCATCCATTCGCTTTTTCCAATATTCGTGCGCAGGAACCATTTTGCACTGATGCAGATTACCACGTTTTGGTTGGTTTAGGTTAGGTTAGGTTAGGTTAGGTTAGGTTAGTGGGGCACCTGCGCAGACGTTGTTGCGCAGTGCACTCGTATGACTTGCGCATGTGAGGGCACCTTGAGCTCGTTATGGTTTATTGTATATTATTAAACACATTCAAAAATTCGATTCTGTCACTTTAAAAAGTATAATATATTCTGGGTTTCACTTTCATACCTGATTTAATTTTTTTACAAAGATATTTTATTGGACACATACTTTCAGTAATTGCAAGTACACCAATCACTTATCACTTAAATATGATGTTATTGAAAATTTCATTGTGGAAGTATATATGTTGTCACACGAAGAATGATTTATTAAAATATTTTTTTTATTTTATATTACACTACATGTAATTACTACAGTGACCCCAGTCATCGTTAAAAGAATAAATGTTCTCAAATTACATAGGTCCAGTTTCTGCAGATACGCGATGTCTGTATATAATTTACGTGTTACTAACTCGTACAAACGTCTTTACTGGGCACACATGGCATGAAAATGTCCATTTACTGAAGTCGTATGTCTCAATGTGGCGAACCGCACATATTCTTGCGTGTTATGTTGGATTTTTGTTTCAATTGTTTCTATTCTCACACGTCACCGAGAAGACATCCTTACACTGAGATTGAGTGTAGGTATCACCCGTTAATACTTGATTGAACGGTGGTAATTAATCTTGTTATTGGTTCCGAAGAACTCTATTCCTAGAACACAAAGTTGCTTTGATACTGACCGACCGGTATCAAATAATCCCAACCGTAGATTAATGGCGACTATTCCAGTGGGACCAGCCGACTATTCCAAGACAGAATCAGTACTGACTGTCTTCTGATTGGTCCTCGATGCCATTCGAAATATTGATTTCTTTCCATTTAGGTCGTCACAGATGGCACGTCTTATCTTTGGTTCCTTATTTTTCCGATAGACTGCGTCGTTGTGTTTGTACGTCGTGTCCTCGAGTAAATGTGAGGCAATACTTTCTATATATTTTGTAGAAGTTTGACATAGGACACCAATATGTTACCACAAGTTTGACGTGCGCCACGAATTCCGCGCCCACCAAACATTGCAATTGATGTACCAGAAATTTATATTCTGTTTCTTTGTGAGGCGATTTATATAAATAAATGACGTACTATCATTCACGTATGTTTATTCCGATTCTTTCGTTACATGATTCTTATTTATAGTGAGTTAGATTGGGTCATCGTTAAGCATGAATCTGCTACGTATTTGCGTGAACATCTACACTGCATCAATTTTGGAAGAAATATTTCTTGTGGAAACATTATGTAATTTTAGACGTGTTATGATGTATTACACGAATATAAGCACTAATTGTGTTATATGGGGATTGTGTGAGCGCTTAATATCGTTTTTGATAAGTGGTCGTGGCCGACTTTGCGCATCCTCCACCTCACGACTTTGATGCCTTCGTGCGAATTTCTAAAAAGCTATAAGACATAATAGAGTATGAATATCATTAACTTACCTGTGGCATGACGTCCATACAAAATTTCAATAATTTCTGAGCATCCATTCGGTTTTTCCAAAATTCGTGCGCAGGAAACCATTTTGCACTGATGCAGATTACCCCGTTTTGGTTGGTTTAGTTTAGGTTAGGTTACGTTAGGTTAGGTTAGTGGGGCACCTGCGCAGACGTTGTTGCGCAGTGCAGTCGTATGACTTGCGCATGTGAGGGCACCTTGAGCTCGTTATGGTTTATTGTATATTATTAAACACATTCAAAAATTCGATTCCGTCACTTTAAAATGTATAATATATTCTGGGCTTCACTTTCATACCTGATTTAATATTTTTACAAGGATATTTTATTGGACACATACTTTCAGTATTTGCAAGTACTCCAATCACTTATCACTTAAATATGATGTTATTGAGAATTTCATTGTGGAAGTATATATGTTGTCACACGAAGAATGATTTATTAAAATATTTTTTTAATTTTATATTACACTACATGTAATTACTACAGTGACCCCAGTCATCGTTAAAAAGAATAAATGTTCTCAAATTACATAGGTCCAGCTTCTGCCGTTACGCGATGTCTGTATATGATTTACGTGTTACTAACTCCTACAAACGTCTTTACTGAGCACACATGGCATGGAAATGTCCATTCACTGAAGTCGTATGTCTCAATGTGGCGAACCGCACATATTCTTGCATGTTATGTTGGATTGATGTTTCACTTGTTTCTATTCTAACACGTCACCGATAAGACATCCTTACATTGAGATTCATTATAGGTAGCACCCGTTAATACGTGATTGAACGGTGGTAATTAATCCTGTTAATGGTCCCGAAGATCTCTATTTCTAGAACACAAATTTAGGTTGATACTGACCGACGGAAATCGAATAATTTCAACCGTAGTTTAATGGCGACTAGTCAAATGGAACCAGCCAAGTGTTCCAAGACAGAACCAGTACTGACTGGCTTCTGATTGATCCTCGATGCCATTCGAAGGTATTGATTTCTTTCCATTTAGGTCGTCACAGATGGAACGTCTTATCTTTGGTTCCGTATTTTCTGCGATAGACTGCGTCTTTGTGTTTGTACGTCGTGTCCTCGAGTAAATGTGAGGCAATATTTTCGATATATTTTGTGGAAGTTTGACATAGGACACCAATATGTTACCACAAGTTTGACGTGCGCCACGAATTCCGCGCCCACCAAACATTGCAATTGATGTACCAGAGATTTATATTCAGTTTCTTTGTGAGGCAATTTATATTAATAAATGACGTACTATCATTCACAATGTTTATTCCGATTCTTTCGTTACATGATACTTATTTATAGTGAGTTAGATTGGGTCATCGTTACGCATGAATCTGCTACGTATTTGCGTCAACATCTACACAGCATCAATTTTGGAAGAAATATTTCTTGTGGAAATATTATGTAATTTTAGACGTGTTATGACATATTACATGCATATAAGCACTAATTGTGTTATATGGGGATTGTGTGAGCGCTTAATATCGTTATTGATAAGTGGTCGTGGCCGACTGCTCATCCTCCACCTCACGACTTTGATGCCTTCGTGCGAATTTCTAAAAAGCGATAAGACATAATAGAGTATGAATATCATTAACGTACCTGTGGCATGACGTCCATACAAAATTTCAATAATTTCTGAGCATCCATTCGCTTTTTCCAAAATTCGTGCGCAGGAAACCATTTTGCACTGATGCAGATTACCCCGTTTTGGTTGGTTTGGGTTAGGTTAGGTTAGGTTAGGTTAGGTTAGGTTAGTGGGGCACCTGCGCAGACGTTGTTGCGCAGTGCAGTCATATGACTTGCGCATGTGAGGGCACCTTGAGCTCGTTATGGTTAATTGTATATTATTAAACACTCAAAAATTCGATTCCGTCACTTTAAAAAGTATATTATATTCTGGGCTTCACTTTCATACCTGATTTAATATTTCTACAAGGATATTTTATTGGACACATACTTTCAGTATTTGGAAGTACACCAATCACTTATCACTTAAAAATGATGTTATTGAATATTTCATTGTGGAATTATATATGTTGTCACACGAAGAATAATTTATTAAAATATTTATTTAATTTTATATTACACTACATGTAATTACTACAGTGACCCCAGTCATCGTTATAAAGAATAAATATTTTCAAATTACATAGGTTCAGCTTCTGCAGTTACGTGATGTCTGTATATGACTTACCTGTTACTAACTCGTACAAACGTCTTTACTGAGCAAACATGGCATGGAAATGTCTTTTCACTGAAGTCGTATGTCTCAATGTGGCGAACCGCACATATTCTTGCATGTTATGATGGATTGATGTTTCACTTGTTTCTATTCTAACTCGTCACTGATAAGACATCCTTACATTGAGATTCATTATAGGTAGCACCCGTTAATACGTGATTGAACGGTGGTAATTAAACTTGTTAATGGTCCCGAAGAACTCTATTTCTAGAACACAAAGTTAGGTTGATACTGACCGACAGAAATCGAATAATTCCAACTGTAGTTTAATGGCGACTAGTCAAATGGAACCAGCCAACTGTTTAAAGACAGAACCAGTACTGACTGGCTTCTGATTGGTCCTCGATGCCATTCGAAATTATTGATTTCTTTCCATTTAGGTCGTCACAGATGGCACGTCTTATCTTTGGTTCCGTATTTTCTGCGATAGACTGCGTTCTTGTGTTTGTACGTCGTGTCCTCGAGTAAATGAGAGGCAATATTTTCGATATATTTTGTAGAAGTTTGACATAGGACACCAATATGTTACCACAAGTTTGACGTGCGCCACGAATTCCGCGCCCACCAAACATTGCAATTGATGTACCAGAAATTTATATTCTGTTTCTTTGTGAGGCGATTTATATAAATAAATGACGTACTATCATTCACGTATGTTTATTCCGATTCTTTCGTTACATGATACTTATTTATAGTGAGTTAGATTGGGTCATCGTTAAGCATGAATCTGCTACGTATTTGCGTCAACATCTACACTGCATCAATTTTGGAAGAAATATTTCTTGTGGAAACATTATGTAATTTTAGACGTGTTATGATGTATTACACGCATAGAAGCACTAATTGTGTTATATGGGAATTGTGTGAGCGCTTAATATCTTTATTGATAAGTGGTCGTGGCCGACTTTGCGCATACTCCACCTCACGACTTTGATGCCTTCGTGGGAATTTCTAAAAAGCGATAAGACATAAGAGAGTATGAATATCATTATCTTACCTGTGGCATGACGTCCATACAAAATTTCAATAATTTCTGAGCATCCATTCGCTTTTTCCAAAATTCGTGCGCAGGAAAAAATTTTGCACTGATGCAGATTACCCCGTTTTGGCTGGTTTAGGTTAGGTTAGGTTAGGTTAGGTTAGTTTAGTGGTTCACCTGCGCAGACGTTGTTGCGCAGTGCAATCGTATGACTTGCGCATGTGAGGGCATCTTGAGCTCGTTATGGTTTATTGTATATTATTAAACACTCAAAAATTCGATTCCGTCACTTTAAAAAGTATAATATATTCTGGGCTTCACTTTCATACCTGATTTAATTTTTTTACAAAGATATTTTATTGGACACATACTTTCAGTAATTGGAAGTACACCAATCACTTATCACTTAAATATGATGTTATTGAAAATTTCATTGTGGAAGTATATATGTTGTCACACGAAGAATAATTTATTAAAATATTTTTTTAATTTTATATTACACTACATGTAATTACTACACTGACCCCAGTCAACGTTATAAAGAATAAATGTTCTCAAATTACATAGGTCCAGCTTCTGCAGATACGCGATGTCTGTATATGATTTACGTGTTACTAACTCGTACAAACGTCTTTACTGAGCACACATGGCATGGAAATGTCCATTCACTGAAGTCGTATGTCTCAATGTGGCCGACCGCACATATTCTTGCGTGTTATGTTGGATTGTTGTTTCAATTGTTTCTATTCTCACACGTCACCCAGAAGACATCCTTACACTGAGATTCAGTGTAGGTAGCACCCGTTAATACTTGATTGAACGGTGGTAATTAATCTTGTTAATAATCCCGAAGAACTCTATTCCTAGAACACAAAGTTACGTTGATACTGACCGACCGGTATCAAATAATCCCAACCGTAGTTTAATGGCGACTATTCCAATGGGACCAGCGGACTGTTCCAAGACAGAATCAGTACTGACTGTCTTCTGATTGGTCCTCGATGCCATTCGAAATATTGATTTCTTTCCATTTAGGTCGTCACAGATGGCACGTCTTATCTTTGGTTCCGTATTTTTCCGATAAACTGCGACCTTGTGTTTGTACGTCGTGTCCTCGAGTAAATGTGAGGCAATATTTTCGATATATTTTGTAGAAGTTTGACATAGGACACCAATATGTTACCACAAGTTTGACGTGCGCCACGAATTCCGCGCCCACCAAACATTGCAATTGATGTATCAGAAATATATATTCAGTTTCTTTGTAAGGCGATTTATATTAATAAATGAAGTACTATCATTCACGTATGTTTATTCCGATTCTTTCGTTACATGATAGTTATTTATAGTGAGTTAGATTGGGTCATCGTTAAGCATGAATCTGCTACGTATTTGCGTCAACATCTACACTGCATCAATTTTGGAAGAAATATATCTTGTGGAAACATTATGTAATTTTAGACGTGTTATGATGTATTACACGCATATAAGCACTAATTGTGTTATATGGGGATTGTGTGAGCGCTTATTATCTTTATTGATAAGTGGTCGTGGCCGACTTTGCGCATCCTCCACCTCACGACTTTGATGCCTTCGTGCGAATTTCTAAAAAGCGATTAGACATAATAGAGTATGAATATCATTAACTTACCTGTGGCATGACGTCCATACAAAATTTCAATAATTTCTGAGCATCCATTCGCTTTTTCCAAAGTTCGTGCGCAGGAAACCATTTTGCACTGATGCAGATTACCCCGTTTTGGTTGGTTTGGGTTAGGTTAGGTTAGTGGGGCACCTGCGCAGACGTTGTTGCGTAGTGCAGTCGTATGACTTGCGCATGTGAGGGCACCTTGTGCTCGTTATGGTTAATTGTATATTATTAAACACTCAAAAATTCGATTCCGTCACTTTAAAAAGTATATTATATTCTGAGCTTCACTTTCGTACCTGATTTAATATTTTTACAAGGATATTTTATTGGACACATACTTTCAGTGTTTGCAAGTACACCAATCACTTATCACTTAAATATGAGGTTATTGAATATTTCATTGTGGAAGTATATATGTTGTTACACGAAGAATAATTTATTAAAATAATTATTTAATTTTATATTACACTACATGTAATTACTACAGTGACCCCAGTCATCGTTATAAAGAAGAAATGTTCTCAAAATACATAGGTCCAGCTTCAGAAGATACGCGATGTCTGTATATGATTTACGTGTTACTAACTCGTACAAACGTCTTTACTGAGCACACATGGCATGGAAATGTCCCTTCACTGAAGTCGTATGTCTCAATGTGGCGAACCGCACATATTCTTGCGTGTTATGTTGGATTGTTGTTTCAATTGTTTCTATTCTCACACGTCACCGAGAAGACATCCTTACACTGAGATTCAGTGTAGGTAGCACCCGTTTATACTTGATTGAACGGTGGTAATTAATCTTGTTAATGGTCCCGAAGAACTCTATTCCTAGAACACAAAGTTGCTTTGATACTGACCGACCGGTATCAAATAATCCCAACCGTAGATTAATGGCGACTATTCCAATGGGACCAGCCGACTGTTCCAAGACAGAATCACTACTGACTGTCTTCTGATTGGTCCTCGATGCCATTCGAAAGTATTGATTTCTTTCCATTGAGTTCGTCACAGAAGGCTCGTCTTATCTTTGGTTCCGTATTTTTCCGATAGACTGCGTCATTGTGTTTGAACGTCGTGTCCTCGAGTAAATGTGAGGCAATATTTTCGATATATTTTGTAGAAGTTTGACATAGGACACCAATATGGTACAAGTTTGACGTGCGCCACGAATTCCGCGCCCACCAAGCATTGCAATTGATGTACGAGAGATTTATATTCAGTTTCTTTGTGAGGCGATTTATATTAATAAACGACGTACTATCATTCACGTATGTTTATTCCGATTCTTTCGTTACATGATACTTATTTATAGTGAGTTAGATTGGGTCATCGTTACGCATGAATCTGCTACGTATTTGCGTCAACATCTACACAGCATCAATTTTGGAAGAAATATTTCTTGTGTAAGCATTATGTAATTTTAGACTTGTTATGATGTATTACACGAATTTAAGCACTAATTGTGTTATATGGGGATTGTGTGAGCGCTTAATATCGTTATTGATAAGTAGTCGTTGCAGACTTTGCGCATCCTCCACCTCACGAATTTGATGCCTTCGTGCGAATTTCTAAAAAGCGATAAGACATAATAGAGTATGAATATCATTAACTTACCTGTGGCATGACGTCCATACAAAATTTAAATAATTTCTGAGCATCCATTCGCTTTTTCCAAAATTCGTGCGCAGGAAACCATTTTGCACTGATGCAGATTACCCCGTTTTGGTTGGTTTGGTTTAGGTTAGGTTAGGTTAATGGGGCACCTGCGCAGACGTTGTTGCGCAGTGCAGTCGTATGACTTGCGCATGTGAGGGCACCTTGAGCTCGTTATGGTTAATTGTATATTATTAAACACTCAAAAATTCGATTCCGTCACTTTAAAAAGTATATTATATTCTGGGCTTCACTTTCATACCTGATTTAATTTTTTTACAAAGATATTTTATTGGACACATACTTTCAGTAATTGGAAGTACACCAATCACATATCACTTAAATATGATGTTATTGAATATTTCATTGTGGAAGTATACATGTTGTCACACGAAGAATAATTTATTAAAATATTTATTTAATTTTATATTACACTACATGTAATTTCTACAGCGACCCCAGTCATCGTTATAAAGAATAAATATTCTCAAAATACATAGGTCCAGCTTCAGAAGATACACGATGTCTGTATATGATTTACGTGTTACTAACTCGTACAAACGTCTTTACTGAGCACACATGGCATGGAAATGTCCATTCACTGAAGTCGTGTGTCTCAATGTGGCGAACCGCACATATTCGTGCGTGTTGTGTTGGATTGTTGTTTCAATTGTTTCTAATGTCACACGTCACCGAGAAGACATCCTTACACTGAGATTCAGTGTAGGTAGCACCCGTTAATACTTGATTGAACGATGGTAATTAATCTTGTTAATGGTCTCGAAGAACTCTATTCCTAGAACACAAAGTTACGTTGATACTGACCGACCGGTATCAAATAATCCCAACCGTAGTTTAATGGCTACTATTCCAATGGGACCAGCCGACTGTTCCAAGACAGAATCAGTACTGACTGTCTTCTGATTGGTCCTCGATGCCATTCGAAATATTGATTTCTTTCCATTTAGGTCGTCACAGATGGAACGTCTTATTTTTGGTTCCGTATTTTTCCGATAGACTGCGTCTTTGTGTTTGTACGTCGTGTTCTCGAAGTAAATGTGAGGCAATATTTTCGATATATTTTGTGGAAGTATGACATAGGACACCAATATGTTACCACAAGTTTGACGTGCGCCACGAATTCCGCGCCCACCAAACATTGCAATTGATGTACCAGAGATTTATATTCAGTTTCTTTGTGAGGCAATTTATATTAATAAATGACGTACTATCATTTACTATGTTTATTCCGATTCTTCCGTTACATGATACTTATTTATAGTGAGTTAGATTGGGTCATCGTTACGCATGAATCTGCTACGTATTTGCGTCAACATCTACACAGCATCAATTTTGTAAGAAATATTTCTTGTGGAAATATTATGTAATTTTAGACGTGTTATGACATATTACATGCATATAAGCACTAATTGTGTTATATGGGGATTGTGTGAGCGCTTAATATCGTTATTGATAAGTGGTCGTGGCCGACTTTGCGCATCCTCCACCTCACGATTTTGATGCCTTCGTGCGAATTTCTAAAAAGCGATAAGACATAGTAGAGTACGAATATCATTAACGTACCTGTGGCATGACGTCCATACAAAATTTCAATAATTTCTGAGCATCCATTCGCTTTTTCCAAAATTCGTGCGCAGGAAACCATTTTGCACTGATGCAGATTACCCCGTTTTGGTTGGTTTGGGTTAGGTTAGGTTAGGTTAGGTTAGGTTAGGTTAGTGGGGCACCTGCGCAGACGTTGTTGCGCAGTGCAATCGTATGACTTGCGCATGTGTGGGCACCTTGAGCTCGTTATGGTTTATTGTATATTATTAAACACTCAAAAATTCGATTCCGTCGCTTTAAAAAGTATATTATATTCTGGGCTTCACTTTCATACCTGATTTAATATTTTTACAAGAATATTTTATTGGACACATACTTTCAGTAATTGGAAGTACACCAATCACTTATCACTTAAATATGATGTTATTGAATATTTCATTGTGGAAGTATATATGTTATCACACGAAGTATAATTTATTAAAATATTTTCTTAATTTTATATTACACTACATGTAATTACTACAGTGACCCCAGTCATCGTTATAAAGAATAAATGTTCTCAAATTACATAGGTCCTGCTTCTGCAGATATGCGATTTCTGTATATGATTTACGTGTTACTAACTCGTACAAACGTCTTTACTGAGCACACATGGCATGGAAATGTCCATTCACTGAAGTCGTATGTCGCAACGTGGCGAACCGCACATATTCTTGCGTGTTATGTTGGATTGTTGTTTCAATTGTTTCTATTCTCACACGTCACCGAGAAGACATCCTTACACTGAGATTCAGTGTAGGTAGCACCCGTTAATACTTGATTGAACGGTGGTAATTAATCTTGTTAATGGTCCCGAAGAACTCTATTCCTAGAACACAAAGTTACGTTGATACCGACCGACCGGTATGAAATAATCCCAACCGTAGTTTAATGGCGACTATTCCAATGGGACCAGCCGAATGTTCCAAGACAGAATCAGTACTGACTGTCTTCTGACTGGTCCTCGATGCCATTCGAAAGTATTGATTTCTTTCCATTGAGTTCGTCAGAGATAGCTCGTCTTATCTTTGGTTCCGTATTTTTCCGATAGACTGCGTCAATGTGTTCGTACGTCGTGTCCTCGAGTAAATGTGAGGCAATATTTTCGATATATTTTGTAGAAGTTTGACATAGGACACCAATATGTTCCCACAAGTTTGACGTGCGCCACGAATTCCGCGCCCACCAAACATTGCAATTGATGTACCAGAGATTTATATTCAGTTTCTTTGTGAGGCGATTTATATAAATAAATGACGTACTATCATTCACGTATGTTTATTCCGATTCTTTCGTTACATGATACTTATTTATAGTGAGTTAGATTGGGTCATCGTTAAGCATGAATCTGCTACGTATTTGCGTCAACATCTACACTGCATCAATTTTGGAAGAAATATTTCTTGTGGAAACATTATGTAATTTTAGACGTGTTATGATTAATTACACGCATATAAGCACTAATTGTGTTATATGGGGATTGTGTGAGCGCTTAATATCGTTATTGATAAGTGGTCGTGGCCGACTTTGCGCATCCTCCACCTCACGACTTTGATGCCTTCGTGCGAATTTCTAAAAGGCGAAAAGACATAAGAGAGTATGATTATCATTAACTTACCTGTGGCATGACGTCCATACAAAATTTCAATAATTTCTGAGCATCCATTCGGTTTTTCCAAAATTCGTGCGCAGGAAACCATTTTGCACTGATGCAGATTACCCCGTTTTGGTTGGTTTGGGTTAGGTTAGGTTAGTGGGGCACCTGCGCAGACGTTGTTGCGCAGTGCAGTCGTATGACTTGCGCATGTGAGTTCACCTTGAGTTCGTTATGGTTAATTGTATGTTATTAAACACTCAAAAATTCGATTCCGTCACTTTAAAAAGTATATTATATTCTGGGCTTCACTTTCATACCTGATTTAATTTTTTTACAAGGATATTTTATTGGACACATACTTTCAGTAATTGGAAGTACACCAATCACTTATCACTTAAATATGATGTTATTGAATATTTCATTGTTGAAGTATATATATGTTGTCACACGAAGAATAATTTATTAAAATATTTATTTAATTTTATATTTCACTACATGTAATTACTACAGTGACCCCAGTCATCGTTATAAAGAATAAATGTTCTCAAATTACATAGGTCCAGCTTCTGCAGATACGCGATGTCTGTATATAATTTACGTGTTACTAACTCGTACAAACGTCTTTACTGAGCACACATGGCATGGAAATGTCCATTCACTGAAGTCGTATGTCTCAATGTGGCGAACCGCACATATTCTTGCGTGTTATGTTGGATTGTTGTTTCAATTGTTTCTAATGTCACACGTCACCGAGAAGACATCCTTACACTGAGATTCAGTGTAGGTAGCACCCGTTAATACTTGATTGAACGATGGTAATTAATCTTGTTAATGGTCCCAAAGAACTCTATTCCTAGAACACAAATTTACGTGTATACTGACCGACTGGTATCAAATAGTCCCAACCGTAGTTTAATGGCGACTATTCCAATGGACCAGCCGACTGTTCCAAGACAGAATCAGTACTGACTGTCTTCTGATTGGTCCTCGATGCAATTCGAAAGTATTGATTTCTTTACATTTAACTCGTCATTGATGGCACGTCTTATCTTTGGTTCCGTATTTTTCCGATAGACTGCGTCCTTGTGTTTGTACGTCGAGTCCTCGAGTAAATGTGATGCAATATTTTCGATATATTTTGTAGAATTTTGACATAGGACACCAATATGTTACCACAAGTTTGACGTGCGCCACGAATTCCGCGCCCACCAAACATTGCAATTGATGTACCAGAAATTTATATTCTGTTTCTTTGTGAAGCGATTTATATTAATAAATGACGTAATATCATTCACGTATGTTTATTCCGATTCTATCGTTACATGATACTTATTTATAGTGAGTTAGATTGGGTCATCGTTAAGCATGAATCTGCTACGTATTTGCGTCAACATCTACACTGCATCAATTTTGGAAGAAATATTTCTTGTGGAAACATTATGTAATTTTAGACGTGTTATGATGTATTACACGAATATAAGCAGTAATTGTGTTATATGGGGATTGTGTGAGCGCTTGATATCGTTATTGATAAGTGGTCGTAGCCGACTTTGCGCATCCTCCACCTCACGACTTTGATGCCTTTGTGCGAATTTCTAAAAATCGATAAGACATAATAGAGTATGAATATCATTAACTTACCTGTGGCATGACGTCCATACAATATTTCAATAATTTCTGAGCATCCATTCGCTTTTTCCAAAATTCGTGCGCAGGAAACCATTTTGCACTGGTACAGATTACCCCGTTTTGGTTCGTTTAGGTTAGGTTAGGTTAGGTTAGGTTAGGTTAGTGGGGCACCTGCGCAGACGTTGTTGCGCAGTGCAGTCGTATGACTTGCGCATGTGAGGGCACCTTGAGCTCGTTATGGTTTATTGTATATTATTAAACACATTCAAAAATTCGATTCCGTCACTTTAAAAAGTATAATATATTCTGGGCTTCACTTTCATACCTGATTTAATTTTTTTACAAAGATATTTTATTGGACACATACATTCAGTAATTGCAAGTACACCAATCACTTATCACTTAAAGATGATGTTATTGAAAATTTCATTGTGGAAGTATATATGTTGTCACACGAAGAATGATTTATTAAAATATTTTTTTAATTTTATATTACACTACATGTAATTACTACAGTGACCCCAGTCATCGTTATTAAGAATAAATGTTCTCAAATTACATAGGTCCATTTTCTGCAGATACGCGATGTCTGTATATAATTTACGTGTTACTAACTCGTACAAACTTCTTTACTGAGCACACATGGCATGAAAATGTCCATTTACTGAAGTCGTATGTCTCAATGTGGCGAACCGCACATATTCGTGCGTGTTATGTTGGATTTTTGTTTCAATTGTTTCTATTCTAACACGTCACCGAGAAGACATCCTTACACTGAGATTCAGTGTAGGTAGCACCCGTTAATACTTGATTGAACGATGGTAATTAATCTTGTTAATGGTCCCAAAGAACTCTATTCCTAGAACACAAATTTACGTGTATACTGACCGACTGGTATCAAATAGTCCCAACCGTAGTTTAATGGCGACTATTCCAATGGACCAGCCGACTGTTCCAAGACAGAATCAGTACTGACTGTCTTCTGATTGGTCCTCGATGCAATTCGAAAGTATTGATTTCTTTACATTTAACTCGTCATTGATGGCACGTCTTATCTTTGGTTCCGTATTTTTCCGATAGACTGCGTCCTTGTGTTTGTACGTCGAGTCCTCGAGTAAATGTGATGCAATATTTTCGATATATTTTGTAGAATTTTGACATAGGACACCAATATGTTACCACAAGTTTGACGTGCGCCACGAATTCCGCGCCCACCAAACATTGCAATTGATGTACCAGAAATTTATATTCTGTTTCTTTGTGAAGCGATTTATATTAATAAATGACGTAATATCATTCACGTATGTTTATTCCGATTCTATCGTTACATGATACTTATTTATAGTGAGTTAGATTGGGTCATCGTTAAGCATGAATCTGCTACGTATTTGCGTCAACATCTACACTGCATCAATTTTGGAAGAAATATTTCTTGTGGAAACATTATGTAATTTTAGACGTGTTATGATGTATTACACGAATATAAGCAGTAATTGTGTTATATGGGGATTGTGTGAGCGCTTGATATCGTTATTGATAAGTGGTCGTAGCCGACTTTGCGCATCCTCCACCTCCCGACTTTGATGCCTTTGTGCGAATTTCTAAAAATCGATAAGACATAATAGAGTATGAATATCATTAACTTACCTGTGGCATGACGTCCATACAATATTTCAATAATTTCTGAGCATCCATTCGCTTTTTCCAAAATTCGTGCGCAGGAAACCATTTTGCACTGGTACAGATTACCCCGTTTTGGTTCGTTTAGGTTAGGTTAGGTTAGGTTAGGTTAGGTTAGTGGGGCACCTGCGCAGACGTTGTTGCGCAGTGCAGTCGTATGACTTGCGCATGTGAGGGCACCTTGAGCTCGTTATGGTTTATTGTATATTATTAAACACATTCAAAAATTCGATTCCGTCACTTTAAAAAGTATAATATATTCTGGGCTTCACTTTCATACCTGATTTAATTTTTTTACAAAGATATTTTATTGGACACATACATTCAGTAATTGCAAGTACACCAATCACTTATCACTTAAAGATGATGTTATTGAAAATTTCATTGTGGAAGTATATATGTTGTCACACGAAGAATGATTTATTAAAATATTTTTTTAATTTTATATTACACTACATGTAATTACTACAGTGACCCCAGTCATCGTTATTAAGAATAAATGTTCTCAAATTACATAGGTCCATTTTCTGCAGATACGCGATGTCTGTATATAATTTACGTGTTACTAACTCGTACAAACTTCTTTACTGAGCACACATGGCATGAAAATATCCATTTACTGAAGTCGTATGTCTCAATGTGGCGAACCGCACATATTCGTGCGTGTTATGTTGGATTTTTGTTTCAATTGTTTCTATTCTAACACGTCACCGAGAAGACATCCTTACACTGAGATTCAGTGTAGGTAGCACCCGTTAATACTTGATTGAACGGTTTTAATTAATCTTGTTAATGGTCCCGAAGAACTCTATTCCTAAAACACAAAGTTACGTTGATACTGACCGACCGGTATCAAATAATCCCAACTGTAGTTTAATGGCTACTATTCCAATGGGACAAGCCGACTGTTCCAAGACAGAATCAGTACTGACTGTCTTCTGATTGGTCCTCGATGCCATTCGAAATATTGATTTCTTTCCATTTAGGTCGTCACAGATGGCACGTCTTATCTTTGGTTCCGTATTTTCCCGATAGACTGCGTCCTTGTGTTTGTACGTCGTGTCCTCGAGTAAATGTGAGGCAATATTTTCTATATATTTTGTAGAAGTTTGACATAGGACACCAATATGTTACCACAAGTTTGACGTGCGCCACGAATTCCGCGGCCACCAAACATTGCAATTGATGTACCAGAAATTTATATTCAGTTTCTTTGTGAGGCGATTTATATTAATAAATGAAGTACTATCATTCACGTATGTTTATTCCGATTCTTTCGTTACATGATACTTATTTATAGTGAGTTAGATTGGGTCATCGTTACGCATGAATCTGCTACGTATTTGCGTCAACATCTACACTGCATCAATTTTGGAAGAAATATTTCTTGTGGAAACATTATGTAATTTTAGACGTGTTATGATGTATTAAACGCATATAAGCACTAATTGTGTTATATGGGGATTGTGTGAGCGCTTATTATCTTTATTGATAAGTGGTCGTGGACGACTTTGCGCATCCTCCACCTCACGACTTTGATGCCTTCGTGCGAATTTCTAAAAGGCGATAAGACATAAGAGAGTATGAATATCATTAACTTAACTGTGGCATGACGTCCATACAAAATTTCAATAATTTCTGAGCATCCATTCGCTTTTTCCAAAATTCGTGCGCAGGAAACCATTTTGCACTGATGCAGATTACCCCGTTTTGGTTGGTTTGGGTTAGGTTAGGTTAGTGGGGCACCTGCGCAGACGTTGTTGCGCAGTGCAGTCGTATGACTTGCGCATGTGAGTTCACCTTGAGTTCGTTATGGTTAATTGTATGTTATTAAACACTCAAAAATTCGATTTCGTCACTTTAAAAAGTATATTATATTCTGGGCTTCACTTTCATACCTGATTTAATTTTTTTACAAGGATATTTTATTGGACACATACTTTCAGTAATTGCAAATACACCAATCACTTATCACTTAAATATGATGTTATTGAATATTTCATTGTGGAAGTTTATATGATGTTACACGACGAATAATTTATTAAAATATTTATTTAATTTTATATTACACTACATGTAATTACTACAGTGACCCCAGTCATCGTTATAAAGAATAAGTGTTCTCAAATTACATAGGTCCAGCTTCTGCAGTTACTCGATGTCTGTATATAATTTACGTGTTACTAACTCGTACAAACGTCTTTACTGAGCACACATGGCATGGAAATGTCCTTTCACTGAAGTCGTATGTCTCAATGTGGCGAACCGCACATATTCTTGCATGTTATGTTGGATTGTTTTTCAATTGTTTCTATTCTCACGCGTCACCGAGAAGACATCCTTACACTGAGATTCAGTGTAGGTAGCACCCGTTAATACTTGATTGAACGGTGGTAATTAATCTTGTTAATGGTCCCGAAGAACTCTATTCCTAGAACACAAAGTTGCGTTGATACTGACCGACCGGTATCAAATAATGCCAACCGTAGTTTAATGGCCACTATTCCAATGGGACCAGCCGACTGTTCCAAGACAGAATCAGTACTGTCTGTGTTCTGATTGGTCCTCGATGCCATTCGAAAGTATTGATTTCTTTCCATTTAGGTCGTCACAGGTGGAACGTCTTATCTTTGGTTCCGTATTTCTCCGATAGACTGCGTCTTTGTGTTTGTACTTCGTGTCTTCGAGTAAATGTGATGCAATATTTTCGATATATTTTGTAGACATTTAACATAGGACACCAATATGTTACCACAAGTTTGACGTGCGCCATGAATTCCGCGTCACCAAATATTGCGATTGATGTACCAGAGATTTATATTCAGTTTCTTTATGAGGCCATTTATATTAATAAATGACGTACTATCATTCACGTATGTTTATTCCGATTCTTTCGTTACATGATACTTATTTATAGTGAGTTAGATTGGGTCATCGTTACGCATGAATCTGCTACGTATTTGCGTCAACATCTACACTTCATCAATTTTGGATGAAATATTTCTTGTGGAAACATTATGTAATTTTAGACGTGTTATGATGTATTACACGCATAGAAGCACTAATTGTGTTATATGGGGATTGTGTGAGCGCTTATTATCTTTATTGATAAGTGGTCGTGGCCGACTTTGCGCATCCTCCACCTCACGACTTTGATGCCTTCGTGCGAATTTCTAAAAGGCGAAAAGACATAAGAGAGTATGAATATCATTAACTTACCTGTGGCATGACGTCCATACAAAATTTTAATAATTTCTGAGCATCCATTCGCTTTTTCCAAAATTTGTGCGCAGGAAACCATTTTGCACTGATGCAGATTACCCCGTTTTGGTTGGTTTGGGTTAGGTTAGGTTAGGTTAGTGGGGCACCTGCGCAGACGTTGTTGCGCAGTGCAGTCGTATGACTTGCGCATGGGAGGGCACCTTGAGCTCGTTATGGTTAATTGTATATTATTAAACACTCAAAAATTCGATTCCGTCACTTTAAAAAGTATATTATATTCTGGGCTTCACTTTCATACCTGATTTAATTTTTTTACAAAGATATTTTATTGGACACATACTTTCAGTAATTGGAAGTACACCAATCACTTATCACTTAAATATGGTGTTATTGAATATTTCATTGTGGAAGTATATATGTTGTCACACGAAGAATAATTTATTAAAATATTTATTTAATTTTATATTACACTACATGTAATTACCACAGTGACCCCAGTCATCGTTATAAAGAATAAATATTTTCAAATTACATAGGTCCAGCTTCTGCAGTTAGGCGATGTCTGTATATGATTTACGTGTTACTAACTCGTACAGACGTCTTTACTGAGCCACATGGCATGGAAATGTCCATTCACTGAAGTCGTATGTCTCAATGTGGCGAACCGCACATATTCTTGCATGTTATGTTGGATTGATGTTTCACTTGTTTCTATTCTAACACGACACCGATAAGACATCCTTACATTGAGATTCATTATAGGTAGCACCCGTTAATACGTGATTGAACGGTGGTAATTAATCTTGTTAATGGTCCCGAAGAACTCTATTTCTAGAACACAAATTTAGGTTGATACTGACCGACGGAAATCGAATAATTCCAACCGTAGTTTAATGGCGACTAGTCAAATGGAACCAGCCAACTGTTCCAAGACAGAACCACTACTGACTGGCTTCTGGTAGGTCCTCGATGCCATTCGAAAGTATTGATTTCTTTCCATTTAGGTCGTCACAGATGGCAGGTCTTATCTTTGATTCCGTATTTTTCCGATAGACTGCGTCATTGTGTTTGAATGTCGTGTTCTCGAGTAAATGTGATGCAATATTTTCGATATATTTTGTAGAAGTTTGACATAGGACACCAATATGTTACCACAAGTTTGACGTGCGCCACGAATTCCGCGCCCACCAAACATTGCAATTGTTGTACCAGAGATTTATATTCAGTTTCTTTGTGAGGGAATTTATATTAATAAATGACGTACTATCATTCACTATGTTTATTCCGATTCTTTCGTTACATGATACTTATTTATAGTGAGTTAGATTGGGTCATCGTTACGCATGAATCTGCTACGTATTTGCGTCAACATCTACACAGCATCAATTTTGGAAGAAATATTTCTTGTGGAAACAATGTAATTTTAGACGATTTATGATGTATTACACGCATATAAGCACTAATTGTGTTATATAGGTATTTTGTGAGCGCTTAATATCGTTATTGATAAGTGGTCGAGGCCGACTTTACGCATCCTCCACCTCACGACTTTGATGCCTTCGTGCGAATTTCTAAAAGTCGATAAGACATAATAGAGTGTGAATATCATTAACTTACCTGTGGCATGACGTCCATACAAAATTTCAATAATATCTGAGCATCCATTCGGTTTTTCCAAAATTCGTGCGCAGGAAACCATTTTGCACTGATACAGATTACCCCGTTTTGGTTGGTTTGGGTTAGGTTAGGTTAGGTTAGTGGGGCACCTGCGCAGACGTTGTTGCACAGTGCAGTCATATGACTTGCGCATGTGAGGGCACCTTAAGCTCGTTATGGTTTATTGTATATTATTAAACACTAATAAATTCGATTCCGTCACTTTAAAAAGTATATTATATACTGGGCTTCACTTTCATACCTGATTTAATTTTTTTACAAAGATATTTTATTGGACACATACTTTCAGTAATTGCAAGTACACCAATCACTTATCACTTAAATATGAGGTTATTGAATATTTCATTGTTGAAGTATATATGTTGTCACACGAAGTATAATTTATTAAAATATTTATTTAATTTTATATTACACTACATGTAATTCCTACAGTGACCCCAGTCATCGTTATAAAGAATAAATGTTCTCAAATTACCTAAGTCCAGCTTCTGCAGATAGACGATGTATGTATATGATTTACGTGTTACTAACTCGTACAAACGTCTTTACTGAGCACACACGGCATGGAAATGTCCATTCACTGAAGTCGTATGTCTCAATGTGGCGAACCGCACATATTCTTGCATTTTATGTTGGATTGTTGTTTCAATTGTTTCTATTCTCACACGTCACCGAGAAGACATCCCTACACTGAGATTCAGTGTAGGTAGCACCCGTTAATACTTGATTGAACGGTGGTAATTAATCTTGTTAATGGTCCCGAAGAACTCTATTCCTAGAACACAAAGTTACGTTGATACTGACCGACCGGTATCAAATAATCCCAACCGTAGTATAATGGCGAGTATTCCAATGGGACCAGTCGAGTGTTCCAAGACAGAATCAGTACTGACTGTCTTCTGATTGGTCCTCGATGCCATTCGAAAGTATTGATTTCTTTCCATTTAGGTCGTCACAGGTGGAAGGTCTTATCTTTGGTTCCGTATTTTCCCGATAGACTGCGTCCTTGTGTTTGTACGTCGTGCCCTCGAGTAAATGTGAGGCAATATTTTCGATATGTTTTGTAGACATTTGACATAGGACACCAATATGTTACCACAAGTTTGACGTGCGCCATGAATTCCGCGTCCACCAAACATTGCAATTGATATACCAGAGATATATATTCAGTTTCTTTGTGAGGCCATTTATATTAATAAATGACGTACTATCATTCACGTATGTTTATTCCGATTCTTTCGTTACATAATACTTATTTATAGTGAGTTAGATTGGTTCATCGTTACGCATGAATCTGCTTCGTATTTGCGTCAACATCTACACTGCATCAATTTTGGAAGAAATATTTCTTGTGGAAACATTATGTAATTTTAGACGTGTTATGATGTATTACACGCATATGAGCACTAATTGTGTTATATGGGTATTGTGTGAGCGATTAATATCGTTATTGAAAAGTTGTTGTGGCCGACTTTGCGCATCCTCCACCTCACGACTTTGATGCCTTCGTGCAAATTTCTAAAAAGAGATAAGACATAATAGAGTATGAATATCATTAACTTACCTGTGGCATGACGTCCATACAAAATTTCAATAATTTCTGAGCATCCATTCGCTTTTTCCAAAATTCGTGCGTAGGAAACCATTTTGCACTGATGCAGATTACCCCGTTTTGGTTGGTTTGGGTTAGGTTTGGTTAGGTTAGGTTAGGTTAGTGGGGCACCTGCGCAGACATTGTTGCGCAGTGCAGTCGTATGACTTGCGCATGTGAGGGCACCTTGAGCTCGTTATGATTAATTGTATATTATTAAAAACTCAAAAATTCGATTCCGTCACTTTAAAAAGTATATTATATTCTGGGCTTCACTTTCATACCTGATTTAATTTTTTTACAAGGATATTTTATTGGACACATACTTTCAGTATTTGCAAGTACACCAATCACTTATCACTTAAATATGATGTTATTGAATATTTCATTGTGGAAGTATATATGTTGTTACACGAAGAATAATTTATTAACATATTTATTTAATTTTATATTACACTACATGTAATTACTACAGTGACCCCAGTCATCGTTATAAAGAATAATTGTTCTCA
Organism: Zootermopsis nevadensis; assembly: GCF_977971745.1. Lineage (NCBI taxonomy): Eukaryota > Metazoa > Arthropoda > Insecta > Blattodea > Termopsidae > Zootermopsis > Zootermopsis nevadensis. Next base: position 806,381 of record NW_028259190.1, read on the forward strand.
AAATACATAGTTCCAGCTTCAGAAGATACACGATGTCTGTATATGATTTACGTGTTACTAAGAAGTACAAAAGTCTTTACTGAGCACACATGGCATGGAAATGTCCATTCACTGAAGTCGTATGTCTCAATGTGGCGAACCGCACATATTCTTGCGTGTTATGTTGGATTGTTGTTTCAATTGTTTCTAATCTCACACGTCACCGAGAAGACATCCTTACACTGAGATTCAGTGTAGGTAGCACCCGTTAATACTTGATTGAACGGTGGTAATTAATCTTGTTAATGGTCCCGAAGAACTCTATTCCTAGAACACAATGTTACGTTGTTACTGATCGACCGGTATCAAATAATCCCAACCGTAGTTTAATGGCGACTATTCCAATGGGACCAGCCGACTGTTCCAAGACAGAATCAGTACTGACTGTCTTTTGTTTGGTCCTCGATGCCATTCGAAATATTGATTTCTTTCCATTTAGGTCGTCACAGATGGCACGTTTTATCTTTGGTTCCGTATTTTTCCGATAGACTGCGTCCTTGTGTTTGTACGTCGTGTCCTCGAGTAAATGTGATGCAATATATTCGATATATTTTGTAGAAGTTTGACATAGGACACCAATATGTTACCACAAGTTTGACGTGCGCCACGATTTCCGCGCCCACCAAACATTGCAATTGATGTACCATAAATTTATATTCTATTTCTTTGTGAGGCGATTTATATTAATAAATGACGTAATATCATTCACGTATGTTTATTCCGATTCTTTCTTTACATGATACTTATTTATAGTGAGTTAGATTGGGTCATCGTTACGCATGAATCTGCTACGTATTTGCGTCAACATCTACACTGCATCAATTTTGGAAGAAATATTTCTTGTGGAAACATTATGTAATTTTAGACGTGTTATGATGTATTACACGCATATAAGCACTAATTGTGTTATATGGGGATTGTATGAGCGCTTATTATCTTTATTGATAAGTGGTCGTGGCCGACTGTGCGCATCCTCCACCTAACGACTTTGATGCCTTCGTGCGAATTTCTAAAAGGCGATAAGACATAAGAGAGTATGAATATCATTAACTTACCTGTGGCATGACGTCCATACAAAATTTCAATAATTTCTGAGCAACCATTCGCTTTTTCCAAAATTCGTGCGCAGGAAACCATTTGGCACTGATGCAGATTACCCCGTTTTGGTTGGTTTGGGTTAGGTTAGGTTAGGTTAGGTTAGGTTAGTGGGGCACCTGCGCAGACGTTGTTGCGCAGTGCAGTCATATGACTTGCGCATGTGAGGGCACCTTGAGCTCGTTATGGTTAATTGTATATTATTAAACACTCAAAAATTCGATTCCTTCACTTTAAAAAGTATATTATATTCTGGGCTTCACTTTCATACCTTATTTAATATTTTTACAAGAATATTTTATTGGACACATACTTTCAGTAATTGGAAGTACACCAATCACTTATCACTTAAATATGATGTTAATGAAAATTTCATTGTGGAAGTATATATGTTGTCACACGAAGAATGATTTATTGAAATATTTTTTAATTTTATATTACACTACATGTAATTACTACAGTGACCCCAGTCATCGTTATAAAGAATAAATGTTCTCAAATTACATAGGTCCAGCTTCTGCAGTTACGCGATTTCTGTATATAATTTACGTGTTACTAACTCGTACAAACGTCTTTACTGAGCACACACGGCATGGAAATGTCCATTCACTGAAGTCGTATGTCTCAATGTGGCGAACCGCACATATTCTTGCATTTTATGTTGGATTGTTGTTTCAATTGTTTCTATTCTCACACGTCACCGAGAAGACATCCTTACACTGAGATTCAGTGTAGGTAGCACCCGTTAATACTTGATTGAACGGTGGTAATTAATCTTGTTAATGGTCCCGAAGAACTCTATTCCTAGAACACAAATTTACGTTGATACTGACCGACCGGTATCAAATAATCCCAACCGTAGTTTAATGGCGACTATTCCAATGGACCAGCCGACTGTTCCAAGACAGAATCAGTACTGACTGTCTTCTGATTGGTCTTCGATGCAATTCGAAAGTATTGATTTCTTTCCATTTAGGTCGTCACAGATGGCACGTCTTATCTTTGGTTCCGTATTTTTCCGATAGACTGCGTCTTTGTTTTTGTACGTCGTGTCCTCGAGTAAATGTGATGCAATATTTTCGATATATTTTGTAGAAGTTTGACATAGGACACCAATATGTTACCACAAGTTTGACGTGCGCCACGAATTCCGCGCCCAACAAACATTGCAATTGATGTACCATAAATTTATATTCTGTTTCTTTGTGAGGCGATTTATATTAATAAATGACGTAATATCAGTCACGTATGTTCATTCCGATTCTTTCGTTACATGATACTTATTTATAGTGAGTTAGATTGGGTCATCGTTACGCATGAATCTGCTACGTATTTGCGTCAACATCTACACTGCATCAATTTTGGAAGAAATATTTCTTGTGGAAACATTATGTAATTTTAGACGTGTTATGATGTATTACACGCATATAAGCACTAATTGTGTTATATGATGATTGTGTAAGCGCTTTTTATCTTTATTGATAAGTGGTCGTGGCCGACTTTGCTCATCCTCTACTTCACGACTTTGATGCCTTCGTGCGAATTTCTAAAAAGCGATAAGACATAATAGAGTATGAATATCATTAACTTACCTGTGGCATGACGTCCATACAAAATTTCAATAATTTCTGAGCATCCATTCGCTTTTTCCAAAATTCGTGCGCAGGAAACCATTTTGCACTGATGCAGATTACCCCGTTTAGGTTGCTTTGGGTTGGGTTAGGTTAGGTTAGGTTAGGTTAGTGGGGCACCTGCGCAGACGTTGTGCGCAGTGCAGTCATATGACTTGCGCCTGTGAGGGCACCTTGAGCTCGTTATGGTTTATTGTATATTATTAAACACTCAAAAATTCGATTCCGTCACTTTAAAAAGTATATTATATTCTGAGCTTCACTTTCATACCTGATTTAATTTTTTTAACAATGATATTTTATTGGACACATACTTTCAGTAATTGCAAGTACACCAATCACTTATCACTTAAATATGATGTTATTGAATATTTCATTGTGGAAGTATATATGTTGTCACACGAAGTATAATTTATTAAAATATTTTTTTAATTTTATATTACACTACATGTAATTACTACAGTGACCCCAGTCATCGTTATAAAGAATAAATGTACTCAAATTACATAGGTCAAGCTTCTGCAGATACGCGATGTCTGTATATGATTTACGTGTTACTAACTCGTACAATCGTCTTTACTGAGCACACATGGCATGGAAATGTCCATTCACTGAAGTCGTATGTCTCAATGTGGCGAACCGCACATATTCTTGCGTGTTATGTTGGATTGTTGTTTCAATTGTTTCTATTCTCACACGCCACCGAGAAGACATCCTTACACTGAGATTCAGTGTAGGTAGCACCCGTTTATACTTGATTGAACGGTGGTAATTAATCTTGTTAATGGTCCCGAAGAACTCTATTCCTAAAACACAAAGTTACGTTGATACTGACCGACCGGTATCAAATAATCCGAACCGTAGTTTAATGGCGACTATTCCAATGGGACCAGCCGACTGTTCCAAGACAGAATCAGTACTGACTGTCTTCTGATTGGTCCTCGATGCAATTCGAAAGTATTGATTTCTTTCCATTGAGTTCGTCACAGATGGCTCGTCTTATGTTTGGTTCCGTATTTTTCCGATAGACTGCGTCATTGTGTTTGAACTTCGTGTCCTCGAGTATATGTGAGGCAATATTTTCGATATATTTTGTAGAAGTTTGACATAGGACACCAATATTTTACCACACGTTTTACGTGCGCCACGAATTCCGCGCCCACCAAACATTGCAATTGATGTACCAGAAATTTATATTCTGTTTCTTTGTGAGGTGATTTATATTAATAAATGACGTAATATCATTCACTATGTTTATTCCGATTCTTTCGTTACATGATACTTATTTATATTGAGTTAGATTGGGTCATCGTTACGCATGAATCTGCTACGTATTTGCGTCAACATCTACACAGCATCAATTTTGGAAGAAATATTTCTTGTGGAAATATTATGTAATTTTAGACGTGTTATGACATATTACATGCATATAAGCACTAATTGTGTTATATGGGGATTGTGTGAGCGCTTAATATCGTTATTGATAAGTGGTCGTGGCCGACTTTGCTCATCCTCCACCTCACGACTTTGATGCTTTCGTGCGAATTTCTAAAAAGCGATAAGACATAATAGAGTATGAATATCAATAATTTACCTGTGGCATGACGTCCATACAAAATTTCAATAACTTCTGAGCATCCATTTGCTTTTTCCAAAATTCGTGCGCAGGAAACCATTTTGGACTGATGCAGATTACCCCGTTTTGGTTGGTTTGGGTTAGTTTAGGATAGGTTAGGTTAGGTTAGTAGGGCACCTGCGCAGACGTTGTTGCGCAGTGCAGTCGATGACTTGCACATGTGAGGGCACCTTGAGCTCGTTATGGTTAATTTTATATTATTAAAAACTCAAAAATTCGATTCCGTCACTTTAAGAAGTATATTATATTCTGGGCTTCAATTTCATACCTGATTTAATTTTTTTACAAGGATATTTTATTGGACACATACTTTCAGTATTTGCAAGTACACCAATCACTTATCACTTAAATATGATGTTATTGAATATTTCATTGTGGAAGTATATATGTTGTCACACGAAGAATAATTTATTAAAATATTTATTTAATATTATATTACACTACATGTAATTCCTACAGTGACCCCAGTCATCGTTATAAAGAATAAATGTTCTCAAATTACCTAAGTCCAGCTTCTGCAGATAGACGATGTATGTATATGATTTACGTGTTACTAACTCGTACAAACGTCTTTACTGAGCACACACGGCATGGAAATGTCCATTCACTGAAGTCGTATGTCTCAATGTGGCGAACCGCACATATTCTTGCATTTTATGTTGGATTGTTGTTTCAATTGTTTCTATTCTCACACGTCACCGAGAAGACATCCCTACACTGAGATTCAGTGTAGGTAGCACCCGTTAATACTTGATTGAACGGTGGTAATTAATCTTGTTAATGGTCCCGAAGAACTCTATTCCTAGAACACAAAGTTACGTTGATACTGACCGACCGGTATCAAATAATCCCAACCGTAGTATAATGGCGAGTATTCCAATGGGACCAGTCGAGTGTTCCAAGACAGAATCAGTACTGACTGTCTTCTGATTGGTCCTCGATGCCATTCGAAAGTATTGATTTCTTTCCATTTAGGTCGTCACAGGTGGAAGGTCTTATCTTTGGTTCCGTATTTTCCCGATAGACTGCGTCCTTGTGTTTGTACGTCGTGCCCTCGAGTAAATGTGAGGCAATATTTTCGATATGTTTTGTAGACATTTGACATAGGACACCAATATGTTACCACAAGTTTGACGTGCGCCATGAATTCCGCGTCCACCAAACATTGCAATTGATATACCAGAGATATATATTCAGTTTCTTTGTGAGGCCATTTATATTAATAAATGACGTACTATCATTCACGTATGTTTATTCCGATTCTTTCGTTACATAATACTTATTTATAGTGAGTTAGATTGGTTCATCGTTACGCATGAATCTGCTTCGTATTTGCGTCAACATCTACACTGCATCAATTTTGGAAGAAATATTTCTTGTGGAAACATTATGTAATTTTAGACGTGTTATGATGTATTACACGCATATGAGCACTAATTGTGTTATATGGGTATTGTGTGAGCGATTAATATCGTTATTGAAAAGTTGTTGTGGCCGACTTTGCGCATCCTCCACCTCACGACTTTGATGCCTTCGTGCAAATTTCTAAAAAGAGATAAGACATAATAGAGTATGAATATCATTAACTTACCTGTGGCATGACGTCCATACAAAATTTCAATAATTTCTGAGCATCCATTCGCTTTTTCCAAAATTCGTGCGTAGGAAACCATTTTGCACTGATGCAGATTACCCCGTTTTGGTTGGTTTGGGTTAGGTTTGGTTAGGTTAGGTTAGGTTAGTGGGGCACCTGCGCAGACATTGTTGCGCAGTGCAGTCGTATGACTTGCGCATGTGAGGGCACCTTGAGCTCGTTATGATTAATTGTATATTATTAAAAACTCAAAAATTCGATTCCGTCACTTTAAAAAGTATATTATATTCTGGGCTTCACTTTCATACCTGATTTAATTTTTTTACAAGGATATTTTATTGGACACATACTTTCAGTATTTGCAAGTACACCAATCACTTATCACTTAAATATGATGTTATTGAATATTTCATTGTGGAAGTATATATGTTGTTACACGAAGAATAATTTATTAACATATTTATTTAATTTTATATTACACTACATGTAATTACTACAGTGACCCCAGTCATCGTTATAAAGAATAATTGTTCTCAAAATACATAGTTCCAGCTTCAGAAGATACACGATGTCTGTATATGATTTACGTGTTACTAAGAAGTACAAAAGTCTTTACTGAGCACACATGGCATGGAAATGTCCATTCACTGAAGTCGTATGTCTCAATGTGGCGAACCGCACATATTCTTGCGTGTTATGTTGGATTGTTGTTTCAATTGTTTCTAATCTCACACGTCACCGAGAAGACATCCTTACACTGAGATTCAGTGTAGGTAGCACCCGTTAATACTTGATTGAACGGTGGTAATTAATCTTGTTAATGGTCCCGAAGAACTCTATTCCTAGAACACAATGTTACGTTGTTACTGATCGACCGGTATCAAATAATCCCAACCGTAGTTTAATGGCGACTATTCCAATGGGACCAGCCGACTGTTCCAAGACAGAATCAGTACTGACTGTCTTTTGTTTGGTCCTCGATGCCATTCGAAATATTGATTTCTTTCCATTTAGGTCGTCACAGATGGCACGTTTTATCTTTGGTTCCGTATTTTTCCGATAGACTGCGTCCTTGTGTTTGTACGTCGTGTCCTCGAGTAAATGTGATGCAATATATTCGATATATTTTGTAGAAGTTTGACATAGGACACCAATATGTTACCACAAGTTTGACGTGCGCCACGATTTCCGCGCCCACCAAACATTGCAATTGATGTACCATAAATTTATATTCTATTTCTTTGTGAGGCGATTTATATTAATAAATGACGTAATATCATTCACGTATGTTTATTCCGATTCTTTCTTTACATGATACTTATTTATAGTGAGTTAGATTGGGTCATCGTTACGCATGAATCTGCTACGTATTTGCGTCAACATCTACACTGCATCAATTTTGGAAGAAATATTTCTTGTGGAAACATTATGTAATTTTAGACGTGTTATGATGTATTACACGCATATAAGCACTAATTGTGTTATATGGGGATTGTATGAGCGCTTATTATCTTTATTGATAAGTGGTCGTGGCCGACTGTGCGCATCCTCCACCTAACGACTTTGATGCCTTCGTGCGAATTTCTAAAAGGCGATAAGACATAAGAGAGTATGAATATCATTAACTTACCTGTGGCATGACGTCCATACAAAATTTCAATAATTTCTGAGCAACCATTCGCTTTTTCCAAAATTCGTGCGCAGGAAACCATTTGGCACTGATGCAGATTACCCCGTTTTGGTTGGTTTGGGTTAGGTTAGGTTAGGTTAGGTTAGGTTAGTGGGGCACCTGCGCAGACGTTGTTGCGCAGTGCAGTCATATGACTTGCGCATGTGAGGGCACCTTGAGCTCGTTATGGTTAATTGTATATTATTAAACACTCAAAAATTCGATTCCTTCACTTTAAAAAGTATATTATATTCTGGGCTTCACTTTCATACCTTATTTAATATTTTTACAAGAATATTTTATTGGACACATACTTTCAGTAATTGGAAGTACACCAATCACTTATCACTTAAATATGATGTTAATGAAAATTTCATTGTGGAAGTATATATGTTGTCACACGAAGAATGATTTATTGAAATATTTTTTAATTTTATATTACACTACATGTAATTACTACAGTGACCCCAGTCATCGTTATAAAGAATAAATGTTCTCAAATTACATAGGTCCAGCTTCTGCAGTTACGCGATTTCTGTATATAATTTACGTGTTACTAACTCGTACAAACGTCTTTACTGAGCACACACGGCATGGAAATGTCCATTCACTGAAGTCGTATGTCTCAATGTGGCGAACCGCACATATTCTTGCATTTTATGTTGGATTGTTGTTTCAATTGTTTCTATTCTCACACGTCACCGAGAAGACATCCTTACACTGAGATTCAGTGTAGGTAGCACCCGTTAATACTTGATTGAACGGTGGTAATTAATCTTGTTAATGGTCCCGAAGAACTCTATTCCTAGAACACAAAGTTACGTTGATACTGACCGACCGGTATCAAATAATCCCAACCGTAGTTTAATGGCGACTATTCCAATGGACCAGCCGACTGTTCCAAGACAGAATCAGTACTGACTGTCTTCTGATTGGTCTTCGATGCAATTCGAAAGTATTGATTTCTTTCCATTTAGGTCGTCACAGATGGCACGTCTTATCTTTGGTTCCGTATTTTTCCGATAGACTGCGTCTTTGTTTTTGTACGTCGTGTCCTCGAGTAAATGTGATGCAATATTTTCGATATATTTTGTAGAAGTTTGACATAGGACACCAATATGTTACCACAAGTTTGACGTGCGCCACGAATTCCGCGCCCAACAAACATTGCAATTGATGTACCATAAATTTATATTCTGTTTCTTTGTGAGGCGATTTATATTAATAAATGACGTAATATCAGTCACGTATGTTCATTCCGATTCTTTCGTTACATGATACTTATTTATAGTGAGTTAGATTGGGTCATCGTTACGCATGAATCTGCTACGTATTTGCGTCAACATCTACACTGCATCAATTTTGGAAGAAATATTTCTTGTGGAAACATTATGTAATTTTAGACGTGTTATGATGTATTACACGCATATAAGCACTAATTGTGTTATATGATGATTGTGTAAGCGCTTTTTATCTTTATTGATAAGTGGTCGTGGCCGACTTTGCTCATCCTCTACTTCACGACTTTGATGCCTTCGTGCGAATTTCTAAAAAGCGATAAGACATAATAGAGTATGAATATCATTAACTTACCTGTGGCATGACGTCCATACAAAATTTCAATAATTTCTGAGCATCCATTCGCTTTTTCCAAAATTCGTGCGCAGGAAACCATTTTGCACTGATGCAGATTACCCCGTTTAGGTTGCTTTGGGTTGGGTTAGGTTAGGTTAGGTTAGGTTAGTGGGGCACCTGCGCAGACGTTGTGCGCAGTGCAGTCATATGACTTGCGCCTGTGAGGGCACCTTGAGCTCGTTATGGTTTATTGTATATTATTAAACACTCAAAAATTCGATTCCGTCACTTTAAAAAGTATATTATATTCTGAGCTTCACTTTCATACCTGATTTAATTTTTTTAACAATGATATTTTATTGGACACATACTTTCAGTAATTGCAAGTACACCAATCACTTATCACTTAAATATGATGTTATTGAATATTTCATTGTGGAAGTATATATGTTGTCACACGAAGTATAATTTATTAAAATATTTTTTTAATTTTATATTACACTACATGTAATTACTACAGTGACCCCAGTCATCGTTATAAAGAATAAATGTACTCAAATTACATAGGTCAAGCTTCTGCAGATACGCGATGTCTGTATATGATTTACGTGTTACTAACTCGTACAATCGTCTTTACTGAGCACACATGGCATGGAAATGTCCATTCACTGAAGTCGTATGTCTCAATGTGGCGAACCGCACATATTCTTGCGTGTTATGTTGGATTGTTGTTTCAATTGTTTCTATTCTCACACGCCACCGAGAAGACATCCTTACACTGAGATTCAGTGTAGGTAGCACCCGTTTATACTTGATTGAACGGTGGTAATTAATCTTGTTAATGGTCCCGAAGAACTCTATTCCTAAAACACAAAGTTACGTTGATACTGACCGACCGGTATCAAATAATCCGAACCGTAGTTTAATGGCGACTATTCCAATGGGACCAGCCGACTGTTCCAAGACAGAATCAGTACTGACTGTCTTCTGATTGGTCCTCGATGCAATTCGAAAGTATTGATTTCTTTCCATTGAGTTCGTCACAGATGGCTCGTCTTATGTTTGGTTCCGTATTTTTCCGATAGACTGCGTCATTGTGTTTGAACTTCGTGTCCTCGAGTATATGTGAGGCAATATTTTCGATATATTTTGTAGAAGTTTGACATAGGACACCAATATTTTACCACACGTTTTACGTGCGCCACGAATTCCGCGCCCACCAAACATTGCAATTGATGTACCAGAAATTTATATTCTGTTTCTTTGTGAGGTGATTTATATTAATAAATGACGTAATATCATTCACTATGTTTATTCCGATTCTTTCGTTACATGATACTTATTTATATTGAGTTAGATTGGGTCATCGTTACGCATGAATCTGCTACGTATTTGCGTCAACATCTACACAGCATCAATTTTGGAAGAAATATTTCTTGTGGAAATATTATGTAATTTTAGACGTGTTATGACATATTACATGCATATAAGCACTAATTGTGTTATATGGGGATTGTGTGAGCGCTTAATATCGTTATTGATAAGTGGTCGTGGCCGACTTTGCTCATCCTCCACCTCACGACTTTGATGCTTTCGTGCGAATTTCTAAAAAGCGATAAGACATAATAGAGTATGAATATCAATAATTTACCTGTGGCATGACGTCCATACAAAATTTCAATAACTTCTGAGCATCCATTTGCTTTTTCCAAAATTCGTGCGCAGGAAACCATTTTGGACTGATGCAGATTACCCCGTTTTGGTTGGTTTGGGTTAGTTTAGGATAGGTTAGGTTAGGTTAGTAGGGCACCTGCGCAGACGTTGTTGCGCAGTGCAGTCGATGACTTGCACATGTGAGGGCACCTTGAGCTCGTTATGGTTAATTTTATATTATTAAAAACTCAAAAATTCGATTCCGTCACTTTAAGAAGTATATTATATTCTGGGCTTCAATTTCATACCTGATTTAATTTTTTTACAAGGATATTTTATTGGACACATACTTTCAGTATTTGCAAGTACACCAATCACTTATCACTTAAATATGATGTTATTGAATATTTCATTGTGGAAGTATATATGTTGTCACACGAAGAATAATTTATTAAAATATTTATTTAATATTATATTACACTACATGTAATTACTACAGTGACCCCAGTCATCGTTATAAAGAATAAATGTTCTCAAAATACATAGGTCCAGCTTCAGAAGATACGCGATGTCTGTATATGATTTACGTGTTACTAACTTGTACAAACGTCTTTACTGAGCACACATGGCATGGAAATGTCCATTCACTGAAGTCGTATGTCTCAATGTAGCGAACCGCACATATTCTTGCGTGTTATGTTGGATTGTTGTTTCAATTGTTTCTAATCTCACACGTCACCGAGAAGAGATCCTTACACTGAGATTCAGTGTAGGTAGCTACCGTTAATACTTGATTGAACGATGGTAATTAATCTTGTTAATGGTCCCGAAGAACTCTATTTTTAGAACACAAATTTAGGATGATACTGACCGACGGAAATCGAATAATTCCAACCGTAGTTTAATGGCGACTAGTCAAATGGATCCAGCCAACTGTTCCAAGACAGAACCAGTACTGACTGGTTTCTGATTGGTCCTCGATGCCATTCGAAAGTATTGATTTTTTTCCATTTAGGTCGTCACAGGTGGCACGTCTTATCTTTAGTTCCGTATTTTTCCGAAAGACTGCGTCTTTGTGTTTGTACTTCGTGTCCTCGAGTAAATGTGAGGCAATATTTTCGATATATTTTGTAGACATTTGACATAGGACACCAATATGTTACCACACGTTTGACGTGCGCCACGAATTCCGCGTCCACCAAACATTGCAATTGAAGTACCAGAGTTTTATATTCAGTTTCTTTGTGAGGCCATTTATATTAATAAATGACGTACTATCATTCACTATGTTTATTCCGATTCTTTCGTTACATGATACTTATTTATAGTGAGTTAGATTGAGTCATCGTTACGCATGAATCTGCTACGTATTTGCGTCAACATCTACACTGCATCAATTTTGGAAGAAATATTTCTTGTGGAAACATTATTTAATTTTAGACGTGTTATGACATATTACACGCATATATGCACTGATTGTGTTATATGGGGATTGTGTGAGCGCTTAATATCGTTATTGATAAGTGGTCGTGGCCGACTTTGCGCATCCTCTACCTCACGACTTTGATGCCTTCGTACGAATTTCTAAAAAGCGATAAGACATAATAGAGTATGAATATCATTAACTTACCTGTGGCATGACGTCCATACAAAATTTCAATAATTTCTGAGCATCCATTCGCTTTTTCCAAAATTTGTGCGCAGGAAACTATTTTACACTGATGCAGATTACCCCGTTTTGGTTGGCTTGGGTTAGGTTAGGTTAGGTTAGATTAGGTTAGTGGGGCACCTGCGCAGACGTTGTTGCGCAGTGCAGTCGTATGACTATCGCATGTGAGGGCACCTTGAGCTCGTTATGGTTAATTGTATATTATTAAACACTTAAAAGTTCGATTCCGTCACTTTAAAAATATATTATATTCTGGGCTTCACTTTCGTACCTGATTTAATTTTTTTACAATGATATTTTATTGGACACATACTTTCAGTAATTGCAAGTACACCAATCACTTATCACTTAAATATGATGTTATTGAATATTTTATTGTGGAAGTATATATGTTGTCACACGAAGAATAATTTATTAAAATATTTATTTAATTTTATATTACACTACATGTAATTACTACAGTGACCTCAGTCATCGTTATATAGAATAAATATTTTCAAATTACATAAGTCCAGCTTCTGCAGTTACGCGATGTCTGTATATGATTTACGTGTTACTAACTCCTACAAACGTCTTTACTGAGCACACATGGCATGGAAATGTCTTCTCACTGAAGTCGTATGTCTCAATGTGGCGAACCGCACATATTCTTGCGTGTTATGTTGGATTGTTGTTTCACTTGTTTCTATTCTCTCACGTCACCGAGAAGACATCCTTCCACTGAGATTCAGTGTAGGTAGCACGCGTTAATACGTGATTGAACGGTGGTAATTAATCTTGTTGATGGTCCCGTAGAACTCTATTTCTAGAACACAAAGTTACGTTGATACTGACCGACTGAAATCAAATAATTCCAACCGGAGTTTAATGGCGACTATTCAAATGTTACCAGCCGACTGTTCCAAGACAGAATCAGTACTGTCTGACTTTTGATTAGTCCTCGATGCCATTCGAAAGTATTGATTTCTTTCCATTTATGCTACTAATAAATAATGCAGTAACTTAAAATGGATCTGGATCTCTGGAGTCCAGCGCACAGACGTGGAGACATGGTGGGCCGTCGGATCTGCGCGTTGGCAGCCTCGCCTCTGAAGATGGGAGACCTCAAGAAAACCAATGGTCAGAGTGCAACAAGGTTTGCTGAAGGGAAATGTTTTAGCATCTATCCGAAACAAGAAATAGTAAGTGGCGTTTCTTTGGAATTCCGTACGCCAAACTTCCTGTCGGCGACCTCAAGTTCAAGGTAACGAGAAGTTGATAAGTGGCAACGTAAGTTCTACATTGCGGTGTGTATTTTGTGAAAAGTACATAAATCATTCGCAAAATATCGCCGTGTCCAGAGGAAAAATGCCACCAAAATTACGAAAAAAACCTTAGGACCTTAAATGTCACATCGTACATTGCGTCAAAGTGGCCGCGCGGTCCTTGTAGCCTCTTGGTCGCAGGGACCGTGGGTTCGTATCCCACGCTTTTCTGTGATGTGCTTTCCTTTGTACAGGTAGAGTAGTATCCTGTCTTTTGTAACTCTTTTTAACAAATTTCTGTAAACGTCACGTGTTATTTCGCCTCTTTGTGTAGGGTCTGCTGTCAGAATGTGAAGTGTAATTGTGAGGTAATTTTTCAGAACTCAGATCTCATACTGACAGGAGCAATAATTCATGTACTTGCTGAGTTCGAACCAGTTAGAAGATGATTTTAATATTATCTTCCTATGTATCCAATGCTGTCTCTTCAATAATATTTACTGTGTTTCTTCATTTTCTAATTCGGGGATGTTGGGTTAACAACTCCATGGTCATTGGTGTGGTACCATCCATTGATAAAATTTTCAGTAGCTTAATGTGGTCATGTTCTCCAATGCAGGAAATTATGATCATTCCTAAATCAAAAGCTAAGGAGTACAGAAAAAATAAACTATTTGAATATCTTATGTCATTGCCACTATAAGTCGTAGCCCACAGTTGGAAGATTAATCACGAGTAATAACAACGCCTGCACATGGGAATCCGTGGTCAGCCATTTCCAGTCATCTCAGAGGTTCAAAAAATATTTCCCTAAAATCCATCGTAATGTTTCCATGCCACCTCCCCCCCTTCACTGAAGTGGCCAATTACAATAAATATTCTTTCAAACACAGTACATGCATGCCTTGTGCATCAATATTATTGAAATGCCACCTTCCTTCCTTTTATTATCCTACAAGTAACATGAGATGCACATAACCTGAGAAATTTTGTGCTATACGTGTAATAATTGTAGACTGAAATCTTCATTCAACAATATTTTCCTTAGCAGTTTGTTTACCAACAGTTGCAATTAACCATTATTCTGGTAACAGATTAATGCATTAGAAATTAAAGATAACAAATATGAAAACATGACTCCATTCTTCCACACTTTCACAGTTTGTTGATAATTTGTCAGAAGACGGCATTCTAAAATTTCCATGCAAGAAAGAGCATGTTCATGAACCTAAAAGCAGGAATGTAAATATTGTCATCTATGCTACAATGTAAGAGCTTCTGACAGTGTGTTTATATAAACCACAAATTAATAAATAAAATTTAATCAAAATTCTTAACCCTCTTCCAGCCTAAATACTTGAAAGCACTTTTGTTCGTGGTCTTTGGTATCTTAGACATTCGAATTTTGTTCCTGTCTCCTAGTGAAATATGTTGTAATGTTGACTGTCTTTGCGTTGCCACAGCGTTCTCTTCACTTATCGGTTTCAGTTCCCACACTGTTCTAACGTAACGTTAAACTTTCGTGTGTGTGAAATGATGGAGGTTTCAGTCTTTTGAATAAGGGTAGGAGAGGGATAGAGATTGAAATGTTATAAGCTCTCTGCATAATGTCCATATATTCTTAGTAAGAAGTGTGATGGCTCCCCCAGTGGTGAATCGTTTTCCGTTTGCTACGTGAGGAATCACATATAACCACTGTAACTGTCTATAAAGAAATCTAAAATGTCAAGGGATTCTAAAATAACTTCATTTAAAATAGTGTCAGGTTTGCCGTAACGCAAAGAATATTTTGATGAAAATGGATTATACAAATGCTTATTACTCTGGTACATTGCAGCCAAAATACAAATTAACGCAGTTCACTTTAGGATGGCAGGAGCATGTGGGTAAGTGTAGATTAGTACTGAGGGAACGCGATAAGACCACAAAGTTAGGATCGTGGTTACTCAGCTGCATGGAGGGAGGAACAGTCAGGCAAAATTTACCGCAGTGAGGAGATGGTCAGATTCCTGGTTCCCAAAAAAAGGAGGCATAATATTGTTTCTTTAAAGTGGTGCTAAAGAGAATATTTTATATTATGTTTCAGTGAACTACAGCACAGTTTACATTTACAACAAACTCATATATGATGGGTACCTGATGTAAAGTTTATGTAATCACAAATATATTTTGTATTTCTGATAACAACCACAATACTGCATGTGGACAAGAAGGAAGAAGGGCTTTAATTACGTTTCAGGTGCTTATAAGTTTACAAACTGTGGAGTGGTATTTCAGGCAGCATTTGGTTCGGCAGTGCCGTGTAGTGTTCGCGGATGGGCATGTACCTCAGGGGTATTGTCGGTAGATGACAGAAGAGTTCGTCAGGGTGCGCACATATTGATCATTGAATATCCCTCGTGCTCCGCCGGTTGCGGGATGTGTTCGCTGTTTTTCAGACGTTGCCGTCCCTGCGTGCGAGAAAATGGCGCAGCTCCTCTGCTGGTATTGTTTACTTCGGACGGCGTGATGGTAGGATGCATGCCCAGTCGAGTGCAGCTTTACTCTGATATATTGCCAGGGCTTGCAAGTTTATTTGAACTGATGTTTGTCATCTTTCTCGTGTGTGAAGTACGTAAAGTGGGAAATATTTTGGTTGCACGAAAGGCCGGATTAGTTGCCAGTAGGTTATTAATGTGGTGTAGAGTGCCTTCGTAGTAAAAATTAATACTGGTCTCTCAATGCGGATGTTTATTTCTGTACATGGTTTTGTTTCAGGTACGCGTGAATGCAAGCATATGGGATACTTCAGCCGTTATGCAGTTTCGAGTCCATCATTACTACGGAGGTAGCAAGACTTTGCTCCGGTAGCTGGCATGACCATTGTGCATGATGGACACAATTCATCAGGCGATGCGGTTGGGATGACCCACAGACACGTCAGTGGTCCCCAACCTTTTTTTGCCCAAGGGCGCATTTGAGAGTTTATGAGATCGTGGCGGGCACCAACCAATTAACAAAGCCAAATTTTCTTTTCTCTGGACAAATAAGATATGGACACCAAATAATACACAAAACAACGTTTATTGATACAAGAAACCACGCAATCAAAAATACGTACTTTTATAAGTACAATTATTATTACCCAAGTGGGAAGTCAGTGTGATGTTTGGCACTGCATTTCAGCGGCCAGTTTTACAAATTTGGGAGAGTAGGATGATGTTGCTGCTCGCAATCGTCAAGATGGGCATTAATACGTAGAGAACTGTGCTTTGATTTTATAATGTTCATGGTTGAACGGCCTTTATTATTCAGTATAACCTCTTTCCGTATCAACGCGGGCACCGCGTTGGGGACCACTGATGTACATTATTTCGCCCTCACATCTTCATCAGTTATCAGAGTGATTATTCTCTTGTAACATTGATGTCACTGTTAGGTCAAGGTCATGACAAAGTCAAGACAAGATCGCCCCAATAGTTTGCCAGATAGAGGTCTTTAAAATTCTCAAGGTCATACGTATTTATGCCAAACGGTAAATACCTGATTGACCATACTCATGTCAAAATGAGGTCACGTATAGGTCAAGGATACTGGTCTTAAAAAATCTCAAGGTTATACCTTCTCACCAATATTTCTGCTAGCCAGCCACCCTAGGGCCACACCCTTTACCCCAGGGCCACTACCCCAGTCGCACCCCTTCCCAGGGCTATTCCCTTCTTTGGGCCAACCCTCATGATCACACCTACCCAGGATCCCCCCCCCGGGACCATCCCCTCAGGATCCCTGCAGCATCACCATATCCCAGGAACCACAGCATCCCCTAGGACCCCAGGATTCCCTGGACACTGCCCTCTAGGACCACGGCAGGATCCCCGAAGACAATCACCTCTAGGATCCCCTATAACCCCCTCCAGGATTCCTCGGATTTACCAGGACTCCCCATGACCATCCTAGTATTCCCCACAGATTTCCTAGGATCCCCACCAAGGATTCCCTACCCAGATCTAGCAGAATCTGCCACCAAACATTTCCAACAGAATTTCCCACGATCGCAACCCATGATTCCCAGGATATTCCCCTGGATTCACCACATAATATTACCCACGATCCTGCAGGATTCCCCACCAAAAATCCCCATATTATCCCACATAGGATCCACAACCAGAATTCAAAACGCGCGCCCTAACCCCCGCGCCCTAACCCCCGCGCCCCCCGAAGGGAGGTGGAGGCCCAGGCCGTTTCTTGAGCGAGCAGAGGAGCGGACCCGGCTCCGGTCAATGGCCCGGGCGCCGGGTTCCAAAGAACCGTCCGGGTCGGACGAGTCCAACTCGTTGGCTTTGCGCTCGCACGCTACGAAAAACAGGACCTTTTGGGTGAGGCGAGTCGTTCAACTCTTTCGACTAACCCACCTGGCAACAGATCTTGTCTAGGGGATATAGCAAGAGCATAGTAAGATTAGGTATAATAAGAGGACCACTCAAAATTCGAAAATTGTACCAGCAGCGAAAGAGCAGTAATTGACATGGAATAATACCGACAGGGGGGCTCAACCCCAGCCGCTAAGTGGTCATAGGAACTTAAAACAAACCTCTTAAAGCAAAATAACCTCTTGCGCCCTCTGTGCGGGACGGCGCTTTTGGTGGGTCCCGATGTTCCCGCACAGAGGACGCTGCCGTTTATTTTATGTTTTTCGATCCTTGTTTTATTCTCTACGACCATTTACGGTCTGAGACTGACCCTCCGTCCCGCGATTTGGTTTCATTCGATTAAATCATTGAGTTTTCGCTTTTAGTGTTTTATTACTGGACGTATAATTTTATCTGCCCCTTAGTCATCTCTGCCGACACGCGTTGGATGAGGTTTTCATCTTTGCCTTTCCCAGCATGCTCCGCGAAACTTGTTTTCTCCGAACAAGTTGAGTTTTTCCCGGTTGTCTGTCTCCTGCTTCGGTACAGCGCGGATGTACGCAGTCTTTACGTAAGTTGGGGCTTCAGCCGGCCATTTTGATATTACGTCTCAGCTTGTGTTTGGTTTAATTCTCGATTTATTCGACAGCCAAAGAGTTGTTGAAGCTTTCGTGGTGGTATTACGAGGCTCTAAAGAATGCAGGCGATTTCGTGATAGTGAAAATACTAACCGATTTTCTCTAGAAATTACAAACGTCTTTGAGTTAGATTTTATTAACCCTTGCACCATTGAAAATGTAATCCTGGAATCTGAAGCGAAAATAATAATAAATTCTTATTGTGTGGATTTCCACCTCTTTTGCCATTCAATGAACGTGTAATGTAAGCACAAATCGATGAAAATTGTAATATTGATTATAATTGACTCCTGGATTTGACCTTATCATAATGAATACAGATTTAACCTGGTCGGATAGATAACGACCCTGACTTATCGGCATTTCTGTCTGGCGGCTTTACAGGTGAATTACGTCGCTTTTCCATGGAGAAAGTGGAGTGATATAAGATCGTCTATATATTTTTCTCTAGGACTGTGACACGCACATGCGAGAGTACATGTGTCCTGTTGTGTGTCCCCGGGTGCTACGTCTTGTACAACGCGAACCCGCTTAAGTCATTCAAGGTGAGTTGCATGAAATATTCCGTCCTCTGAAGTAGAGAGTTTTGAAAGTACGTTGAGAGAAAAACTTATATTGCGTGCTGTTCCCGATACAACGTGACTTGGCCTACGTTACACAAGACAAGATGGCCGAAATGACGTTGCAATACTGAACTAAGTATTCTGAGATATTATTCTATTTTACGTTTTGATTGTTCTGTGATTCTGCCCACGCATTCCGTCTCCTTCTAGGTCAGTGGTAACAACCACGTGACACTCGTTCAAGACTTGAGGTTTACGGAGCGGTGAGGATGACGGCCGCTTACATCGTGAGGTCGCTAACACGACAACCCGAAAATTATATTACAGCAGCAGCGAACTAAGGACTCCGGTGAGTACAATGAGAAATTGTCAGATAATGCCCACTGATCGAGTTTCAGAGCGTACGTACAGAAGCGACGTAATTATAAATTCTTGTCATTATGTCTGCTTTGAGGTGATTGGCGGAGCCCTCTTCACATTCACGGTGATTATGATATCATCATTCTTCATCGCCGTCGTGAACCTCTGAACCAGAAGATTTTACCACGTCTCGCTCCTGGACGCAGCTCTGTGACGTCGTCTGGCTCGAGACGTCTGAAACGATGAGGCACCAGCGAGCGATGGACTCGGGTGAGTACGGTGATGTATTATTTCGAGGTTGATTAAAAATTATAATGACTTTCGTAGATAGTGTTCTGTGGGAAATTAGAAATTAGTATGTCTCGACGGTAATGTAGTGTCTGAGTAAAGCCTGGTCTGCGTGGATGGGGTTTCGCGAAGGTACCGATATCGCCAAAATCAAAGAATGTTTGAAACCCCCCCCCTACGTACGGTAAGGAATCGAGTTCTTTTATGAGTTGGAAACAGAAAGGAAAAGTTACAGATCATTTGAGAATTGTTGATGGGAAAGATTGGAAAAGGAGAAAATGCAGACAATCACAGAGACGTTGCGTGTCCGGTGATAGACACGCACACTTGCGGTATGAGACCAGTTTCTTGCGTCTGTCTTGTTGTAAACATGTACGGCAGTCATCGTGTAGCTGACAGTCGTTTAACTGGTCAAAGCCTTTCTCTTCGTGTATAGACACAGAAATTTTAAAAACTGACTGGTCGTCCTTACTTCATTTCTGTTGGATAAATTTCGTAAGGAAATGCTGTTGGTGTTAGGTGGACCGAGTATTGCGTACGGAGTCTGTATTGATTTGGATTAGCCGTCTGCCAGGGACGCGACTGAGTAGGCGTTCTTTACACGGTGATGGAATTAGACAGAGCTGCTAGAATGTAGTGCTGTATAGAGCAGAGGTTCCCAAAATATGGAGAAACATTTTCAACATCCTTTGCTTGATTGAGGCAGTCATCAGAACGAAGTATCGTTCTGCGTTGTATCTCGAAGGATGGTGATGGGATACAGGAGCGTAGACCAAGAGGAATAATTCAGTCCGTACCGCGAAGAAAACACAACTCTTCACCATTACGAAGATCAACTGGTTAACGCTGTTTAAGGAAATGATCGCTGTTCATTCCGAGAATCGTAGTTTGTCTGAATAATATTTAAGAATTCAGTCCGTACCGCGAAGAAAACACAACTCTTCACCATTACGAAGATCAACTAGTTAACGTTGTTTAAGGAAATGATCGCTGTTTATTCCGAGAATCGTAGTTCGTCTGAATTATATTTAAGAATTCAGTCCGTACCGCGAAGAAAACACAACTCTTCACCATTACGAAGATCAACTAGTTAACGCTGTTTAAGGAAATGATCGCTGTTTATTCCGAGAATCGTAGTTCGTCTGAATTATATTTAAGAATTCAGTCCGTACCGCGAAGAAAACACAACTCTTCACCATTACGAAGATCAACTAGTTAACGCTGTTTAAGGAAATGATCGCTGTTTATTCCGAGAATCGTAGTTCGTCTGAATTATATTTAAGAATTCAGTCCGTACCGCGAAGAAAACACAACTCTTCACCATTACGAAGATCAACTAGTTAACGCTGTTTAAGGAAATGATCGCTGTTTATTCCGAGAATCGTAGTTCGTCTGAATTATATTTAAGAATTCAGTCCGTACCGCGAAGAAAACACAACTCTTCACCATTACGAAGATCAACTGGTTAACGCTGTTTAAGGAAATGATCGCTGTTTATTCCGAGAATCGTAGTTCGTCTGAATTATATTTAAGAATTCAGTCCGTTCCGCGAAGAAAACACAACTCTTCACCATTACGAAGATCAACTAGTTAACGCTGTTTAAGGAAATGATCGCTGTTTATTCCGAGAATCGTAGTTCGTCTGAATTATATTTAAGAATTCAGTCCGTACCGCGAAGAAAACACAACTCTTCACCATTACGAAGATCAACTAGTTAACGCTGTTTAAGGAAATGATCGCTGTTTATTCCGAGAATCGTAGTTCGTCTGAATTATATTTAAGAATTCAGTCCGTACCGCGAAGAAAACACAACTCTTCACCATTACGAAGATCAACTAGTTAACGCTGTTTAAGGAAATGATCGCTGTTTATTCCGAGAATCGTAGTTCGTCTGAATTATATTTAAGAATTCAGTCCGTACCGCGAAGAAAACACAACTCTTCACCATTACGAAGATCAACTGGTTAACGCTGTTTAAGGAAATGATCGCTGTTTATTCCGAGAATCGTAGTTCGTCTGAATTATATTTAAGAATTCAGTCCGTACCGCGAAGAAAACACAACTCTTCACCATTACGAAGATCAACTGGTTAACGCTGTTTAAGGAAATGATCGCTGTTTATTCCGAGAATCGTAGTTCGTCTGAATTATATTTAAGAATTCAGTCCGTACCGCGAAGAAAACACAACTCTTCACCATTACGAAGATCAACTAGTTAACGCTGTTTAAGGAAATGATCGCTGTTTATTCCGAGAATCGTAAAAAAAAAAAGAGAGAGAGAGAAGAGAGAAAAAGTGGGGGGAGTAGCGATAGGCACTACTGTTATAAATGGGGGAGGGGTATAAAGTTAGTTGTGGGCTATGAAGGTTCCCAGGCAGTGCCCGCTCGTCCTTCTGGTATGAATAAGTTTAGTGAGGACAAGGGATTTAGGAGACAGGATGGGGTAAGAAATAGGGTAGGGGGGGAGTTGATTCGGGTCTTTGCGTTAATTTTGAATTTTGATATTGGCCTTGGGGGTGGCGTTAGGAATAATTTACGTTAATTTTGGGGGGGGGGGGCTACTATAGAGCGGAATTTTGATATTACTCTGAGAGGGCTGCATGGGAGGCATGCAGAGCAACGTGGGAATTGGGTACCAACTCAGCATTTGCTCTAGTACCGAGGAAAACCACGGAAAACCTATCCGAGAATCGTAGTTCGTCTGAATTATATTTAAGAATTCAGTCCGTACCGCGAAGAAAACACAACTCTTCACCATTACGAAGATCAACTAGTTAACGCTGTTTAAGGAAATGATCGCTGTTTATTCCGAGAATCGTAGTTCGTCTGAATTATATTTAAGAATTCAGTCCGTACCGCGAAGAAAACACAACTCTTCACCATTACGAAGATCAACTGGTTAACGCTGTTTAAGGAAATGATCGCTGTTTATTCCGAGAATCGTAGTTCGTCTGAATTATATTTAAGAATTCAGTCCGTACCGCGAAGAAAACACAACTCTTCACCATTACGAAGATCAACTGCTTAACGCTGTTTAAGGAAATGATCGCTGTTTATTCCGAGAATCGTAGTTCGTCTGAATTATATTTAAGAATTCAGTCCGTACCGCGAAGAAAACACAACTCTTCACCATTACGAAGATCAACTAGTTAACGCTGTTTAAGGAAATGATCGCTGTTTATTCCGAGAATCGTAGTTCGTCTGAATTATATTTAAGAATTCAGTCCGTACCGCGAAGAAAACACAACTCTTCACCATTACGAAGATCAACTAGTTAACGCTGTTTAAGGAAATGATCGCTGTTTATTCCGAGAATCGTAGTTCGTCTGAATTATATTTAAGAATTCAGTCCGTTCCGCGAAGAAAACACAACTCTTCACCATTACGAAGATCAACTAGTTAACGCTGTTTAAGGAAATGATCGCTGTTTATTCCGAGAATCGTAGTTCGTCTGAATTATATTTAAGAATTCAGTCCGTACCGCGAAGAAAACACAACTCTTCACCATTACGAAGATCAACTAGTTAACGCTGTTTAAGGAAATGATCGCTGTTTATTCCGAGAATCGTAGTTCGTCTGAATTATATTTAAGAATTCAGTCCGTACCGCGAAGAAAACACAACTCTTCACCATTACGAAGATCAACTGGTTAACGCTGTTTAAGGAAATGATCGCTGTTTATTCCGAGAATCGTAGTTCGTCTGAATTATATTTAAGAATTCAGTCCGTACCGCGAAGAAAACACAACTCTTCACCATTACGAAGATCAACTAGTTAACGCTGTTTAAGGAAATGATCGCTGTTTATTCCGAGAATCGTAGTTCGTCTGAATTATATTTAAGAATTCAGTCCGTACCGCGAAGAAAACACAACTCTTCACCATTATGAAGATCAACTAGTTAACGCTGTTTAAGGAAATGATCGCTGTTTATTCCGAGAATCGTAGTTCGTCTGAATTATATTTAAGAATTCAGTCCGTACCGCGAAGAAAACACAACTCTTCACCATTACGAAGATCAACTAGTTAACGCTGTTTAAGGAAATGATCGCTGTTTATTCCGAGAATCGTAGTTCGTCTGAATTATATTTAAGAATTCAGTCCGTTCCGCGAAGAAAACACAACTCTTCACCATTACGAAGATCAACTAGTTAACGCTGTTTAAGGAAATGTTCGCTGTTTATTCCGAGAATCGTAGTTCGTCTGAATTATATTTAAGAATTCAGTCCGTACCGCGAAGAAAACACAACTCTTCACCATTACGAAGATCAACTGGTTAACGCTGTTTAAGGAAATGATCGCTGTTTATTCCGAGAATCGTAGTTCGTCTGAATTATATTTAAGAATTCAGTCCGTACCGCGAAGAAAACACAACTCTTCACCATTACGAAGATCAACTAGTTAACGCTGTTTAAGGAAATGATCGCTGTTTATTCCGAGAATCGTAGTTCGTCTGAATTATATTTAAGAATTCAGTCCGTACCGCGAAGAAAACACAACTCTTCACCATTACGAAGATCAACTAGTTAACGCTGTTTAAGGAAATGATCGCTGTTTATTCCGAGAATCGTAGTTCGTCTGAATTATATTTAAGAATTCAGTCCGTACCGCGAAGAAAACACAACTCTTCACCATTACGAAGATCAACTAGTTAACGCTGTTTAAGGAAATGATCGCTGTTTATTCCGAGAATCGTAGTTCGTCTGAATTATATTTAAGAATTCAGTCCGTACCGCGAAGAAAACACAACTCTTCACCATTACGAAGATCAACTGGTTAACGCTGTTTAAGGAAATGATCGCTGTTTATTCCGAGAATCGTAGTTCGTCTGAATTATATTTAAGAATTCAGTCCGTTCCGCGAAGAAAACACAACTCTTCACCATTACGAAGATCAACTAGTTAACGCTGTTTAAGGAAATGATCGCTGTTTATTCCGAGAATCGTAGTTCGTCTGAATTATATTTAAGAATTCAGTCCGTACCGCGAAGAAAACACAACTCTTCACCATTACGAAGATCAACTGCTTAACGCTGTTTAAGGAAATGATCGCTGTTTATTCCGAGAATCGTAGTTCGTCTGAATTATATTTAAGAATTCAGTCCGTACCGCGAAGAAAACACAACTCTTCACCATTACGAAGATCAACTAGTTAACGCTGTTTAAGGAAATGATCGCTGTTTATTCCGAGAATCGTAGTTCGTCTGAATTATATTTAAGAATTCAGTCCGTACCGCGAAGAAAACACAACTCTTCACCATTACGAAGATCAACTAGTTAACGCTGTTTAAGGAAATGATCGCTGTTTATTCCGAGAATCGTAGTTCGTCTGAATTATATTTAAGAATTCAGTCCGTACCGCGAAGAAAACACAACTCTTCACCATTACGAAGATCAACTGGTTAACGCTGTTTAAGGAAATGATCGCTGTTTATTCCGAGAATCGTAGTTTGTCTGAATAATATTTAAGAATTCAGTCCGTACCGCGAAGAAAACACAACTCTTCACCATTACGAAGATCAACTGGTTAACGCTGTTTAAGGAAATGATCGCTGTTTATTCCGAGAATCATAGTTCGTCTGAATTATATTTAAGAATTCAGTCCGTACCGCGAAGAAAACACAACTCTTCACCATTACGAAGATCAACTGGTTAACGCTGTTTAAGGAAATGATCGCTGTTTATTCCGAGAATCGTAGTTTGTCTGAATAATATTTAAGAATTCAGTCCGTACCGCGAAGAAAACACAACTCTTCACCATTACGAAGATCAACTGGTTAACGCTGTTTAAGGAAATGATCGCTGTTTATTCCGAGAATCGTAGTTCGTCTGAATTATATTTAAGAATTCAGTCCGTACCGCGAAGAAAACACAACTCTTCACCATTACGAAGATCAACTGGTTAACGCTGTTTAAGGAAATGATCGCTGTTTATTCCGAGAATCGTAGTTTGTCTGAATAATATTTAAGAATTCAGTCCGTACCGCGAAGAAAACACAACTCTTCACCATTACGAAGATCAACTGGTTAACGCTGTTTAAGGAAATGATCGCTGTTTATTCCGAGAATCGTAGTTTGTCTGAATAATATTTAAGAATTCAGTCCGTACCGCGAAGAAAACACAACTCTTCACCATTACGAAGATCAACTGATTAACGCTGTTTAAGGAAATGATCGCTGTTTATTCCGAGAATCGTAGTTCGTCTGAATTATATTTAAGAATTCAGTCCGTACCGCGAAGAAAACACAACTCTTCACCATTGCACACTTGCGGTATGAGACCAGTTTCTTGCGTCTACTTGTTGTAAACATGTACGGCAGTCATCGTGTAGCTGACAGTCGTTTAACTGGTCAAAGCCTTTCTCTTCGTGTATAGACACAGAAATTTTAAAAACTGACTGGTCGTCCTTACTTCATTTCTGTTGGATAAATTTCGTAAGGAAATGCTGTTGGTGTTAGGTGGACCGAGTATTGCGTACGGAGTCTGTATTGATTTGGATTAGCCGTCTGCCAGGGACGCGACTGAGTAGGCGTTCTTTACGCGGTGATGGAATTAGACAGAGCTGCTAGAATGTAGCGCTGTGTAGAGCAGAGGTTCCCAAAATATGGAGAAACATTTTCAACATCCTTTGCTTGATTGAGGCAGTCATCAGAACGAAGTATCGTTCTGCGTTGTATCTCGAAGGATGGTGATGGGATACAGGAGCGTAGACCAAGAGGAAGTGCGTTGATATTCAAGTCCACTTGTAGCAACACAGTAGAGATATGTATTGAATTAAAGCTGCACCAGTTTACAGTATCTCGAGTCAGAAAACTATGAAGGCGTAATTTATAACAGTTATAATTACTCTTCGCTAATAAAAATTGCAGTTTTGTCGACTTTCAGTTTATTCTGTGTATAGTAATATAAAATATCGTCAAATTGAGTACCTGATCTATTTTCCTAATCAATGAAACTGAAGCTTTACAAGTGCAAGGAAACCGAAATTTGAGTCTATCGTGAGTCACTGCAGTCTGATTCACATCTCTAGATACTCTTTATACAAAAACACAGTTTAATATTAAGTCTCACCGCTACTAAATCTTCCGAAATAATTCATTTTCTTCCTAAGAGGGTTCATAACTTAACATTTTGTGTGCTCTTTGAAATGAAAAAATAAGCATCATTAACCCCATGAAGCTGTAGTTCGTCTGAATTATATTTAAGAATTCAGTCCGTACCGCGAAGAAAACACAACACTTCACCATTACGAATATCAACTGGTTAACGCTGTTTAAGGAAATGATCGCTGTTTATTCCGAGAATCATAGAAAATCCATAAATATAAAAGGCATCATAATTAAAACACTTGGTACATACGTTGAAGTAAACTTTCAGAATTGAACTAATTGGTATTTAGCATTCTCTGTTGAAGGCTTAATGTACCGTTTACATACCTTTTTCTTTATCAGTATTACTTCGCCCCACTCGCTTGTAAATAATCTTCTTGAATCTCTTTCCCTAAGTGTTTTCAAGTTCGGATTGTCTTACAGAGTGAGAAACGAAGTATTACGCCTGTCTGAATCATCAAGAAATATTATAGGACTGTTAACTTAGTTGAAGCATCTCTCTCTCTCTGTCTGTTTGTGTTTTTAATAAGTTCCGAAGATTAGGATGGGTTGACACTCAGGTTACAGTAAATTGGTTCATCGATTCTCGACAGATTCTGACGAATTTAGGACCGCGTTCAGGTGTGGGTTGCTCTAAAATCCAGCCGTTCCTCAGCTCGAATATTTGTTGCGCCATTGAATACTGTCTCGAGAATAATAGCAAAACTTGAAGAAGTCGCTGTTTCCAGCACTTCGTGTCCCATTTGATAAGTTGAACACGTGTACGTGTTCAGTACGAGAAAGAAATTGCTGCTGTGTTTGAAAACATGTTTTAAGCTGGAAGAAACCAGCAGATAGTCAAAATAAATGCACTGCGTGAATGGAATTCTTAGGAATATTACACATTCTCCAACTTTGTCGCATTGCTCATATCACGTGTAACCATGGATTAAATTCCTTGTAGAATCGAATTCAGACAAATAATTATCTTTTCCTGTTATTTCGTGTCATGAACTGTTGACCTTGGTTGAAAGAGTGCGTCTTAATGCACTTCCATAAAATTCTCCGCTGTTCGTGGAGACGCTTTCAAAAAATTATGCAGTACTTGAAAGAATTGGCACAATGGCGGCGTGACCTGTTGATTTGACCCTAGGGATCCGTGTAATGTTTGCCCAAGTGCATGGTAACAAATTAAACATGTCTGTGCGCACGGGCGTAATATCGAAAGTCAATTTTGGAGCTACCTGCCTTGTCCAATGCCTAATCCATTCAGAAATTTTTTGTCCTAGATGCATGCAAATTTAAATTTATGGATATTCTTAATCGTGGATTTGTACTTTTAATACATAAATTAATAACGAGGGTCATGGCTGATAGTACCAATGGATGGTAACAGATAGTGACATACAGTTAATATCGAATTTGACGAAAATCGGTCTGTGTAATGTTAGTAGTACGTGTTAGAAACGAAGAGTATTGACTGCGAATGGTTGTTTGGAAATGGGGGCCACGTTTTGACCTTAAGGTCGTATCGCAAGGCCGGTATCCAGCCGATATTCCAGCAAGCTTCTGGTAGCGTCGGACACCATCGTACATATACGTGCGTTCGACTGTGAGTTATACAGTAGCTGTGCATGGTCCCAGATCAAAATAACCCTTTAAAGCAAATATTATTATTATTATTATTATTATTATTATATGTCCAAATTTCTGTAATAATCAGTGAGACTTTAATTTCTATTTTTATCGTATGCGTGTATGGCATTATTAATTATTTTAGAAAGAATTTATTTTATTGAAATGACACCAGATGCCGTACAACTTTTTTTTTAAATTTTACATGCTTTGCCATCGATATGACCATCAAAGGTAGTCTTGAGAATTTCTGAGGTGGGAGTTAGGAGCTAACAATAGGCTCAGCCAGTCAAATTATCCGCCTTGAATGGAAAGTTCAGCGTAGTGTTCACAAAATCCCGTCACTGGTGTCTTTCCTGAGCCATATTAATCCATTTCGCAACCTTGAAAAGTATTTCCGTAAGAACAATTTTAATATTATCCTCCCAGTTGTAGAATGTAACATTAATGCTCACCAATCTTTAGCCCTGAGGATGGAAGAAATATGTTCCTATGAAATATTTGTTACTCCACATGATACTTGAACGAATAATATCTGATTTCTTTAAATCCGGGTCGTATGAGTCATTACATCCAGACTCTATATCCTCTGCAATATGTCAATTTTAAAAGAGATTATTCTTGTTTAATGTTTCACGGACTAATCACATTTCTGTTCCTTGTTTGAGTCTCTCAGATCTTTGTAAACTTTTCCGCATAAAATGATCATTGTCCAATTTCTTTTAAATCGAATATTGACAAATTACACCCGTATCTGTTTTGCCAGAGCATGGGATTATGAACGTGTGGACGTCATTCTCTGTTCCGTAATACTTCGTTACTGGTCAGATGTTTACCGCAGGTCGCAGTAACCCCGTACCCGTTTAACCGTTGAGCACACTGGCTAGAACCTGGTGCTGTTGGAATGTCTTGGTGTAGATAGAAATCACTGTCTTCCTTTGATGTAATGGTCCCTCATCATGCACGTAGTCTGTTTAATGATCGGTCAGGGTTAGTTCCACAGATCAGGAGTGTTGGGTAAGTAAACATACAAGAAATAAATATTGAGTTGTCCTACTCGATAGGTTTCGGGTTCGAATCTCTCCCCGTCGACAGACTATCGTTAGAGATCTTTCTCGTGATTTTTAGTATTTTGAAGCAGATTTTAAGACACATTAAATGTAGACAGCTATCGCTTTATTCAATGTAATTTCAAGTTCATATTTTAGAAGAATCCTGCCATTTTATGGGGTATAACGGACAAAATTTTAAGACTAATAAATTGCCCGCTAAGAATGACGGCAAAAATGTAAAGTAGTAAACAATAATAATCATAAGAATTATCCGATTAGACCCAACATCTCTTAGCAGCGTTACCATGGCAACGGTTATTTATAAATGTTATCCCGTAAGGTCCAAAATCACTTGGGAGCAAATAATCATAACCGAAGAATGTTTTATGAATGTCTTTTGTGATGTTGCGTCATCACAAGGGCCCACCATCATCGCTGTTATGATGGAGGTAGCAATATCACTTCCTAAACGTCGGTAAACTTAATCATCACAATCACCACAGTGAGAACAGGAGATATCAATTTACGCGCAGATTTAAGATGTAAGGCACAAATTTCTATCTTGCGAGGCCGAGGCGTAGTGTCGGGACAGATAATACCCGCATCCCCCCGCCCCCCCCCCAAGCTGCTTTTAATGAGTGCTTTTTCTATAATTAGTCTAGCATTTCAGAAAAGAGTGTGTTGTGTTTAGGAGATAACTTTCAACCAAGCTGTTTGTATGTTCTAATCAAAATAACGTTGACCATGAATTTAGAATCTTTTGTCTTCTAGTCTGATAAATAAAAGTTGTAAATATTAATGAACAACACACTGTAATGTTTAAATTTGGTTTGCTATCATCGTAATTAATGTTAATATGAATAATATGGAGCTTCAGACCCTACATATAAATTCTTGTCATTATATGGGACATTCTGTCTGGTTTCAGGGGAAAGGCAAGTGAATCTTCGTGGTTCCGAAACTCAGAGGAGGATCTTCATGGCATTTTCACCCGTGCGGTTGCGTCTACACGCAGCCGCTTCCACCCGGACGCTGCACTCTTGTCGTGTTTCCAGTGTCGGCGGTCATCTCTCCGGCATATTTCGTTTCTACCATCTTTGCTGGCGAGTGAAACGAATTACTTTAATTTTAAATTAACACACGACTAACGCCTGGGGTGCAGGGGTTAAACTCCTTCCAATGTTCCTTAATTTTGAGTCTCCAATTAATGTTTTGCTGTTTCCATCCCTTGAGCAAAATGAATCCAGATTCTTTCTATTTACTCTTTTTCTTCTTTCTTTTCTTCTTTTTCGCCTTCTTCCTACCCTCAGAGGATGGACGGGTTAGAGTAGAGTTGTAGCTGCATGCATTCTTAACCACTAACAACATCATCGACCCTGCAGTCCAGCCGCTGCGCTGCAACGGAATATCAGCGGAATCCAGCAAAGACGCAGTTAGTTTGCCCACAATATTAGAAATGTTGAGGGTGTGAGGTCACAGACCATGCGTTAAGTTGCAGTGGTGGGCTTCGGTAAAGCATATATAGAAGACATTGAGGATTTTAAAAAGTGGGGATTTTCTGTTTTGATGATCTGAGTAACGGCTAGCTTTTCAAGTTAAGTAATTTTGAGGTGACTTAAGCGTCTGCTAACACAAACTATAAAGCGGGGAAGATTTTCAATTTGGAAAATTTCATGGGGCTGAAAACTAATCGTTGTTTATTTACATAGCTTTGCCCTTAGATTACAATCATATTGCAGGACAGACGTACAGTCCAAATTTGACCACCTCTGACGTAGACAAAGTTCATTCAGTGAAAGTAATTGAGAAATGATTGAAATTTTATAGTATCGTAGGCATCGGTACTAGGACATTAAAGTGTGGATTGATGGGAGATTGACACTGAAATTAGGGACGAGACGTAGTGGACAACGAAATCACATGCAAATTAAGTGTGAATAAAATAATACAGGCTTTTGGAAGGCGAAATAAGTGAAACGCCAGACGCTGAGATTTTAAATGAAGTTTTCAGATTGTTTTATGTTCAAGATGTTATTTAATAAATAAATAAATAAATAACTTGTACTTTTATTTTTTCCGATTGTAGAAACATCGAAAACTGTAACACTTGCTTGTATACCTCTGTTTCCATCACCCTTTATAACAGGTAGAAGAACGACATATGTCACTATTTCGTCTTTAAATTTTCGCATATGAGTTGACTTTAAATGAGATCAGATTTTAACAGCAGCTAAAATTTCCATGACTTGTTACATTATAATTATTAATTATATATTAGCGTACTAGCAAATTCAAGTGTGCATTGATGACAAACCAAAAGTTCTCAATTGGATTTAAATCTAGCGAGTTTGGCGGCAAAAATACAACTTTGCATCCGACACTTTCTATTAATTCCCTTGTTCTTTCAGACTTATGAAAGCTCGCATTGTCAAGTCATTTGCAAAGAACGTCGCTCATATTATATATAAATCAAATAATACAGAAGTCATAGAGAGCGTCCCCCCCCCCAAAAAAAAATAGAAGTCAACTCAAATTGCTCATTGCTTTGTGAATGGAGGTAGCGCGTAGCTCTGAAACGTGAGTGAACTTGTAGCAGACGACACGAGAAACAACGGACGATTGCCATGTCCAGCGACGACGTCATCTAAGAAACCTCCAGTTCATCGCTGGTGGGTGAAATTTATCTCTTCAATGTTGCAGTAGTCGTAGTAGTTTGTAGCTTAGTTTTTGCCAGTATCCCGTAGTTGAGAGGTTTTATCTAATGAAGTCCTTATTTCCATCCTTGAAGGAAAACGAATTGCAAATCTTCATCATCTCGTTCTTTCTCATCATCTTATTACTTACACGTGATAGACTAATTTCTTTTTAAAGATAAGTTGCGTCCGTGTTTAATTACGCACTACGGCATGAAGGCGTATGGGTTATTGAAGGTTTAGGTACGTGCATCTTTAACAGCTAGCTAGATGGAGATACGTGGACAGCATCACGTTCCAGCCGGTTTTACCCGAAGGAAAAATTCACGGTATCTTCTGTGTATATTATTGAATTGGACCGAACTTGATTGTGTCGCTGTCGGTAGTTGAACCGCGGACTTGCAGAGGATCCAGAAATAAAGTATTAATCGTTGTAAAAATCGGGGATGACTTAGAAATTACAAGTGAATACGGATTTTGGGTCTGAAAAAAACCCCGAAGGGAAGACATAAAATTGGATGTGAAGATAATATAATGTATATTAACAGCTGCTGTGAACATGGGAATGAACATCGGTAGACATAATTTGTAGACTAGGTGCCTGAGTAGCTTCTTTGATTCAATGCGGTATAAGATTGATATCATAATTTAGTTAAAAATTACTGCAGAAATAAATGTGTACTTAATATAGTTTAATTTTAAATTTTTGACATGTATGAAGTGAAGGAGGACAATTACAGGGTATACAAGAAAGAATGGCGCGGTTTCAAAAGTTAATAACAAAATTATTTCTAACCCTACACGGGCACAACATACACACCGTCAGCGGCGGCAACTGTCCAAGTTTCTCATGCTTACTGCGTGGCCGCGGGGCCAGTTTCAAAGATGGCGTTGCAGCAGGAGAAGGCTTTCTGTGTGCTCCGTTTTGAGGTGTCCAGAGCGTGAGTTTCGTGCACGGTTTCAAAAAGACGCACCACACAAGAATAACATAAGCAGTTTGTAGAAACTGGATGCTGTAAAGGCAAGAGTCCTGGTCGACCTCGTATGACTGATGACAACATTGAAAGAGTTCGTGAGGCGTTTCAGCGAAGTCCCCGCAAGTCAGTGGCCAGAGGAAGCAGTGAATTGGAAATGCCAAACCGTACAAGATTGCGATTGGTGCAGGCCCTTAAACCATCAGACAAAGTGAAAAGGCGACGCTTTTGCGAGGAGATGCGGTTCGTCGAAAGACTGATCTTCTCCGATGAAGCCACATTCCACATCAGTGGCAAGGTGAACATACACGATGTCCGTATCTGGGGAACCGAGCACCAGCGTGACTCTCCAAAAGTCAACGTTTTCTGTGCGGTGTCCAGCAAAAAAGTGCACGGCCCATCTTTCTTCGCTGAAGCAACTTAGACAGCGACTCATTTCTGGACATGTTGGAAAGCTGGTTGTTACTCCAACTGAATACCAATTATGACGATTACATTCTACAACTGGACATTTTCACAGGAATGTACGAGTGCTTCTCAACCGTGTCTTTCCACAGCGCTGGTCTGGGATGAGTTTGATTACCGTGTGGATGTGTGTCGTGTGATCCAGGATGCACACATTGAAGGATTGTAATGAACGCATGAGAAACTTTGATAGTTGCCGCCGCTGACGGTGTATGTTGTGCACATTTAAGTTGGTAAATAAATTTTTTATTAACGTTTCAAACCGCACCATTCTTTTGTGTATACACTGTACTGCCTCTCCAGCCAAGCGTCCCACATGGCGTGTATTAGGACTGCGTTACTTTTTTCATATGACATAATAGATTTTTGGCTACATGAGTGGATACACTTGAGTATGTGTGGAATACATTCTTGGATTAAATATTTTAGTTTCGTTAGTTAGAGAAAGAAGCCAATTATATTATTAATATGTTATGAATACAAATACTCATTAGAGATGGGGTTTAGGTATTTTCAGAATTAACTTCGAGGATGTAGTGAAAAGCGATCCTTACTCATATAACATTTGATGACAGACGGTTGTTCACTCAGGCCACAGAATAGTAGGAGTATAAAAGATTATCAGGCCGGCTTTAGATATCTCGGTTTCTCTACCTATATAATCTATCTATTCTATCTATCTGAATATCTCTATCTCTCTCTCTCTCTGTGTCTGTTTCTCTGTCTCCTGTCTATGTGTCTGCCTATTTATCTATTTACCCATCTATATAACTATCCATCCGTTCATGTATTTACCAATCTATGTATACATACGAAGATTAACCCAAACACGCACCCACCCACATCATGCATGTTTTGTAGCTCGTATTTTGTTTGTTAAGACAAAAATTAGTCACACATCACACAGAATTTATAATATTTCAAATGGCAATTTATTGTGTCATACGCTACTGTATGATGATGTATTGTGTTCCTTGAGCTGGTGTGCTGTATGCAAGTGCGTTGTTTTGTGATATTTATACTTTATTCCGATGAATTCCATAAGACACGACAAGAGTACATTTACCTAAGACGTACGAGATTGAGACAAGACAGTACCACCGTGAAGAAAAGGCAGAGGTACATTTAGCAATGACACGCGTGTTTCAGATACGTTACCAACAGTTTGAAGACACGGCAGGAGTTTTGTCTCTCAGTTTCCTACAGATCGGAAGATATATGCCTTTGAAAAATTGACTTTCGAATACCCGCGAAAAAGTAAAAGTTCTCTATCCTGCAAACCCTTGGACGTACATTGTCGTGACTCTGACATGAAGTTGACATGTACGTGACCCCATAGTGACATGAGATCTTTCTCTCAGATTCGTACACATCGCGAGATAAATGCCTTTGAAAAATTGACTTTCGAATAACCGTGAAAAATTAAAATGCCTCTATCCTGCAAACCCTTGGACATACATTGACGTGACTCTGACATGAAGTTGGCATATAAGTGTCCTCACACTGATATGAGGTTTGTCTCTCAGATTCCTACACATCGCGAGATATATGCCTTTGAAAAAGTGACTTTCGAATAACCTCGAAAAATTAAAATGTCTCTATCCTCCAAACCCTTGGACTTACATTGTCGCGACTCTGACATGTCTATGACATATACCTTCCCTCAAAGTGACATAAGTGTTGTCTCTCAGATTCCTACAGATCGCGAGATATTTGCCTTTTCAAAAATTGACTTTCGAATAATCTCGAAAAATTCAAATGTCCCTATCCTCCAAACCCTTGGACGTACATTGTCGTGACTCTGACACGAAGTTGACATATACGTGACCTCATAGTGACATGAGTTGTTTCTCTCAGATTCCTACACATCGCGAGATATATGCCTTTGAAAAATTGACTTTCGAATAACTGTGAAAAATTAAAATGTCTCTATCCTTCAAACCCTTGGACATACATTGACGTGACTCTGACATGAAGTTGACATATACGTTCCCTCAAAGTGACATCAGTTTTGTCTCTCAGATTCCTACACATCGGGACTTATTTTCCTTTTCAAAAATTGACTTTCGAATAATCTCGAAAAATTAAAATGTCTCTATCATCCAAACCCTTGGACATACATTGACGTGACTCTGCCAGGAAGTTGACATATACGTTCCCTCAAAGTGACATAAGGTTTGTCAATCAGATTCCTACAGATCGGGAGATATTTGCCTTTTCAAAAATTGACTTTCGAATAATCTCGAAAAATTAAATTGTCTCTATCCTCCAAACCCTTGGACATACATTGACGTGACTCTGACATGAAGTTGACATATACGTTCCCTCAAAGTGACATAAGTTTTGTCTCTCGGATTCCTACACATCGCGAGATATATGCCTTTCAAAAATTGACTTTCGAATAAAAGTGAAAAATTAAAATGTCTCTATCCTCCAAACCCTTGGACATACATTGACGTGACTCTGACATGAAGTTGACATATACGTTCCCTCAAAGTGACATAAGTTTTGTCTCTCAAGATTCCTACAGATCGGGAGATATTTGCCTTTTCAAAAATTGACTTTCGAATAATCTCGAAAAATTAAAATGTCTCTATCCTCCAAACCCTTGGACATACATTGACGTGACTCTGACATGACGTTGACATATACGTTACCTCAAAGTGACATCAGTTTTGTCTCTCAGATTCCTACACATCGGGACTTATTTGCCTTTTCAAAAATTGACTTTCGAATAATCTCGAAAAATTAAAATGTCTCTATCATCCAAACCCTTGGACATACATTGACGTGACTCTGACATGAAGTTGACATATACGTTCCCTCAAAGTGACATAAGGTTTGTCTCTCAGATTCCTACAGATCGGGAGATATTTGCCTTTTCAAAAATTGACTTTCGAATAATCTCGAAAAATTAAATTGTCTCTATCCTCCAAACCCTTGGACATACATTGACGTGACTCTGACATGAAGTTGACATATACGTTCCCTCAAAGTGACATAAGTTTTGTGTCTCAGATTCGTACAGATCGGGAGATATTTGCCTTTTCAAAAATTGACTTTCGAATAATCTCGAAAAATTAAAGTGTCTCTATCCTCCAAACCCTTGGACATACATTGACGTGACTCTGACATGAAGTTGACATTTGCGTTCCCTCAAAGTAACATACGTTTTGTCTCTCAGATGCCTACAGATCTGGAGATATTTGCCTTTTAAAAATTGACTTTCGAATAATCTCGAAAAATTCAAATGTCTCTATCCTCCAAACGTTTGGACATACATTGACGAGACTCTGACATGAAGTTGACATATACGTTCCCTCAAAGTGGCATAAGTTTTGTCTCTCAGATTCCTACAGATCGGGAGATATTTGCCTTCTAAAAATTGACTTTCGAATAATCTCGAAAAATTAAAATGTCTCTATCCTCCAAACCCTTGGACATACATTGACGTGACTCTGACAGGACATTTACATATACGTTCCCTCAAAGTGACATACGTTTTGTCTCTGAGATTCCTACAGATCGGGAGATATTTCCCTTTTAAAAATTGACTTTCGAATAATCTCTAGAAATTTAAATGTCTCTATCCTCCAAACCCTTGGACATATATTGACGTGACTCTGACAGGAAGTTGACATATATGTTCCCTCAAAGTGACATTAGTTTTGTCTCTCAGATTCCTACAGATCGGGAGATATTTGCCTTTTAAAAATTGTCTTTCAAATAATCTCGAAAAATTAAAATGTCTCTATCCTCCAAACCCTTTTACATACATTGACGAGACTCTGACATGAAGTTGACATATGCGTTCCCTCAAAGTGACATAAGGTTTGTCTCTCAGATGCCTACAGATCGGGAGGTATTTGCCTTTTAAAAATTGACTTTCGAATAATCTCGAAAAATTAAAATGTCTCTTTTGTCCAAACCCTTGGACATACATTGACGAGATTCTGACATGAAGTTGACATATACGTTCCCTCTAAGTGACATACGTTTTGTCTCTCAGATTCCTACAGATCGGGAGATATATGCCTTTTAAAAATTGACTTTCGAATAATCTCTAAAAATTTAAATGTCTCTATACTCCAAACCCTTGGACATACATTGACGTGACTCTGCCAGGAAGTTGACATATACGTTCCCTCAAAGTGACATATGTTTTGTCTTTGAGATTCCTACAGATCGGGAGATATTTGCCTTTTAAGAATTGACTTTCGAATAATCTCTAGAAATTTAAATGTCTCTATCCTCCAAACCCTTGGACATACATTGACGTGACTATCACATGAAGTTGACATATGCGTTCCCTCAAAGTGACATAAGTTTTGTCTCTCAGATTAATACAGATCGGGAGATATTTGCCTTTTCAAAAATTGACTTTCGAATAATCTCGAAAAATTAAAATGTCTCTATCCTCCAAACCCTTGGACATACATTAACGAGACTCTGACATGAAGTTGACATATGCGTTCCCTCAAAGTGACATAAGGTTGTCTCTCAGATGCCTACAGATCGGGAGATATTTTCCTTTT
The DNA here is from genome assembly GCF_977971745.1 of Zootermopsis nevadensis. Classification (NCBI taxonomy): domain Eukaryota; kingdom Metazoa; phylum Arthropoda; class Insecta; order Blattodea; family Termopsidae; genus Zootermopsis; species Zootermopsis nevadensis. Next base: position 844,863 of record NW_028259190.1, read on the forward strand.
AAAAATTGACTTTCGAATAATCTCGAAAAATTAAAATGTCTCTATCCTCCAAACCTTCGGACATACATTGACGAGATTCTGACATGTAGTTGACATATAGGTTCCCTCAAAGTGACATACGTTTTGTCTCTCAGATTCCTACCGATCGGGAGATATTTGCCTTTTAAAAATTGACTTTCGAATAATCTCGTAAAATTAAAATGTCTCTATCCTCCAAACCCTTAGACATACATTGACGTGACTCTGACAGGACGTTTACATATACGTTCCCTCAAAGTGACATAAGTTTTGTCTCTCAGATTCCTACAGATCGGGAGATATTTGCCTTTTAATAATTGACTTTCGAATAATCTCTAAAAATTTAAATGTCTCTATCCTCCAAACCCTTGGACATACATTGACGTGACTCTGACAGGAAGTTGACATATAAGTTCCCTCAAAGTGACATTAGTTTTGTCTCTCAGATGCCTACAGATCGGGAGATATTTGCCTTTTAATAATTGACTTTCGAATAATCTCGAGAAATGAAAATGTCTCTATCGTCCAAACCCTTGGACATACATTGACGAGATTCTGACATGAAGTTGACATATACGTTCCCTCAAAGTGACATAAGGTTTGTCTCTCAGATTCCTACAGATCGGGAGATACTTGCCTTTTAAAAATTGACTTTCGAATAATCTCAAAAAATTAAAATGTCTCTATCCTCCAAACCCTTGGACATACATTGACGAGACTCTGACATGAAGTTGACATATGCGTTCCCTCAAAGTGACATAAGGTTTGTCTCTCAGATGCCTACAGATCGGGTGATATTTGCCTTTTAAAAATTGACTTGCGAATAATCTCGAAAAATTAAAATGTCTCTATCGTCCAAACCCTTGGACATACATTGACGAGATTCTGACATGAAGTTGACATATACGTTCCCTCAAAGTGACATAAGGTTTGTCTCTTAGATTCCTATTGATCGGGAGATATTTGCCTTTTCAAAAATTCACTTTCGAATAATCTCTAAAAATTTAAATTTCTCTATCCTCCAAACCGTTGGACATACATTGACGTGACTCTGACAGGAAGTTGACATATACGTTCCCTCAAAGTGACATAAGTTTTGTCTCTCAGATGCCTACAGATCGGGAGATATTTGCCTTTTAAAAATTGACTTTCGAATAATCTCTAAAAATTTAAATGTCTCTATCCTGCAAACCCTTCGACATACATAGACGTGACTATGACATGAAGTAGACATATACGATCCCTCAAAGTGACATAAGGTTTGTCTCTTAGATTCCTATTGATCGGGAGATATTTGCCTTTTCAAAAATTCACTTTCGAATAATCTCTAAAAATTTAAATTTCTCTATCCTCCAAACCGTTGGACATACATTTTCGTGACTCTGACAGGAAGTTGACATATACGGTCCCTCAAAGTGACATAAGTTTTGTCTCTCAGATGCCTACAGATCGGGAGATATTTGCCTTTTAAAAATTGACTTTCGAATAATCTCGAAAAATTAAAATGTCTCTATCGTCCAAAACCTTGGACATACATTGACCAAACTCTGACATGAAGTTGACATATGCGTTCCCTCAAAGTGACATAAGTTTTGTCTCTCACATTCCTACAGATCGGGAGATATTTGCCTTTTAAAAATTGACTTTCGAATAATCTCGTAAAATTAAAATTTCTTTATCCTCCAAACCCTTGGACATACATTGACGTGACTCTGACAGGACATTTGCATATACGTTCCCTCAAAGTGACATACGTTTTGTCTCTGAGATTCCTACAGATCGGGAAATATTTCCCTTTTAAAAATTGACTTTCGAATAATCTCTAAAAATTTAAATGTCTCTATCCTCCAAACCCTTCGACATACATTGACGTGACTCAGACAGGAAGTTGACATATATGTTCCCTCAAAGTGACATTAGTTTTGTCTCTCAGATTCCTACAGATCGGGAGATATTTGCCTTTTAAAAATTGACTTTCGAATAATCTCTAAAAATTTAAATGTCTCTATACTCCAAACTCTTGGACATACATTGACGTGACTCTGCCAGGAAGTTGACATATACATTCCCTCAAAGTGACATAAGTTTTGTCTCTGAGATTCCTACAGATCGGGAGATATTTGCCTTTTAAAAATTGACTTTCGAATAATCTCTAGAAATTTAAATGTCTCTATCCTCCAAACCCTTGGACATACATTGACGTGATTGTGACATGAAGTTGACATATACGTTCCCTCAAAGTGACATAAGTTTTGTCTCTCAGATTAATACAGATCGGGAGATATTTGCCTTTTCAAAAATTGACTTTCGAATAATCTCGAAAAATTAAAATGTCTCTATCCTCCAAACCCTTGGACATACATTGACGAGACTCTGACATGAAGTTGACATATGCGTTCCCTCAAAGTGATATAAGGTTTGTCTCTCAGATGCCTACAGATCGGGAGATATTTTCCTTTTAAAAATTGACTTTCGAAAAATTAAAAAATCTGTATCGTCCAAACCCTTGGACATACATTGACGAGATTCTGACATGTAGTTGACATGTACGTTCCCTCAAAGTGACATAAGGTTTGTCTTTCAGATGCCTACAGATCGGGAGATATTTGCCTTTTAAAAATTGACATTCGAATAATCTCGAAAAATTAAAATGTCTCTATCGTCCAAACCCTTGGACATACATTGACGAGATTCTGACATGAAGTTGACATATACGTTCCCTCAAAGTGACATAAGTTTTGTCTCTTATATTCCTATTGATCGGGAGATATTTGCCTTTTCGAAAATTGACTTTAGAATAATCTCTAAAAATTTAAATCTCTCTATCCTCCACACCCTTGGACATACATTGACGTGACTCTGACAGCAAGTTGACATATACGTTCCCTCAAAGTGACATAAGTTTTGTCTCTTAGCTTCCTACAGATCGGGAGATATTTGCCTTTTAAAAATTGACTTTCGAATAATCTCGAAAAATTGAAATGTCTCTATCGTCCAAACCCCTGGACATACATTGACGAGATTCTGACATGAAGTTGACATATGCGTTCCCTCAAAGTGACATAAGTTTTGTCTCTCAGATGCCTACAGATCGGGAGATATTTCCCTTTTAAAAATTGACTTTCGAATAATCTCGAGAAATTAAAATTTCTATCGTCCAAACCCTTGGACATACATTGACGAGATTCTGACATGAAGTTGACATATACGTTCCCTCAAAGTGACATAAGTTTTGTCTCTCAGATTCCTACAGATCGGGAGATACTTGCCTTTTAAAAATTGACTTTCGAATAATCTGGAAAAATTAAAATGTCGTTATCCTCCAAACCCTTCTACATACATTGACGAGACTCTGACATGAAGTTGACATATGCGTTCCCTCAAAGTGACATAAGGTTTGTCTCTCAGATGCCTACAGATCGGGAGATATTTGCCTTTTAAAAATTGACTTGCGAATAATCTCGAAAAATTAAAATGTCTCTATCGTCCTAACCCTTGGACATACATTGACGAGATTCTGACATGAAGTTGACATATACGTTCCCTCTACGTGACATACGTTTTGTCTCTCAGATTCCTACAGATCGGGAGATATTTGCCTTTTAAAAATTGACTTTCGAATAATCTCTAAAAATATAAATGTCTCTATACTCCAAACCCTTGGACATACATTGACGTGACTCTGCCAGGAAGTTGACATATACGTTCCCTCAAAGTGACATAAGTTTTGTCTTTGAGATTCCTACAGATCGGGAGATATTTGCCTTTTAAGAATTGACTTTCGAATAATCTCTAGAAATTTAAATGTCTCTATCCTCCAAACCCTTAGACATACATTGACGTGACTATGACATGAAGTTGACATATACGTTCCCTCAAAGTGACATAAGTTTTGTCTCTCAGATTAATACAGATCGGGAGATATTTGCCTTTTCAAAAATTGACTTTCGAATAATTTCGAAAAATTAAAATGTCTCTATCCTCCAAACCCTTGGACATACATTGACGAGACTCTGACATGAAGTTGACATATGCGTTTCCTCAAAGTGACATAAGGTTGTCTCTCAGATGCCTACAGATCGAGAGATATTTCCCTTTTAAAAATTGACTTTCGAATAATCTCGAGAAATTAAAATGTCTCTATCGTCCAAACCCTTGGACATACATTGACGAGATTCTGACATGAAGTTGACATATACGTTCCCTCAAAGTGACATAAGGTTTGTCTCTCAGATTCCTACAGATCGGGAGATACTTGCCTTTTAAGAATAGACTTTCGTATAATCTCAAAAAATTAAAATGTCTCTATCCTCCAAACCCTTGGACATACATTGACGAGACTCTGACATGAAGTTGACATATGCGTTCCCTCAAAGTGACATAAGGTTTGTCTCTCAGATGCCTACAGATCGGGAGATATTTGCCTTTTAAAAATTGACTTGCGAATAATCTCGAAAAATTAAAATGTCTCTATCGTCCAAACCCTTGGACATACATTGACGAGATTCTGACATGAAGTTGCGAATAATCTCGAAAAATTAAAATGTCTCTATCGTCCAAACCCTTGGACATACATTGACGAGATTCTGACATGAAGTTGACATATACGTTCCCTCAAAGTGACATAAGGTTTGTCTCTTAGATTCCTATTGATCGGGAGATATTTGCCTTTTAAAAATTGACTTTCGAATAATCTCTAAAAATTTAAATGTCTCTATCCTCCAAACCCTTCGACATACATAGACGTGACTATGACATGAAGTAGACATATACGTTCCCTCAAAGTGACATAAGTTTTGTCTCTCAGATTAATACAGATCGGGAGATATTTGCCTTTTCAAAAATTGACTTTCGAATAATCTCGAAAAATGAAAATGTCTCTATCCTCCAAACCGTTGGACATACATTGACGAGACTCTGACATGAAGTTGACGTATGCGTTCCCTCAAAGTGACATAAGGTTTGTCTCTCAGATGCCTACAGATCGGGAGATATTTGCCTTTTAAAAATTGACTTTCGAATAATCTCGAAAAATTAAAATGTCTCTATCGTCCAAAACCTTGGACATACATTGACCAAACTCTGACATGAAGTTGACATATGCGTTCCCTCAAAGTTACATAAGTTTTGTCTCTGAGATTCCTACAGATCGGGAAATATTTCCCTTTTAAAAATTGACTTTCGAATAATCTCTAAAAATTTAAATGTCTCTATCCTCCAAACCCTTCGACATACATTGACGTGACTCAGACAGGAAGTTGACATATATGTTCCCTCAAAGTGACATAAGGTTTGTCTGTCAGATGCCTACAGATCGGGAGATATTTGCCTTTTAAAAATTGACTTGCGAATAATCTCGAAAAATTAAAATGTCTCTATCGTCCAAACCCTTGGACATACATTGACGAGATTCTGACATGAAGTTGACATATACGTTCCCTCAAAGTGACATAAGTTTTGTCTCTCAGATTAATACAGATCGGGAGATATTTGCCTTTTCAAAAATTGACTTTCGAATAATCTCGAAAAATTAAAATGTCTCTATCCTCCAAACCCTTGGACATACATTGACGAGACTCTGACATGAAGTTGACATATGCGTTCCCTCAAAGTGACATAAGGTTTGTCTCTCAGATGCCTACAGATCGGGAGATATTTTCCTTTTAAAAATTGACTTTTGAAAAATTAAAAAATCTGTATCGTCCAAACCCTTTTACATACATTGACGAGATTCTGACATGTAGTTGACATATACGTTCCCTCAAAGTGACATAAGGTTTGTCTTTCAGATGCCTACAGATCGGGAGATATTTGCCTTTTAAAAATTGACTTTCGAATAATCTCGAAAAATTAAAATGTCTCTATCGTCCAAACCCTTGGACATACATTGACGAGATTCTGACATGAAGTTGACATATACGTTCCCTCAAAGTGACATAAGTTTTGCCTCTTAGATTCCTATTGATCGGGAGATATTTGCCTTTTCGAAAATTGACTTTAGAATAATCTCTAAAAATTTAAATCTCTCTATCCTCCACACCCTTGGACATACATTGACGTGACTCTGACAGCAAGTTAACATATACGTTCCCTCAAAGTGACATAAGGTTTGTCTCTCAGATGCCTACAGATCGGGAGATATTTGCCTTTTAAAAATTGACTTTCGAATAATCTCGAAAAATTAAAATGTCTCTATCGTCCAAACCCTTGGACATACATTGACGAGATTCTGACATGTAGTTGACATATACGTTCTCTCAAAGTGACATTCGTTTTGTCTCTCAGATTCCAACCGATCGGGAGATATTTGCCTTTTAAAAATTGAATTTTGAATAATCTCGTAAAATTAAAATGTCTCTATCCTCCAAACCCTTACACATACATTGACGTGACTCTGACAGGACGTTTACATATACGTTCCCTCAAAGTGACATTGGTTTTGTCTCTTAGCTTCCTACAGATCGGGAGATATTTGCCTTTTAAAAAGTGACTTTCGAATAATCTCTAAAAAATTAAATGTCTCTATCCTCCAAACCCTTGGACATACATTGTCGTGACTCTGACAGGATGTTGACATATATGTTCCCTCAAAGTGACATTGGTTTTGTCTCTTAGCTTCCTACAGATCGGGAGATATTTGCCTTTTAAAAATTGACTTTCGAATAATCTCGAAAAATTGAAATGTCTCTATCGTCCAAACCCCTGGACATACATTGACGAGATTCTGACATGAAGTTGACATATGCGTTCCCTCAAAGTGACATAAGTTTTGTCTCTCAGATGCCTACAGATCGGGAGATATTTGCCTTTTCAAAAATTGACTTTCGAATAATCTCGAAAAATTAAAATGTCTCTATCCTCCAAACCCTTGGACATACATTGACGTGACTCTGACATGAAGTTGACATATACGTTCCCTCAAAGTGGCATAAGTTTTGTCTCTCAGATTCCTACAGATCGGGAGATATTTGCCTTTTCACAAATTGAGTTTCGAATAATCTCGAAAAATTAAAATGTCTCTATCCTCCAAACCCTTGGACATACATTGACGAGACTCTGATATGAAGTTGACATATACGTTCCCTCTAAGTGACATAAGTTTTGTCTCTCAGATTCCTACAGATCGGGAGATATTTGCCTTTAAAAGTTGACTTTCGAATAATCTCTAAAAATTTAAATGTCTCTATCGTCTAAACCCTTGGACATACATTGACGAGATTCTGACATGAAGTTGACATATACGTTCCCTCAAAGTGACATAAGGTTTCTCTCTTAGATTCCTATTGATCGGGAGATATTTGCCTTTTCAAAAATTCACTTTCGAATAATCTCCAAGAATTTAAATGTCTCTATCCTCCAAACCCTTGGACATACATTGACGTGACTCTGACAGGACGTTGACATATACGTTCCCTAAAAGTGACATAAGTTTTGTCTCTCAGATTCCTAGAGATCGGGAGATATTTGCCTTTTAAAAATTGACTATCAAATAATCTCGAAAAATTAAAATGTCTCTATCGTCCAAACCCTTGGACATACATTGACGAGATTCTGACATGAAGTTGACATATACGTTCCCTCAAAGTTACATAAGTTTTGTCTCTCAGATGCCTACAGATCGGGAGATATTTGCCTTTTAAAAATTGACTTTCGAATAATCTCGAAAAATTAAAATGTCTCTATCGTCCAAACCCTTGGACATACATTGACGAGATTCTGATATGAAGTTGACATATACGTTCCCACAAAGTAACATAAGTTTTGTCTCTCAGATTCCTACAGATCGGGAGATTTTTGCCTTTTGAAAAATTGACTTTCGAATAATCTCGAAAAATTTAGATGTCTCTATCCTCCAAACCCATGCACATACATTGACGTGACTCTGACATGAAGTTGACATATACGTTCCCTCAATGTGACATAAGGTTTGTCTCAGATTCCTACAGATCGGGAGATATTTGCCTTTTCAAAAATTGACTTTCGAATAATCTCGAAAAATTCAAATGTCTCTATCCTTCAAACCCTTTTTCGTACATTGTCGTGACTCTGACATGAAGTTGATATGTAAATGTCCTCATAGTGACATAAGTTGTGTCTCTCAGATTCCTACACATCGGGAGATATTTGCCTTTTAAAAATTGACTTTCGAATAATCTCTTAAAATTTAAATGCCTCTATCCTCCAAACCCTTGGACATACATTGACGTGACTCTGACAGGAAGTTGACATATATGTTCCCTCAAAGTGACATTAGTTTTGTCTCTCAGATGCCTACAGATCGGGAGATATTTGCCTTTTAATAATTGACTTTCGAATAATCTCGTGAAATTAAAATGTCTCTATCGTCCAAACCCTTGGACATTCATTGACGAGATTCTGACATGACGTTGACATATACGTTCCCTCAAAGTGACATAAGTTTTGTCTCTCAGATTCCTACAGATCGGGAGATACTTGCCTTTTAAAAATTGACTTTCGAATAATCTCGAAAAATTAAAATGTCTCTATTCTCCAAACCCTTGGACATACATTGACGAGACTCTGACATGAAGTTGACATATGCGTTCCCTCAGAGTGACATAAGGTTTGTCTCAAGATGCCTACCGATCGGGAGATATTTGCCTTTTAAAAATTGACTTGCGAATAATCTCGAAAAATTAAAATGTCTCTATCGTCCAAACCCTTGGACATACATTGACAAGATTCTGACATGAAGTTGACATATACGTTCCCTCAAAGTGACGTAAGGTTTGTCTCTTAGATTCCTATTGATCGGGAGATATTTGCCTTTTCAAGAATTCACTTTGAATAATCTCTAAAAATTTAAATGTCTCTATCCTCCAAACCCTTGGACATACATTGACGTGACTCTGACAGGACGTTGACATATACGTTCCCTCAAAGTGACATAAGTTTTGTCTCTCAGATTCCTACAGATCGGGAGATATTTGCCTTTTAAAAATTGACTTTCCAATAATCTCGAGAAATTAAAATGTCTCTATCGTCCAAACCCTTGGACATACATTGACGAGATTCTGACATGAAGTTGACATATACGTTCCCTCAAAGTTACATAAGTTTTGTCTCTCAGATGCCTACAGATCGGGATATATTTGCCTTTTAAAAATTGACTTAAGAATAATCTCGAAAAATTAAGATGTCTCTATCCTCCAAACCCATACACATACATTGACGTGACTCTGACATGAAGTTGACATATACGTTCCCTCAATGTGACATAAGGTTTGTCTCTCAGATTCCTACAGATCGGGAGATATTTGCCTTTTCAAAAATTGACTTTCGAATAATCTCGAAAAATTCAAATGTCTCTATCCTTCAAACCCTTTTTCGTACATTGTCGTGACTCTGACATGAAGTTGATATGTAAATGTCCTCATAGTGAAATAAGTTTTGTCTCTCAGATGCCTACAGATCGGGAGATATTTGCCTTTTCAAAAATTGACTTTCGAATAATCTCTAAAAATTTAAATGCCTCTATCCTCCAAACCCTTGGACATACATTGACGTGACTCTGACAGGAAGTTGACATATATGTTCCCTCAAAGTGACATTAGTTTTGTCTCTCAGATGCCTACAGATCGGGAGATATTTGCCTTTTAATAATTGACTTTCGAATAATCTCGAGAAATTAAAATGTCTCTATCGTCCAAACCCTTGGACATTCATTGACGAGATTCTGACATGACGTTGACATATACGTTCCCTCAAAGTGACATAAGTTTTGTCTCTCAGATTCCTACAGATCGGGAGATACTTGCCTTTTAAAAATTGACTTTCGAATAATCTCGAAAAATTAAAATGTCTCTATCCTCCAAACCCTTGGACATACATTGACGAGACTCTGACATGAAGTTGACATATGCGTTCCCTCAAAGTGACATAAGGTTTGTCTCTCAGATGCCTACAGATCGGGAGATATTTGCCTTTTAAAAATTGACTTGCGAATAATCTCGAAAAATTAAAATGTCTCTATCGTCCAAACCCTTGGACATACATTGACGAGATTCTGACATGAAGTTGACATATACGTTCCCTCAAAGTGACGTAAGGTTTGTCTCTCAGCTTCCTACAGATCGGGAGATATTTGCCTTTTGAAAAATTGACTTTCGAATAATCTCTAAAAATTTAAATGTCTCTATCCTCCATATCCTTGGACATACATTGACGTGACTCTGACAGGACGTTGACATATACGTTCCCTCAAAGTGACATAAGTTTTGTCTCTCAGATTCCTACAGATCGGGAGATATTTGCCTTTTAAAAATTGACTTTCAAATAATCTCGAAAAATTAAAATGTCTCTATCGTCCAAACCCTTGGACATAAATTGACGAGATTTTGATATGAAGTTGACATATTCGTTCCCACAAAGTAACATAAGTTTTGTCTCTCAGCTTCCTACAGATCGGGAGATATTTGCCTTTTGAAAAATTGACTTTCGAATAATCTCGAAAAATTAAGATGTCTCTATCCTCCAAACCCATGCACATACATTGACGTGACTCTGACATGACGTTGACATATACGTTCCCTCAATGTGACATAAGGTTTGTCTCTCAGATTCCTACAGATCGGGAGATATTTGCCTTTTCAAAAATTGACTTTCGAATAATCTCGAAAAATTCAAATGTCTCTATCCTTCAAACCCTTTTTCGTACATTGTCGTGACTCTGACATGAAGTTGATATGTAAATGTCCTCATAGTGACATGAGTTGTGTCTCTCAGATTCCTACACATCGGGAGATATTTGCCTTTTAAAAATTGACTTTCGAATAATCTCTAAAAATTTAAATGTCTCTATCCTCCAAACCGTTGGACATACATTGACGTGACTCTGACAGGAAGTTGACATATACGTTCCCTCAAAGTGACATAAGTTTTGTCTCTCAGATTCCTACAGATCGGGAGATATTTGCCTTTTAAAAATTGACTTTCGAATAATCTCGAAAAATGAAAATGTCTCTATCCTCCAAACTGTTGGACATACATTGACGAGACTCTGACATGAAGTTGACGTATGCGTTCCCTCAAAGTGACATAAGGTTTGTCTCTCAGATGCCTACAGATCGGGAGATATTTGCCTTTTAAATTGACTTTCGAATAATCTCGAAAAATTAAAATGTCTCTATCGTCCAAAACCTTGGACATACATAGACGTGACTATGACATGAAGTTGACATATGTGTTCCCTCAAAGTGACATAAGTTTTGTCTCTCACATTCCTACAGATCGGGAGATATTCGCCTTTTAAAAATTGACTTTCGAATAATCTCGTAAAATTAAAATTTCTCTATCCTCCAAACCCTTGGACATACATTGACGTGACTCTGACAGGACATTTACATATACGTTCCCTCAAAGTGACATACGTTTTGTCTCTGAGATTCCTACAGATCGGGAGATATTTCCCTTTTAAAATTGACTTTCGAATAATCTCTAGAAATTTAAATGTCTCTATCCTCCAAACCCTTGGACATATATTGACGTGACTCTGACAGGAAGTTGACATATATGTTCCCTCAAAGTGACATTAGTTTTGTCTCTCAGATTCCTACAGATCGGGAGATATTTGCCTTTTAAAAATTGTCTTTCAAATAATCTCGAAAAATTAAAATGTCTCTATCCTCCAAACCCTTTTACATACATTGACGAGACTCTGACATGAAGTTGACATATGCGTTCCCTCAAAGTGACATAAGGTTTGTCTCTCAGATGCCTACAGATCGTGAGATATTTGCCTTTTAAAAATTGACTTTCGAATAATCTCGAAAAATTAAAATGTCTCTTTTGTCCAAACCCTTGGACATACATTGACGAGATTCTGACATGAAGTTGACATATACGTTCCCTCTAAGTGACATACGTTTTGTCTCTCAGATTCCTACAGATCGGGAGATATATGCCTTTTAAAAATTGACTTTCGAATAATCTCTAAAAATTTAAATGTCTCTATACTCCAAACCCTTGGACATACATTGACGTGACTCTGCCAGGAAGTTGACATATACGTTCCCTCAAAGTGACATAAGTTTTGTCTTTGAGATTCCTACAGATCGGGAGATATTTGCCTTTTAAGAATTGACTTTCGAATAATCTCTAGAAATTTAAATGTCTCTATCCTCCAAACCCTTGGACATACATTGACGTGACTATCACATGAAGTTGACATATGCGTTCCCTCAAAGTGACATAAGTTTTGTCTCTCAGATTAATACAGATCGGGAGATATTTGCCTTTTCAAAAATTGATTTTCGAATAATCTCGAAAAATTAAAATGTCTCTATCCTCCAAACCCTTGGACATACATTAACGAGACTCTGACAAGAAGTTGACATATGCGTTCCCTCAAAGTGACATAAGGTTGTCTCTCAGATGCCTACAGATCGGGAGATATTTTCCTTTTAAAAATTGACTTTCGAATAATCTCGAAAAATTAAAATGTCTCTATCCTCCAAACCTTCGGACATACATTGACGAGATTCTGACATGTAGTTGACATATAGGTTCCCTCAAGGTGACATACGTTTTGTCTCTCAGATTCCTACCGATCGGGAGATATTTGCCTTTTAAAAATTGACTTTCGAATAATCTCGTAAAATTAAAATGTCTCTATCCTCCAAACCCTTAGACATACATTGACGTGACTCTGACAGGACGTTTACATATACGTTCCCTCAAAGTGACATAAGTTTTGTCTCTCAGATTCCTACAGATCGGGAGATATTTGCCTTTTAAAAATTGACTTTCGAATAATCTCTAAAAATTTAAATGTCTCTATCCTCCAAACCCTTGGACATACATTGACGTGACTCTGACAGGAAGTTGACATATAAGTTCCCTCAAAGTGACATTAGTTTTGTCTCTCAGATGCCTACAGATCGGGAGATATTTGCCTTTTAATAATTGACTTTCGAATAATCTCGAGAAATTAAAATGTCTCTATCGTCCAAACCCTTGGACATAAATTGACGAGATTTTGATATGAAGTTGACATATTCGTTCCCACAAAGTAACATAAGTTTTGTCTCTCAGCTTCCTACAGATCGGGAGATATTTGCCTTTTGAAAAATTGACTTTCGAATAATCTCGAAAAATTAAGATGTCTCTATCCTCCAAACCCATGCACATACATTGACGTGACTCTGACATGAAGTTGACATATACGTTCCCTCAATGTGACATAAGGTTTGTCTCTCAGATTCCTACAGATCGGGAGATATTTGCCTTTTCAAAAATTGACTTTCGAATAATCTCGAAAAATTCAAATGTCTCTATCCTTCAAACCCTTTTTCGTACATTGTCGTGACTCTGACATGAAGTTGATATGTAAATGTCCTCATAGTGACATGAGTTGTGTCTCTCAGATTCCTACACATCGGGAGATATTTGCCTTTTAAAAATTGACTTTCGAATAATCTCTAAAAATTTAAATGTCTCTATCCTCCAAACCGTTGGACATACATTGACGTGACTCTGACAGGAAGTTGACATATACGTTCCCTCAAAGTGACATAAGTTTTGTCTCTCAGATTCCCACAGATCGGGAGATATTTGCCTTTTAAAAATTGACTTTCGAATAATCTCGAAAAATGAAAATGTCTCTATCCTCCAAACTGTTGGACATACATTGACGAGACTCTGACATGAAGTTGACGTATGCGTTCCCTCAAAGTGACATAAGGTTTGTCTCTCAGATGCCTACAGATCGGGAGATATTTGCCTTTTAAATTGACTTTCGAATAATCTCGAAAAATTAAAATGTCTCTATCGTCCAAAACCTTGGACATACATAGACGTGACTATGACATGAAGTTGACATATGTGTTCCCTCAAAGTGACATAAGTTTTGTCTCTCACATTCCTACAGATCGGGAGATATTCGCCTTTTAAAAATTGACTTTCGAATAATCTCGTAAAATTAAAATTTCTCTATCCTCCAAACCCTTGGACATACATTGACGTGACTCTGACAGGACATTTACATATACGTTCCCTCAAAGTGACATACGTTTTGTCTCTGAGATTCCTACAGATCGGGAGATATTTCCCTTTTAAAATTGACTTTCGAATAATCTCTAGAAATTTAAATGTCTCTATCCTCCAAACCCTTGGACATATATTGACGTGACTCTGACAGGAAGTTGACATATATGTTCCCTCAAAGTGACATTAGTTTTGTCTCTCAGATTCCTACAGATCGGGAGATATTTGCCTTTCAAAAATTGTCTTTCAAATAATCTCGAAAAATTAAAATGTCTCTATCCTCCAAACCCTTTTACATACATTGACGAGACTCTGACATGAAGTTGACATATGCGTTCCCTCAAAGTGACATAAGGTTTGTCTCTCAGATGCCTACAGATCGTGAGATATTTGCCTTTTAAAAATTGACTTTCGAATAATCTCGAAAAATTAAAATGTCTCTTTTGTCCAAACCCTTGGACATACATTGACGAGATTCTGACATGAAGTTGACATATACGTTCCCTCTAAGTGACATACGTTTTGTCTCTCAGATTCCTACAGATCGGGAGATATATGCCTTTTAAAAATTGACTTTCGAATAATCTCTAAAAATTTAAATGTCTCTATACTCCAAACCCTTGGACATACATTGACGTGACTCTGCCAGGAAGTTGACATATACGTTCCCTCAAAGTGACATAAGTTTTGTCTTTGAGATTCCTACAGATCGGGAGATATTTGCCTTTTAAGAATTGACTTTCGAATAATCTCTAGAAATTTAAATGTCTCTATCCTCCAAACCCTTGGACATACATTGACGTGACTATCACATGAAGTTGACATATGCGTTCCCTCAAAGTGACATAAGTTTTGTCTCTCAGATTAATACAGATCGGGAGATATTTGCCTTTTCAAAAATTGATTTTCGAATAATCTCGAAAAATTAAAATGTCTCTATCCTCCAAACCCTTGGACATACATTAACGAGACTCTGACATGAAGTTGACATATGCGTTCCCTCAAAGTGACATAAGGTTGTCTCTCAGATGCCTACAGATCGGGAGATATTTTCCTTTTAAAAATTGACTTTCGAATAATCTCGAAAAATTAAAATGTCTCTATCCTCCAAACCTTCGGACATACATTGACGAGATTCTGACATGTAGTTGACATATAGGTTCCCTCAAAGTGACATACGTTTTGTCTCTCAGATTCCTACCGATCGGGAGATATTTGCCTTTTAAAAATTGACTTTCGAATAATCTCGTAAAATTAAAATGTCTCTATCCTCCAAACCCTTAGACATACATTGACGTGACTCTGACAGGACGTTTACATATACGTTCCCTCAAAGTGACATAAGTTTTGTCTCTCAGATTCCTACAGATCGGGAGATATTTGCCTTTTAAAAATTGACTTTCGAATAATCTCTAAAAATTTAAATGTCTCTATCCTCCAAACCCTTGGACATACATTGACGTGACTCTGACAGGAAGTTGACATATAAGTTCCCTCAAAGTGACATTAGTTTTGTCTCTCAGATGCCTACAGATCGGGAGATATTTGCCTTTTAATAATTGACTTTCGAATAATCTCGAGAAATGAAAATGTCTCTATCGTCCAAACCCTTGGACATACATTGACGAGATTCTGACATGAAGTTGACATATACGTTCCCTCAAAGTGACATAAGGTTTGTCTCTCAGATTCCTACAGATCGGGAGATATTTGCCTTTTAAAAATTGACTTTCGAATAATCTCTAAAAATTTAAATGTCTCTATACTCCAAACCCTTGGACATACATTGACGTGACTCAGACAGGAAGTTGACATATATGTTCCCTCAAAGTGACATTAGTTTTGTCTCTCAGATTCCTACAGATCGGGAGATATTTGCCTTTTAAAAATTGACTTTCGAATAATCTCTAAAAATTTAAATGTCTCTATACTCCAAACCCTTGGACATACATTGACGTGACTCTGCCAGGAAGTTGACATATACGTTCCCTCAAAGTGACATAAGTTTTGTCTCTGAGATTTCTACAGATCGGGAGATATTTGCCTTTTAAAAATTGACTTTCGAATAATCTCTAGAAATTTAAATGTCTCTATCCTCCAAACCCTTGGACATACATTGACGTGACTATGACATGAAGTTGACATATACGTTCCCTCAAAGTGACATAAGTTTTGTCTCTCAGATTAATACAGATCGGGAGATATTTGCCTTTTCAAAAATTGACTTTCGAATAATCTCGAAAAATTAAAATGTCTCTATCCTCCAAACCCTTGGACATACATTGACGAGACTCTGACATGAAGTTGACATATGCGTTCCCTCCAAGTGACATAAGGTTTGTCTCTCAGATGCCTACAGATCGGGAGATATTTTCCTTTTAAAAATTGACTTTCGAAAAATTAAAAAATCTGTATCGTCCAAACCCTTGGACATACATTGACGAGATTCTGACATGTAGTTGACATATACGTTCCCTCAAAGTGACATAAGTTTTGTCTCTTAGATTCCTATTGATCGGGAGATATTTGCCTTTTCGAAAATTGACTTTAGAATAATCTCTAAAAATTTAAATCTCTCTATCCTCCACACCCTTGGACATACATTGACGTGACTCTGACAGCAAGTTGACATATACGTTCCCTCAAAGTGACATAAGGTTTGTCTCTTAGCTTCCTACAGATCGGGAGATATTTGCCTTTTAAAAATTGACTTTCGAATAATCTCGAAAAATTGAAATGTCTCTATCGTCCAAACCCCTGGACATACATTGACGAGATTCTGACATGAAGTTGACATATGCGTTCCCTCAAAGTGACATAAGTTTTGTCTCTCAGATGCCTACAGATCGGGAGATATTTCCCTTTTAAAAATTGACTTTCGAATAATCTCGAGAAATTAAAATGTCTCTATCGTCCAAACCCTTGGACATACATTGACGAGATTCTGACATGAAGTTGACATATACGTTCCCTCAAAGTGACATAAGTTTTGTCTCTCAGATTCCTACAGATCGGGAGATACTTGCCTTTTAAAAATTGACTTTCGAATAATCTGGAAAAATTAAAATGTCGTTATCCTCCAAACCCTTCTACATACATTGACGAGACTCTGACATGAAGTTGACATATGCGTTCCCTCAAAGTGACATAAGGTTTGTCTCTCAGATGCCTATAGATCGGGAGATATTTGCCTTTTAAAAATTGACTTGCGAATAATCTCGAAAAATTAAAATGTCTCTATCGTCCAAACCCTTGGACATACATTGACGAGATTCTGACATGAAGTTGACATATACGTTCCCTCTAAGTGACATACGTTTTGTCTCTCAGATTCCTACAGATCGGGAGATATTTGCCTTTTAAAAATTGACTTTCGAATAATCTCTAAAAATATAAATGTCTCTATACTCCAAACCCTTTTACATACATTGACGTGACTCTGCCAGGAAGTTGACATATACGTTCCCTCAAAGTGACATAAGTTTTGTCTTTGAGATTCCTACAGATCGGGAGATATTTGCCTTTTAAGAATTGACTTTCGAATAATCTCTAGAAATTTAAATGTCTCTATCCTCCAAACCCTTAGACATACATTGACGTGACTATGACATGAAGTTGACATATACGTTCCCTCAAAGTGACATAAGTTTTGTCTCTCAGATTAATACAGATCGGGAGATATTTGCCTTTTCAAAAATTGACTTTCGAATAATCTCGAAAAATTAAAATGTCTCTATCCTCCAAACCCTTGGACATACATTGACGAGACTCTGACATGAAGTTGACATATGCGTTCCCTCAAAGTGACATAAGGTTGTCTCTCAGATGCCTACAGATCGAGAGATATTTCCCTTTTAAAAATTGACTTTCGAATAATCTCGAGAAATTAAAATGTCTCTATCGTCCAAACCCTTGGACATACATTGACGAGATTCTGACATGAAGTTGACATATACGTTCCCTCAAAGAGACATAAGGTTTGTCTCTCAGATTCCTACAGATCGGGAGATACTTGCCTTTTAAAAATTGACTTTCGTATAATCTCAAAAAATTAAAATGTCTCTATCCTCCAAACCCTTGGACATACATTGACGAGACTCTGACATGAAGTTGACATATGCGTTCCCTCAAAGTGACATAAGGTTTGTCTCTCAGATGCCTACAGATCGGGAGATATTTGCCTTTTAAAAATTGACTTGCGAATAATCTCGAAAAATTAAAATGTCTCTATCGTCCAAACCCTTGGACATACATTGACGAGATTCTGATATGAAGTTGCGAATAATCTCGAAAAATTAAAATGTCTCTATCGTCCAAACCCTTGGACATACATTGACGAGATTCTGACATGAAGTTGACATATACGTTCCCTCAAAGTGACATAAGGTTTGTCTCTTAGATTCCTATTGATCGGGAGATATTTGCCTTTTCAAAAATTGACTTTCGAATAATCTCTAAAAATTTAAATGTCTCTATCCTCCAAACCCTTCGACATACATAGACGTGACTATGACATGAAGTAGACATATACGTTCCCTCAAAGTGACATAAGTTTTGTCTCTCAGATTAATACAGATCGGGAATATTTGCCTTTTCAAAAATTGACTTTCGAATAATCTCGAAAAATGAAAATGTCTCTATCCTCCAAACCGTTGGACATACATTGACGAGACTCTGACATGAAGTTGACGTATGCGTTCCGTCAAAGTGACATAAGGTTTGTCTCTCAGATGCCTACAGATCGGGAGATATTTGCCTTTTAAAAATTGACTTTCGAATAATCTCGAAAAATTAAAATGTCTCTATCGTCCAAAACCTTGGACATACATTGACCAAACTCTGACATGAAGTTGACATATGCGTTCCCTCAAAGTGACATAAGTTTTGTCTCTCACATTCCTACAGATCGGGAGATATTTGCCTTTTAAAAATTGACTTTCGAATAATCTCGTAAAATTTAAATTTTTCTATCCTCCAAACCCTTGGACATACATTGACGTGACTCTGGCAGGACATTTACATATACGTTCCCTCAAAGTGACATACGTTTTGTCTCTGAGATTCCTACAGATCCGGAGATATTTCCCTTTTAAAAATTGACTTTCGAATAATCTCTAAAAATTTAAATGTCTCTATCCTCCAAACCCTTGGACATACATTGACGTGACTCTGACAGGAAGTTGACATATATGTTCCCTCAAAGTGATATTAGTTTTGTCTCTCAGATTCCTACAGATCGGGAGATATTTCCCTTTTAAAAATTGACTTTCGAATAATCTCGAAAAATTAAAATGTCTCTATCGTCCAAACCCTTGGACATACATTGACGACACTCTGACAGCAAGTTGACATATGCGTTCCCTCAAAGTGACATAAGGTTTGTCTCTCAGATGCTTACAGATCGGGAGATATTTGCCTTTTAAAAATTGACTTTCGAATAATCTCTAAAAATTAAAATGTCTCTATCCTCCAAAACCTTGGACATACATTGACGAGACTCTGACATGAAGTTGACATATGCGTTCCCTCAAAGTGACATAAGGTTTGTCTCTCAGATGCCTACAGATCGGGAGATATTTGCCTTTTAAAAATTGACTTGCGAATAATCTCGAAAAATTAAAATGTCTCTATCGTCCAAACCCTTGGACATACATTGACGAGATTCTGACATGAAGTTGACATATACGTTCCCTCAAAGTGACGTAAGGTTTGTCTCTTAGATTCCTATTGATCGGGAGATATTTGCCTTTTCAAGAATTCACTTTGAATAATCTCTAAAAATTTAAATGTCTCTATCCTCCAAACCCTTGGACATACATTGACGTGACTCTGACAGGACGTTGACATATACGTTCCCTCAAAGTGACATAAGTTTTGTCTCTCAGATTCCTACAGATCGGGAGATATTTGCCTTTTAAAAATTGACTTTCAAATAATCTCGAAAAATTAAAATGTCTCTATCGTCCAAAACCTTGGACATACATTGAAGAAATTCTGACATGAAGTTGACATATACGTTCCCTCAAAGTTACATAAGTTTTGTATCTCAGATGCCTACAGATCGGGAGATATTTGCCTTTTAAAAATTGACTTTCGAATAATCTCGAAAAATTAAAATATCTCTATCGTCCAAACCCTTGGACATAAATTCACGAGATTCTGATATGAAGTTGACATATTCGTTCCCACAAAGTAACATAAGTTTTGTCTCTCAGATTCCTACAGATCGGGAGATATTTGCCTTTTGAAAAATTGACTTTCGAATAATCTCGAAAAATTAAGATGTCTCTATCCTCCAAACCCATGCACATACATTGACGTGACTCTGACATGAAGTTGACATATACGTTCCCTCAATGTGACATAAGGTTTGTCTCTCAGATTCTTACAGATCGGGAGATATTTGCCTTTTCAAAAATTGACTTTCGAATAATCTCGAAAAATTCAAATGTCTCTATCCTTCAAACCCTTTTTCGTACATTGTCGTGACTCTGACATGAAGTTGATATGTAAATGTCCTCATAGTGACATGAGTTGTGTCTCTCAGATTCCTACACATCGGGAGATATTTGCCTTTTAAAAATTGACTTTCGAATAATCTCTAAAAATTTAAATGTCTCTATCCTCCAAACCGTTGGACATACATTGACGTGACTCTGACAGGAAGTTGACATATACGTTCCCTCAAAGTGACATAAGTTTTGTCTCTCAGATTCCTACAGATCGGGAGATATTTGCCTTTTAAAAATTGACTTTCGAATAATCTCGAAAAATGGAAATGTCTCTATCCTCCAAACTGTTGGACATACATTGACGAGACTCTGACATGAAGTTGACATATGCGTTCCCTCAAAGTGACATAAGTTTTTTCTCTCAGATGCCTACAGATGCCTACATATCGGGAGATATTTGCCTTTTAAATTGACTATCGAATAATCTCGAAAAATTAAAATGTCTCTATCGTCCAAAACCTTGGACATACATAGACGTGACTATGACATGAAGTTGACATATGCGTTCCCTCAAAGTGACATAAGTTTTGTCTCTCACATTCCTACAGATCGGGAGATATTTGCCTTTTAAAAATTGACTTTCGAATAATCTCATAAAATTAAAATTTCTCTATCCTCCAAACCCTTGGACATACATTGACGTGACTCTGACAGGAAGTTGACATATACGTTCCCTCAAAGTGACATAAGTTTTGTCTCTCAGATGCCTACAGATCGGGAGATATTTGCCTTTTAAAAATTGACTTTCTAATAATCTCTAAAAATTTAAATGTCTCTATCCTCCATACCCTTCGACATACATAGACGTGACTATGACATGACATAGACATATACGTTCCCTCAAAGTGACATAAGGTTTGTCTCTTAGATTCCTATTGATCGGGAGATATTTGCCTTTTCAAAAATTCACTTTCGAATAATCTCTAAAAATTTAAATTTCTCTATCCTCCAAACCGTTGGACATACATTGACGTGTCTCTGACAGGAAGTTTACATATACGTCCCCTCAAAGTGACATAAGTTTTGTCTCTCAGATGCCTACAGATCGGGAGATATTTGTCTTTTAATAATTGACTTTCGAATAATCTCGAAAAATTAAAATGTCTCTATCGTCCAAAACCTTGGACATACATTGACCACACTCTGACATGAAGTTGACATATGCGTTCCCTCAAAGTGACATAAGTTTTGTCTCTCACATTCCTACAGATCGGGAGATATTTGCTTTTTAAAAATTGACTTTCGAATAATCTCGTAAAATTAAAATTTCTTTATCCTCCAAACCCTTGGACATACATTGACGTGACTCTGACAGGACATTTGCATATACGTTCCCTCAAAGTGACATACGTTTTGTCTCTGAGATTCCTACAGATCGGGAGATATTTCCCTTTTAAAAATTGACTTTCGATTTATCT
Source organism: Zootermopsis nevadensis (assembly GCF_977971745.1). Lineage (NCBI taxonomy): Eukaryota > Metazoa > Arthropoda > Insecta > Blattodea > Termopsidae > Zootermopsis > Zootermopsis nevadensis. The sequence goes on from NW_028259190.1 coordinate 866,815, forward strand.
CTAAAAATTTAAATGACTCTATCCTCCAAACCCTTCGACATACATTGACGTGACTCTGACAGGAAGTTGACATATATGTTCCCTCAAAGTGACATTAGTTTTGTCTCTCAGATTCCTACAGATCGGGAGATATTTGCCTTTTAAAAATTGACTTTCAAATAATCTCGAAAAATTAAAATGTCTCTATCCTCCAAACCCTTTTACATACATTGACGAGACTCTGACATGAAGTTGACATATGCGTTCCCTCAAAGTGACATAAGGTTTGTCTCTCAGATGCCTACAGATCGGGAGATATTTGCCTTTTAAAAATTGACTTTCGAATAATCTCGAAAAATTAAAATGTCTCTATTGTCCAAACCCTTGGACATACATTGACGAGATTCTGACATGAAGTTGACATATACGTTCCCTCTAAGTGACATACGTTTTGTCTCTCAGATTCCTACAGATCGGGAGATATTTGCCTTTTAAAAATTGACTTTCGAATAATCTCGAAAAATTAAAATGTCTCTATCGTCCAAACCCTTGGACATACATTGACGACACTCTGACAGCAAGTTGACATATGCGTTCCCTCAAAGTGACATAAGGTTTGTCTCTCAGATGCTTACAGATCGGGAGATATTTGCCTTTTAAAAATTGACTTTCGAATAATCTCTAAAAATTAAAATGTCTCTATCCTCCAAAACCTTGGACATACATTGACGAGATTCTGACGTGTAGTTGACATATGCGTTCCCTCAAAGTGACATTCGTTTTGTCTCTCAGATTCCAACCGATCGGGAGATATTTGCCTTTTAAAAATTGAATTTTGAATAATCTCGTAAAATTAAAATGTCTCTATCCTCCAAACCCTTACACATACATTGACGTGACTCTGACAGGACGTTTACATATACGTTCCCTCAAAGTGACATAAGTTTTGTCTCTCAGATTCCTACAGATCGGGAGAAATTTGCCTTTTAAAAATTGACTTTCGAATAATCTCTAAAAATTTAAATGTCTCTATCCTCCAAACCCTTGGACATACATTGTCGTGACTCTGACAGGATGTTGACATATATGTTCCCTCAAAGTTACATTGGTTTTGTCTCTTAGCTTCCTACAGATCGGGAGATATTTCCCTTTTAAAAATTGACTTTCGAATAATCTCGAAAAATTGAAATGTCTCTATCGTCCAAACCCCTATACATACCTTGACGAGATTTTGACATGACGTTGACATATGCGTTCCCTCAAAGTGACATAAGTTTTGTCTCTCAGATGCCTACAGATCGAGAGATATTTCCCTTTTAAAAATTGACTTTCGAATAATCTCGAGAAATTAAAATGTCTCTATCGTCCAAACCCTTGGACATACTTTGACGGGATTCTGACATGAAGTTGGCATATACGTTCCCTCAAAGTGACATAAGTTTTGTCTCTCAGATTCCTACAGATCGGGAGATACTTGCCTTTTAAAAATTGACTTTCGAATAATCTGGAAAAATTAAAATGTCGTTATCCTCCAAACCCTTCTACATACATTGACGAGACTCTGACATGAAGTTGACATATGCGTTCCCTCAAAGTGACATAAGGTTTGTCTCTCAGATGCCTACAGATCGGGAGATATTTGCCTTTTAAAAATTGACTCGCGAATAATCTCGAAAAATTAAAATGTCTCTATCGTCCAAACCCTTGGACATACATTGACGAGATTCTGACATGAAGTTGACATATACGTTCCCTCTAAGTGACATACGTTTTGTCTCTCAGATTCCTACAGATCGGGAGATATTTGCCTTTTAAAAATTGACTTTCGAATAATCTCTAAAAATATAAATGTCTCTATACTCCAAACCCTTGGACATACATTGACGTGACTCTGCCAGGAAGTTGACATATACGTTCCCTCAAAGTGACATAAGTTTTGTCTTTGAGATTCCTACAGATCGGGGGATATTTGCCTTTTAAGAATTGACTTTCGAATAATCTCTAGAAATTTAAATGTCTCTATCCTCCAAACCCTTGGACATACATTGACGTGACTATGACATGAAGTTGACATATACGTTCCCTCAAAGTGACATAAGTTTTGTCTCTCAGATTAATACAGATCGGGAGATATTTGCCTTTTCAAAAATTGACTTTCGAATAATCTCGAAAAATTAAAATGTCTCTATCCTCCAAACCCTTGGACATACATTGACGAGACTCTGACATGAAGTTGACATATGCGTTCCCTCAAAGTGACATAAGGTTGTCTCTCAGATGCCTACAGATCGAGAGATATTTTCCTTTTAAAAATTGACTTGCGAATAATCTCGAAAAATTAAAATGTCTCTATCGTCCAAACCCTTGGACATACATTGACGAGATTCTGACATGAAGTTGACATATACGTTCCCTCAAAGTGACATAAGGTTTGTCTCTTAGATTCCTATTGATCGGGAGATATTTGCCTTTTCAAAAATTGACTTTCGAATAATCTCTAAAAATTTAAATGTCTCTATCCTCCAAACCCTTCGACATACATAGACGTGACTATGACATGAAGTAGACATATACGTTCCCTCAAAGTGACATAAGTTTTGTCTCTCAGATTAATACAGATCGGGAGATATTTGCCTTTTCAAAAATTGACTTTCGAATAATCTCGAAAAATGAAAATGTCTCTATCCTCCAAACCGTTGGACATACATTGACGAGACTCTGACATGAAGTTGACGTATGCGTTCCCTCAAAGTGACATAAGGTTTGTCTCTCAGATGCCTACAGATCGGGAGATATTTGCCTTTTAAAAATTGACTTTCGAATAATCTCGAAAAATTAAAATGTCTCTATCGTCCAAAACCTTGTACATACATTGACCAAACTCTGACATGAAGTTGACATATACGTTCCCTCAAAGTGGCATAAGTTTTGTCTCTCAGATTCCTACAGATCGGGAGATATTTGCCTTCTAAAAATTGACTTTCGAATAATCTCGAAAAATTAAAATGTCTCTATCCTCCAAACCCTTGGACATACATTGACGTGACTCTGACAGGACATTTACATATACGTTCCCTCAAAGTGACATACGTTTTGTCTCTGAGATTCCTACAGATCGGGAGATATTTCCCTTTTAAAAATTGACTTTCGAATAATCTCTAGAAATTTAAATGTCTCTATCCTCCAAACCCTTGGACATACATTGACGTGACTCTGACAGGAAGTTGACATATATGTTCCCTCAAAGTGACATAAGGTTTGTCTCTCAGATTCCTACAGATCGGGAGATACTTGCCTTTTAAAAATTGACTTTCGAATAATCTCGAAAAATTAAAATGTCTCTATCCTCCAAACCCTTTTACATACATTGACGAGACTCTGACATGAAGTTGACATATGCGTTCCCTCAAAGTGACATAAGGTTTGTCTCTCAGATGCCTACAGATCGGGAGATATTTTCCTTTTAAAAATTGACTTTCGAATAATCTCGAAAAATTAAAAAATCTGTATCGTCCAAACCCTTGGACATACATTGACGAGATTCTGACATGTAGTTGACATATACGTTCCCTCAAAGTGACATGAGGTTTGTCTTTCAGATGCCTACAGATCGGGAGATATTTGCCTTTTAAAAATTGACTTTCGAATAATCTCGAAAAATTAAAATGTCTCTATCGTCCAAACCCTTGGACATACATTGACGAGATTCTGACATGAATTTGACATATACGTTCCCTCAAAGTGACATAAGTTTTGTCTCTTAGATTCCTATTGATCGGGAGATATTTGCCTTTTCAAAAATTGACTTTAGAATAATCTCTAAAAATTTAAATCTCTCTATCCTCCACACCCTTGGACATACATTGACGTGACTCTGACAGCAAGTTGACATATACGTTCCCTCAAAGTGACATAAGTTTTGTCTCTCAGATTCCTACAGATCGGGAGATATTTGCCTTTTAAAAATTGACTTTCGAATAATCTCGAAAAATTAAAATGTCTCTATCCTCCAAACCCTTGGACATACATTGACGAGACTCTGACATGAAGTTGACATATGCGTTCCCTCAAAGTGGCATAAGGTTTGTCTCTCAGATGCCTACAGATCGGGAGATATTTGCCTTTTAAAAATTGACTTTCGAATAATCTCGAAAAATTAAAATGTCTCTATCGTCCAAACCCTTGGACATACATTGACGATATTCTGACATGTAGTTGACATATGCGTTCCCTCAAAGTGACATTCGTTTTGTCTCTCAGATTCCAACCGATCGCGAGATATTTGCCTTTTAAAAATTGAATTTTGAATAATCTCGTAAAATTAAAATGTCACTATCCTCCAAACCATTACACATACATTGACGTGACTCTGACAGGACGTTTACATATACGTTCCCTCAAAGTGACATAAGTTTTGTCTCTCAGATTCCTACAGATCGGGAGATATTTGCCTTTTAAAAATTGACTTTCGAATAATCTCTAAAAATTTAAATGTCTCTATCCTCCAAACCCTTGGACATACATTGTCGTGACTCTGACAGGATGGTGACATATATGTTCCCTCAAAGTGACATTGGTTTTGTCTCTTAGCTTCCTACAGATCGGGAGATAATTGCCTTTTAAAAATTGACTTTCGAATAATCTCGAAAAATTGAAATGTCTCTATCGTCATATGGACATACATAATCTCTAAAAATATAAATGTCTCTATACTCCAAACCCTTGGACATACATTGACGTGGCTCTGCCAGGAAGTTGACATATACGTTCCCTCAAAGTGACATAAGTTTTGTCTTTGAGATTCCTACAGATCGGGAGATATTTGCCTTTTAAGAATTGACTTTCGAATAATCTCTAGAAATTTAAATGTCTCTATCCTCCAAACCCTTGGACATACATTGACGTGACTATGACATGAAGTTGACATACACGTTCCCTCAAAGTGACATAAGTTTTGTCTCTCAGATTAATACAGATCGGGAGATATTTGCCTTTTCAAAAATTGACTTTCGAATAATCTCGAAAAATTAAAATGTCTCTATCCCCCAAACCCTTGGACATACATTGACGAGACTCTGACATGAAGTTGACATATGCGTTCCCTCAAAGTGACATAAGGTTGTCTCTCAGATGCCTACAGATCGAGAGATATTTTCCTTTTAAAAATTGACTTTCGAATAATCTCGAGAAATTAAAATGTCTCTATCGTCCAAACCCTTGGACATACATTGACGAGATTCTGACATGAAGTTGACATATACGTTCCCTCAAAGTGACATAAGGTTTGTCTCTCAGATTCCTACAGATCGGAAGATACTTGCCTTTTAAAAATTGACTTGCGAATAATCTCGAAAAATTAAAATGTCTCTATCGTCCAAACCCTTGGACATACATTGACGAGATTCTGACATGAAGTTGACATATACATTCCCTCAAAGTGACATAAGGATTGTCTCTTAGATTCCTATTGATCGGGAGATATTTGCCATTTCAAAAATTGACTTTCGAATAATCTCTAAAAATTTAAAAGTCTCTATCCTCCAAACCCTTCGACATACAAAGACGTGACTAGGACATGAAGTAGACATATACGTTGCCTCAAATTGACATAAGTTTTGTCTCTCAGATTAATACAGATCGGGAGATATTTGCCTTTTCAAAAATTGACTTTCGAATAATCTCGAAAAATGAAAATGTCTCTATCCTCCAAACCGTAGGACATACATTGACGAGACTCTGACATGAAGTTGACGTATGCGTTCCCTCAAAGTGACATAAGGTTTGTCTCTCAGATGCCTACAGATCGGGAGATATTTGCCTTTTAAAAATTGACTTTCGAATAATCTCGAAAAATTAAAATGTCTCTATCGTCCAAAACCTTGGACATACATTGACCAAACTCTGACATGAAGTTGACATATGCGTTCCCTCAAAGTGACATAAGTTTTGTCTCTCACATTCCTACAGATCGGGAGATATTTGCCTTTTAAAAATTGACTTTTGAATAATCTCGTAAAATTAAAATTTCTCTATCCTCCAAACCCTTGGACATACATTGACGTGACTCTGACAGGACATTTACATATACGTTCCCTCAAAGTGACATACGTTTTGTCTCTGAGATTCCTACAGATCCGGAGATATTTCCCTTTTAAAAATTGACTTTCGAATAATCTCTAAAAATTTAAATGTCTCTATCCTCCAAACCCTTGGACATACATTGACGTGACTCTGACAGGAAGTTGACATATATGTTCCCTCAAAGTGACATTAGTTTTGTCTCTCAGATTCCTACAGATCGGGAGATATTTGCCTTTTAAAAATTGACTTTCAAATAATCTCGAAAAATTAAAATGTCTCTATCCTCCAAACCCTTTTACATACATTGACGAGACTCTGACATGAAGTTGACATATGCGTTCCCTCAAAGTGACATAAGGTTTGTCTCTCAGATGCCTACAGATCGGGAGATATTTGCCTTTTAAAAATTGACTTTCGAATAATCTCGAAAAATTAAAATGTCTCTATTGTCTAAACCCTTGGACATACATTGACGAGATTCTGACATGAAGTTGACGTATGCGTTCCCTCAAAGTGACATAAGGTTTGTCTCTCAGATGCCTACAGATCGGGAGATACTTGCCTTTTAAAAATTGACTTTCAAATAATCTCGAAAAATTAAAATGTCTCTATCCTCCAAACCCTTGGACATACATTGACGTGACTCTGACATGAAGTTGACATATGCGTTCCCTCAAAGTGACATAAGGTTTGTCTCTCAGATGCCTACAGATCGGGAGATATTTGCCTTTTAAAAATTGACTTGCGAATAATCTCGAAAAATTAAAATGTCTCTATCGTCCAAACCCTTGGACATACATTGACGAGATTCTGACATGAAGTTGACATATACGTTCCCTCAAAGTGACATAAGGTTTGTCTCTTAGATTCCTATTGATCGGGAGATATTTGCCTTTTCAAAAATTGACTTTCGAATAATCTCTAAAAATTTAAATGTCTCTATCCTCCAAACCCTTCGACATACATAGACGTGACTATGACATGAAGTAGACATATACGTTCCCTCAAAGTGACATAAGTTTTGTCTCTCAGATTAATACAGATCGGGAGATATTTGCCTTTTCAAAAATTGACTTTCGAATAAACTCGAAAAATGAAAATGTCTCTATCCTCCAAACCGTTGGACATACATTGACGAGACTCTGACATGAAGTTGACGTATGCGTTCCCTCAAAGTGACATAAGGTTTGTCTCTCAGATGCTTACAGATCGGGAGATATTTGCCTTTTAAAAATTGACTTTCGAATAATCTCGAAAAATTAAAATGTCTCTATCGTCCAAACCCTTGGACATACATTGACGAGATTCTGACATGAATTTGACATATACGTTCCCTCAAAGTGACATAAGTTTTGTCTCTTAGATTCCTATTGATCGGGAGATATTTGCCTTTTCAAAAATTGACTTTCGAATAATCTCGAAAAATTAAAATGTCTCTATCGTCCAAAACCTTGGACATACATTGACCAAACTCTGACATGAAGTTGACATATGCGTTCCCTCAAAGTGACATAAGTTTTGTCTCTCACATTCCTACAGATCGGGAGATATTTGCCTTTTAAAAATTGACTTTTGAATAATCTCGTAAAATTAGAATTTCTCTATCCTCCAAACCCTTGGACATACATTGACGTGACTCTGACAGGACATTTACATATACGTTCCCTCAAAGTGACATACGTTTTGTCTCTGAGATTCCTACAGATCCGGAGATATTTCCCTTTTAAAAATTGACTTTCGAATAATCTCTAAAAATTTAAATGTCTCTATCCTCCAAACCCTTGGACATACATTGACGTGACTCTGACAGGAAGTTGACATATATGTTCCCTCAAAGTGACATTAGTTTTGTCTCTCAGATTCCTACAGATCGGGAGATATTTGCCTTTTAAAAATTGACTTTCAAATAATCTCGAAAAATTAAAATGTCTCTATCCTCCAAACCCTTTTACATACATTGACGAGACTCTGACATGAAGTTGACATATGCGTTCCCTCAAAGTGACATAAGGTTTGTCTCTCAGATGCCTACAGATCGGGAGATATTTGCCTTTTAAAAATTGACTTTCGAATAATCTCGAAAAATTAAAATGTCTCTATTGTCTAAACCCTTGGACATACATTGACGAGATTCTGACATGAAGTTGACGTATGCGTTCCCTCAAAGTGACATAAGGTTTGTCTCTCAGATGCCTACAGATCGGGAGATACTTGCCTTTTAAAAATTGACTTTCAAATAATCTCGAAAAATTAAAATGTCTCTATCCTCCAAACCCTTGGACATACATTGACGTGACTCTGACATGAAGTTGACATATGCGTTCCCTCAAAGTGACATAAGGTTTGTCTCTCAGATGCCTACAGATCGGGAGATATTTGCCTTTTAAAAATTGACTTGCGAATAATCTCGAAAAATTAAAATGTCTCTATCGTCCAAACCCTTGGACATACATTGACGAGATTCTGACATGAAGTTGACATATACGTTCCCTCAAAGTGACATAAGGTTTGTCTCTTAGATTCCTATTGATCGGGAGATATTTGCCTTTTCAAAAATTGACTTTCGAATAATCTCTAAAAATTTAAATGTCTCTATCCTCCAAACCCTTCGACATACATAGACGTGATTATGACATGAAGTAGACATATACGTTCCCTCAAAGTGACATAAGTTTTGTCTCTCAGATTAATACAGATCGGGAGATATTTGCCTTTTCAAAAATTGACTTTCGAATAATCTCGAAAAATGAAAATGTCTCTATCCTCCAAACCGTTGGACATACATTGACGAGACTCTGACATGAAGTTGACGTATGCGTTCCCTCAAAGTGACATAAGGTTTGTCTCTCAGATGCCTACAGATCGGGAGATATTTGCCTTTTAAAAATTGACTTTCGAATAATCTCGAAAAATTAAAATGTCTCTATCGTCCAAAACCTTGTACATACATTGACCAAACTCTGACATGAAGTTGACATATGCGTTCCCTCAAAGTGACATAAGTTTTGTCTCTAACATTCCTACAGATCGGGAGATATTTGCCTTTTAAAAATTGACTTTCGAATAATCTCGTAAAATTAAAATTTCTCTATCCTCCAAACCCTTGGACATACATTGACGTGACTCTGACAGGACATTTACATATACGTTCCCTCAAAGTGACATACGTTTTGTCTCTGAGATTCCTACAGATCCGGAGATATTTCCCTTTTAAAAATTGACTCTCGAATAATCTCTAAAAATTTAAATGTCTCTATCCTCCAAACCCTTGGACATACATTGACGTGACTCTGACAGGAAGTTGACATATATGTTCCCTCAAAGTGACATAAGGTTTGTCTCTCAGATTCCTACAGATCGGGAGATACTTGCCTTTTAAAAATTGACTTTCGAATAATCTCGAAAAATTAAAATGTCTCTATCCTCCAAACCCTTTTACATACATTGACGAGACTCTGACATGAAGTTGACATATGCGTTCCCTCAAAGTGACATAAGGTTTGTCTCTCAGATGCCTACAGATCGGGAGATATTTTCCTTTTAAAAATTGACTTTCGAATAATCTCGAAAAATTAAAAAATCTGTATCGTCCAAACCCTTGGACATACATTGACGAGATTCTGACATGTAGTTGACATATACGTTCCCTCAAAGTGACATGAGGTTTGTCTTTCAGATGCCTACAGATCGGGAGATATTTGCCTTTTAAAAATTGACTTTCGAATAATCTCGAAAAATTAAAATGTCTCTATCGTCCAACCCCTTGGACATACATTGACGAGATTCTGACATGAATTTGACATATACGTTCCCTCAAAGTGACATAAGTTTTGTCTCTTAGATTCCTATTGATCGGGAGATATTTGCCTTTTCAAAAATTGACTTTAGAATAATCTCTAAAAATTTAAATCTCTCTATCCTCCACACCCTTGGACATACATTGACGTGACTCTGACAGCAAGTTGACATATACGTTCCCTCAAAGTGACATAAGTTTTGTCTCTCAGATTCCTACAGATCGGGAGATATTTGCCTTTTAAAAATTGACTTTCGAATAATCTCGAAAAATTAAAATGTCTCTATCCTCCAAACCCTTGGACATACATTGACGAGACTCTGACATGAAGTTGACATATGCGTTCCCTCAAAGTGGCATAAGGTTTGTCTCTCAGATGCCTACAGATCGGGAGATATTTGCCTTTTAAAAATTGACTTTCGAATAATCTCGAAAAATTAAAATGTCTCTATCGTCCAAACCCTTGGACATACATTGACGATATTCTGACATGTAGTTGACATATACGTTCCCTCAAAGTGACATTCGTTTTGTCTCTCAGATTCCAACCGATCGCGAGATATTTGCCTTTTAAAAATTGAATTTTGAATAATCTCGTAAAATTAAAATGTCACTATCCTCCAAACCCTTACACATACATTGACGTGACTCTGACAGGACGTTTACATATACGTTCCCTCAAAGTGACATAAGTTTGGTCTCTCAGATTCCTACAGATCGGGAGATATTTGCCTTTTAAAAATTGACTTTCGAATAATCTCTAAAAATTTAAATGTCTCTATCCTCCAAACCCTTGGACATACATTGTCGTGACTCTGACAGGATGGTGACATATATGTTCCCTCAAAGTGACATTGGTTTTGTCTCTTAGCTTCCTACAGATCGGGAGATAATTGCCTTTTAAAAATTGACTTTCGAATAATCTCTAAAAATTGAAATGTCTCTATCGTCCAAACCCCTGGACATACATTGACGAGATTCTGACATGAAGTTGACATATGCGTTCCCTCAAAGTGACATAAGTTTTGTCTCTCAGATGCCTACAGATCGGGAGATATTTCCCTTTTAAAAATTGACTTTCGAATAATCTCGATAAATTAAAATGTCTCTATCGTCCAAACCCTTGGACATACATTGACGAGATTCTGACATGAAGTTGACATATACGTTCCCTCAAAGTGACATAAGTTTTGTCTCTCAGATTCCTACAGATCGGGAGATACTTGCCTTTTAAAAATTCACTTTCGAATAATTTCTAAAAATTTAAATGTCTCTATCCTCCAAACCGTTCTACATACATTGACGTGACTCTGACAGGACGTTGACATATACGTTCCCTCAAAGTGACATAAGTTTTGTCTTTGAGATTCCTACAGATCGGGAGATATTTGCCTTTTAAGAATTGACTTTCGAATAATCTCTAGAAATTTAAATGTCTCTATCCTCCAAACCCCTAGACATAAATTGACGTGACTATGACATGAAGTTGACATACACGTTCCCTCAAAGTGACATAAGTTTTGTCTCTCAGATTAATACAGATCGGGAGATATTTGCCTTTTCAAAAATTGACTTTCGAATAATCTCGAAAAATTAAAATGTCTCTATCCCCCAAACCCTTGGACATACATTGACGAGACTCTGACATGAAGTTGACATATGCGTTCCCTCAAAGTGACATAAGGTTGTCTCTCAGATGCCTACAGATCGAGAGATATTTTCCTTTTAAAAATTGACTTTCGAATAATCTCGAGAAATTAAAATGTCTCTATCGTCCAAACCCTTGGACATACATTGACGAGATTCTGACATGAAGTTGACATATACGTTCCCTCAAAGTGACATAAGGTTTGTCTCTCAGATTCCTACAGATCGGAAGATACTTGCCTTTTAAAAATTGACTTTCGAATAATCTCGAAAAATTAAAATGTCTCTATCCTCCAAACCCTTGGACATACATTGACGAGACTCTGACATGAAGTTGACATATGCGTTCCCTCAAAGTGACATAAGGTTTGTCTCTCAGATGCCTACAGATCGGGAGATATTTGCCTTTTAAAAATTGACTTGCGAATAATCTCGAAAAATTAAAATGTCTCTATCGTCCAAACCCTTGGACATACATTGACGAGATTCTGACATGAAGTTGACATATACATTCCCTCAAAGTGACATAAGGATTGTCTCATAGATTCCTATTGATCGGGAGATATTTGCCATTTCAAAAATTGACTTTCGAATAATCTCTAAAAATTTAAATGTCTCTATCCTCCAAACCCTTCGACATACAAAGACGTGACTAGGACATGAAGTAGACATATACGTTGCCTCAAATTGACATAAGTTTTGTCTCTCAGATTAATACAGATCGGGAGATATTTGCCTTTTCAAAAATTGACTTTCGAATAATCTCGAAAAATGAAAATGTCTCTATCCTCCAAACCGTAGGACATACATTGACGAGACTCTGACATGAAGTTGACGTATGCGTTCCCTCAAAGTGACATAAGGTTTGTCTCTCAGATGCCTACAGATCGGGAGATATTTGCCTTTTAAAAATTGACTTTCGAATAATCTCGAAAAATTAAAATGTCTCTATCGTCCAAAACCTTGGACATACATTGACCAAACTCTGACATGAAGTTGACATATGCGTTCCCTCAAAGTGACATAAGTTTTGTCTCTCACATTCCTACAGATCGGGAGATATTTGCCTTTTAAAAATTGACTTTTGAATAATCTCGTAAAATTAAAATTTCTCTATCCTCCAAACCCTTGGACATACATTGACGTGACTCTGACAGGACATTTACATATACGTTCCCTCAAAGTGACATACGTTTTGTCTCTGAGATTCCTACAGATCCGGAGATATTTCCCTTTTAAAAATTGACTTTCGAATAATCTCTAAAAATTTAAATGTATCTATCCTCCAAACCCTTGGACATACATTGACGTGACTCTGACAGGAAGTTGACATATATGTTCCCTCAAAGTGACATTAGTTTTGTCTCTCAGATTCCTACAGATCGGGAGATATTTGCCTTTTAAAAATTGACTTTCAAATAATCTCGAAAAATTAAAATGTCTCTATCCTCCAAACCCTTTTACATACATTGACGAGACTCTGACATGAAGTTGACATATGCGTTCCCTCAAAGTGACATAAGGTTTGTCTCTCAGATGCCTACAGATCGGGAGATATTTGCCTTTTAAAAATTGACTTTCGAATAATCTCGAAAAATTAAAATGTCTCTATTGTCTAAACCCTTGGACATACATTGACGAGATTCTGACATGAAGTTGACATATACGTTCCCTCTAAGTGACATACGTTTTGTCTCTCAGATTCCTACAGATCGGGAGATATTTGCCTTTTAAAAATTGATTTTCGAATAATCTCTAAAAATTTAAATGTCTCTATACTCCAAACCCTTGGACATACATTGACGTGACTATGACATGAAGTTGACATATACGTTCCCTCAAAGTGACATAAGTTTTGTCTCTCAGATTAATACAGATCGGGAGATATTTGCCTTTTCAAAAATTGACTTTCGAATAATCTCGAAAAATTAAAATGTCTCTATACTCCAAACCCTTGGACATACATTGACGAGACTCTGACATGAAGTTGACATATGCGTTCCCTCAAAGTGACATAAGGTTTGTCTCTCAGATGCCTACAGATCGGGAGATATTTTCCTTTTAAAAATTGACTTTCGAATAATCTCTAAAAATTAAAAAATCTGTATCGTCCAAACCCTTGGACATACATTGACGAGATTCTGACATGTAGTTGACATATACGTTCCCTCAAAGTGACATAAGGTTTGTCTTTCAGATGCCTACAGATCGGGAGATATTTGCCTTTTAAAAATTTACTTTCGAATAATCTCGAATAATTAAAATGTCTCTATCGTCCAAATCCTTGGACATACATTGACGAGATTCTGACATGAAGTTGACATATACGTTCCCTCAAAGTCACATAAGTTTTGTCTCTTAGATTCCTATTGATCGGGAGATATTTGCCTTTTCAAAAATTGAGTTTCGAATAATCTCTAAAAATTTAAATCTCTCTATCCTCCACACCCTTATACATACATTGACGTGACTCAGACAGCAAGTTGACATATACGTTCCCTCAAAGTGACATAATTTTTGTCTCTCAGATTCCTACAGATCGGGAGATATTTGCCTTTTAAAAATTGACTTTCGAATAATCTCGAAAAATTAAAATGTCTCTATCCTCCAAACCCTTGGACATACATTGACGAGACTCTGACATGAAGTTGACATATGCGTTCCCTCAAAGTGGCATAAGGTTTGTCTCTCAGATGCCTACAGATCGGGAGATATTTGCCTTTTAAAAATTGACTTTCGAATAATCTCGAAAAATTAAAATGTCTCTATCGTCCAAACCCTTGGACATACATTGACGAGATTCTGACATGAAGTTGACATGTACGTTCCCTCAAAGTGACATAAGTTTTGTCTTTGAGATTCCTACAGATCGGGAGATATTTGCCTTTTAAGAATTGACTTTTGAATAATCTCTAGAAATTTAAATGTCTCTATCCTCCAAACCCTTGGACGTACATTGACGTGACTATGACATGAAGTTGACATATACGTTCCCTCAAAGTGACATAAGTTTTGTCTCTCAGATTAATACAGATCGGGAGATATTTGCCTTTTCAAAAATTGACTTTCGAATAATCTCGTAAAATTAAAATGCCTCTATCCTCCAAACCCTTAGACATACATTGACGTGACTCTGACAGGACGTTTACATATACGTTCCCTCAAAGTGACATAAGTTTTGTCTCTCAGATTCCTACAGATCGGGAGATATTTGCCTTTTAAAAATTGACTTTCGAATAATCTCTAAAAATTTAAATGTCTCTATCCTCCAAACCCTCGGACATACATTGACGTGACTCTGACAGGAAGTTGACATATATGTTCCCTCAAAGTGACATAAGTTTTGTCTCTCAGATTCCTACAGATCGGGAGATACTTGCCTTTTAAAAATTGACTTTCGAATAATCTCGAAAAATTAAAATGTCTCTATCCTCCAAACCCTTGGACATACATTGACGAGACTCTGACATGAAGTTGACATATGCGTTCCCTCAAAGTGACATAAGGTTTGTCTCTCAGATGCCTACAGATCGGGAGATATTTGCCTTTTAAAAATTGACTTGCGAATAATCTCGAAAAATTTAAATGTCTCTATCGTCCAAACCCTTGGACATGCATTGACGAGATTCTGACATGAAGTTGACATATACGTTCCCTCAAAGTGACATAAGGTTTGTCTCTTAGATTCCTATTGATCGGGAGATATTTGCCTTTTCAAAAATTGACTTTCGAATAATCTCTAAAAATTTAAATGTCTCTATCCTCCAAACCCTTCGACATACATAGACGTGACTATGACATGAAGTAGACATATACGTTCCCTCAAAGTGACATAAGTTTTGTCTCTCAGATTAATACAGATCGGGAGATATTTGCCTTTTCAAAAATTGACTTTCGAATAATCTCGAAAAATTAAAATGTCTCTATCCTCCAAACCCTTGGACATACATTGACGAGACTCTGACATGAAGTTGACATATGCGTTCCCTCAAAGTGACATAAGGTTTGTCTCTCAGATGCCTACAGATCGGGAGATATTTTCCTTTTAAAAATTGACTTTCGAATAATCTCGAAAAATTAAAAAATCTGTATCGTCCAAACCCTTGGACATACATTGACGAGATTCTGACATGTAGTTGACATATACGTTCCCTCAAAGTGACCTAAGGTTTGTCTTTCAGATGCCTACAGATCGGGAGATATTTGCCTTTTAAAAATTTACTTTCGAATAATCTCGAATAATTAAAATGTCTCTATCGTCCAAATCCTTGGACATACATTGACGAGATTCTAACATAAAGTTGACATATACGTTCCCTCAAAGTCACATAAGTTTTGTCTCTTAGATTCCTATTGATCGGGAGATATTTGCCTTTTCAAAAATTGACTTTCGAATAATCTCTAAAAATTTAAATCTCTCTCTCCTCCACACCCTTATACATACATTGACGTGACTCAGACAGCAAGTTGACATATACGTTCCCTCAAAGTGACATAATTTTTGTCTCTCAGATTCCTACAGATCGGGAGATATTTGCCTTTTAAAAATTGACTTTCGAATAATCTCGAAAAATTAAAATGTCTCTATCCTCCAAACCCTTGGACATACATTGACGAGACTCTGACATGAAGTTGACATATGCGTTCCCTCAAAGTGGCATAAGGTTTGTCTCTCAGATGCCTACAGATCGGGAGATATTTGCCTTTTAAAAATTGACTTTCGAATAATCTCGAAAAATTAAAATGTCTCTATCGTCCAAACCCTTGGACATACATTGACGAGATTCTGACATGAAGTTGACACATACGTACCCTCAAAGTGACATAAGTTTTGTATTTGAGATTCCTACAGATCGGGAGATATTTGCCTTTTAAGAATTGACTTTTGAATAATCTCTAGAAATTTAAATGTCTCTATCCTCCAAACCCTTGGACATACATTGACGTGACTATGACATGAAGTTGACATATACGTTCCCTCAAAGTGACATAAGTTTTGTCTCTCAGATTAATACAGATCGGGAGATATTTGCCTTTTCAAAAATTGACTTTCGAATAATCTCGTAAAATTAAAATGTCTCTATCCTCCAAACCCTTAGACATACATTGACGTGACTCTGACAAGACGTTTACATATACGTTCCCTCAAAGTGACATAAGTTTTGTCTCTCAGATTCCTACAGATCGGGAGATATTTGCCTTTTAAGAATTGACTTTCGAATAATCTCTAAAAATTTAAATGTCTCTATCCTCCAAACCCTTGGACATACATTGACGTGACTCTGACAGGAAGTTGACATATATGTTCCCTCAAAGTGACGTAAGGTTTGTCTCTCAGATTCCTACAGATCGGGAGATACTTGCCTTTTAAAAATTGACTTTCGAATAATCTCGAAAAATTAAAATGTCTCTATCCTCCAAACCCTTGGACATACATTGACGAGACTCTGACATGAAGTTGACATATGCGTTCCCTCAAAGTGACATAAGGTTTGTCTCTTAGATTCCTATTGATCGGGAGATATTTGCCTTTTCAAAAATTGACTTTCGAATAATCTCTAAAAATTTAAATGTCTCTATCGTCCAAACCCTTGGACATACATAGACGTGACTATGACATGAAGTAGACATATACGTTCCCTCAAAGTGACATAAGTTTTGTCTCTCAGATTAATACAGATCGGGAGATATTTGCCTTTTCAAAAATTGACTTTCGAATAATCTCGAAAAATGAAAATGTCTCTATCCTCCAAACCGTTGGACATACATTGACGAGACTCTGACATGAAGTTGACGTATGCGTTCCCTCAAAGTGACATAAGGTTTGTCTCTCAGATGCCTACAGATCGGGAGATATTTGCCTTTTTTAAAATTGACTTTCGAATAATCTCGAAAAATTAAAATGTCTCTATCGTCCAAAACCTTGGACATACATTGACCAAACTCTGACATGAAGTTGACATATGCGTTCCCTCAAAGTGATATAAGTTTTGTCTCTCACATTCTTACAGATCGGGAGATATTTGCCTTTTAAAAATTGACTTTCGTATAATCTCGTAAAATTAAAATTTCTCTATCCTCCAAACCCTTGGACATACATTGACGTGACTCTGACAGGACATTTACATATACCTTCCCTCAAAGTGACATACGTTTTGTCTCTGAGATTCCTACAGATCCGGAGTTTTTTCCTTTTTAAAAATTGACTTTCGAATAATCTCTAAAAATATAAATGTCTCTATCCTCCAAACCCTTGGACATACATTGACGTGACTCTGCCAGGAAGTTGACATATACGTTCCCTCAAAGTGACATAAGTTTTGTCTCTGAGATTCCTACAGATCGGAAGATATTTGCCTTTTAAAAATTGACTTTCGAATAATCTCTAGAAATTTAAATGTCTCTATCCTCCAAACCCTTGGACATACATTGACGTGACTATGACATGAAGTTGACATATACGTTCCCTCAAAGTTACATAAGTTTTGTCTCTCAGATTAATACAGATCGGGAGATATTTGCCTTTTCAAAAATTGACTTTCGAATAATCTCGAAAAATTAAAATGTCTCTATCCTCCAAACCCTTGGACATACATTGACGAGACTCTGACATGAAGTTGACATATGCGTTCCCTCAAAGTGACATAAGGTTTGTCTCTCAGATGCCTACAGATCGGGAGATATTTTCCTTTTAAAAATTGACTTTCGAATAATCTCGATAAATTAAAAAATCTGTATCGTCCAAACCCTTGGACATACATTGACGAGATTCTGACATGTAGTTGACATATACGTTCCCTCAAAGTGACATAAGGGTTGTCTTTCAGATGCCTACAGATCGGGAGATATTTGCCTTTTAAAAATTTACTTTTGAATAATCTCGTAAAATTAAAATTTCTCTATCCTCCAAACCCTTGGACATACATTGACGTGACTCTGACAGGACATTTACATATACGTTCCCTCAAAGTGACATACGTTTTGTCTCTGAGATTCCTACAGATCCGGAGATATTTCCCTTTTAAAAATTGACTTTCGAATAATCTCTAAAAATTTAAATGTCTCTATCCTCCAAACCCTTGGACATACATTGACGTGACTCTGACAGGAAGTTGACATATATGTTCCCTCAAAGTGACATTAGTTTTGTCTCTCAGATTCCTACAGATCGGGAGATATTTGCCTTTTAAAAATTGACTTTCAAATAATCTCGAAAAATTAAAATGTCTCTATCCTCCAAACCCTTTTACATACATTGACGAGACTCTGACATGAAGTTGACATATGCGTTCCCTCAAAGTGACATAAGGTTTGTCTCTCAGATGCCTACAGATCGGGAGATATTTGCCTTTTAAAAATTGACTTTCGAATAATCTCGAAAAATTAAAATGTCTCTATTGTCTAAACCCTTGGACATACATTGACGAGATTCTGACATGAAGTTGACATATACGTTCCCTCAAAGTGACATAAGTTTTGTCTCTGAGATTCCTACAGATCGGAAGATATTTGCCTTTTAAAAATTGACTTTCGAATAATCTCTAGAAATTTAAATGTCTCTATCCTCCAAACCCTTGGACATACATTGACGAGACTCTGACATGAAGTTGACATATGCGTTCCCTCAAAGTGACATAAGGTTTGTCTCTCAGATGCCTACAGATCGGGAGATATTTGCCTTTTAAAAATTGACTTTCGAATAATCTCGAAAAATTAAAATGTCTCTATTGTCTAAACCCTTGGACATACATTGACGAGATTCTGACATGAAGGTGACATATACGTTCCCTCTAAGTGACATACGTTTTGTCTCTCAGATTCCTACAGATCGGGAGATATTTGCCTTTTAAAAATTGACTTTCGAATAATCTCTAAAAATTTAAATGTCTCTATACTCCAAACCCTTGGACATACATTGACGTGACTATGACATGAAGTTGACATATACGTTCCCTCAAAGTGACATAAGTTTTGTCTCTCAGATTAATACAGATCGGGAGATATTTGCCTTTTCAAAAATTGACTTTCGAATAATCTCGAAAAATTAAAATGTCTCTATACTCCAAACCCTTGGACATACATTGACGAGACTCTGACATGAAGTTGACATATGCGTTCCCTCAAAGTGACATAAGGTTTGTCTCTCAGATGCCTACAGATCGGGAGATATTTTCCTTTTAAAAATTGACTTTCGAATAATCTCGAAAAATTAAAAAATCTGTATCGTCCAAACCCTTGGACATACATTGACGAGATTCTGACATGTAGTTGACATATACGTTCCCTCAAAGTGACATAAGGTTTGTCTTTCAGATGCCTACAGATCGGGAGATATTTGCCTTTTAAAAATTTACTTTCGAATAATCTCGAATAATTAAAATGTCTCTATCGTCCAAATCCTTGGACATACATTGACGAGATTCTGACATGAAGTTGACATATACGTTCCCTCAAAGTCACATAAGTTTTGTCTCTTAGATTCCTATTGATCGGGAGATATTTGCCTTTTCAAAAATTGACTTTCGAATAATCTCTAAAAATTTAAATCTCTCTATCCTCCACACCCTTATACATACATTGACGTGACTCAGACAGCAAGTTGACATATACGTTCCCTCAAAGTGACATAATTTTTGTCTCTCAAATTCCTACAGATCGGGAGATATTTGCCTTTTAAAAATTGACTTTCGAATAATCTCGAAAAATTAAAATGTCTCTATCCTCCAAACCCTTTGACATACATTGACGAGACTCTGACATGAAGTTGACATATGCGTTCCCTCAAAGTGGCATAAGGTTTGTCTCTCAGATGCCTACAGATCGGGAGATATTTGCCTTTTAAAAATTGACTTTCGAATAATCTCGAAAAATTAAAATGTCTCTATCGTCCAAACCCTTGGACATACATTGACGAGATTCTGACATGAAGTTGACATGTACGTTCCCTCAAAGTGACATAAGTTTTGTCTTTGAGATTCCTACAGATCGGGAGATATTTGCCTTTTAAGAATTGACTTTTGAATAATCTCTAGAAATTTAAATGTCTCTATCCTCCAAACCCTTGGACGTACATTGACGTGACTATGACATGAAGTTGACATATACGTTCCCTGAAAGTGACATAAGTTTTGTCTCTCAGATTAATACAGATCGGGAGATATTTGCCTTTTCAAAAATTGACTTTCGAATAATCTCGTAAAATTAAAATGTCTCTATCCTCCAAACCCTTAGACATACATTGACGTGACTCTGACAGGACGTTTACATATACGTTCCCTCAAAGTGACATAAGTTTTGTCTCTCAGATTCGTACAGATCGGGAGATATTTGCCTTTTAAAAATTGACTTTCGAATAATCTCTAAAAATTTAAATGTCTCTATCCTCCAAATCCTCGGACATACATTGACGTGACTCTGACAGGAAGTTGACATATATGTTCCCTCAAAGTGACATAAGGTTTGTCTCTCAGATTCCTACAGATCGGGAGATACTTGCCTTTTAAAAATTGACTTTCGAATAATCTCGAAAAATTAAAATGTCTCTATCCTCCAAACCCTTGGACATACATTGACGAGACTCTGACATGAAGTTGACATATGCGTTCCCTCAAAGTGACATAAGGTTTGTCTCTCAGATGCCTACAGATCGGGAGATATTTGCCTTTTAAAAATTGACTTGCGAATAATCTCGAAAAATTTAAATGTCTCTATCGTCCAAACCCTTGGACATACATTGACGAGATTCTGACATGAAGTTGACATATACGTTCCCTCAAAGTGACATAAGGTTTGTCTCTTAGATTCCTATTGATCGGGAGATATTTGCCTTTTCAAAAATTGACTTTCGAATAATCTCTAAAAATTTAAATGTCTCTATCCTCCAAACCCTTCGACATACATAGACGTGACTATGACATGAAGTAGACATATACGTTCCCTCAAAGTGACATAAGTTTTGTCTCTCAGATTAATACAGATCGGGAGATATTTGCCTTTTCAAAAATTGACTTTCGAATAATCTCGAAAAATTAAAATGTCTCTATCCTCCAAACCCTTGGACATACATTGACGAGACTCTGACATGAAGTTGACATATGCGTTCCCTCAAAGTGACATAAGGTTTGTCTCTCAGATGCCTACAGATCGGGAGATATTTTCCTTTTAAAAATTGACTTTCGAATAATCTCGAAAAATTAAAAAATCTGTATCGTCCAAACCCTTGGACATACATTGACGAGATTCTGACATGTAGTTGACATATACGTTCCCTCAAAGTGACCTAAGGTTTGTCTTTCAGATGCCTACAGATCGGGAGATATTTGCCTTTTAAAAATTTACTTTCGAATAATCTCGAATAATTAAAATGTCTCTATCGTCCAAATCCTTGGACATACATTGACGAGATTCTGACATGAAGTTGACATATACGTTCCCTCAAAGTCACATAAGTTTTGTCTCTTAGATTCCTATTGATCGGGAGATATTTGCCTTTTCAAAAATTGACTTTCGAATAATCTCTAAAAATTTAAATCTCTCTCTCCTCCACACCCTTATACATACATTGACGTGACTCAGACAGCAAGTTGACATATACGTTCCCTCAAAGTGACATAATTTTTGTCTCTCAGATTCCTACAGATCGGGAGATATTTGCCTTTTAAAAATTGACTTTCGAATAATCTCGAAAAATTAAAATGTCTCTATCCTCCAAACCCTTGGACATACATTGACGAGACTCTGACATGAAGTTGACATATGCGTTCCCTCAAAGTGGCATAAGGTTTGTCTCTCAGATGCCTACAGATCGGGAGATATTTGCCTTTTAAAAATTGACTTTCGAATAATCTCGAAAAATTAAAATGTCTCTATCGTCCAAACCCTTGGACATACATTGACGAGATTCTGACATGAAGTTGACACATACGTACCCTCAAAGTGACATAAGTTTTGTATTTGAGATTCCTACAGATCGGGAGATATTTGCCTTTTAAGAATTGACTTTTGAATAATCTCTAGAAATTTAAATGTCTCTATCCTCCAAACCCTTGGACATACATTGTCGTGACTATGACATGAAGTTGACATATACGTTCCCTCAAAGTGACATAAGTTTTGTCTCTCAGATTAATACAGATCGGGAGATATTTGCCTTTTCAAAAATTGACTTTCGAATAATCTCGTAAAATTAAAATGTCTCTATCCTCCAAACCCTTAGACATACATTGACGTGACTCTAACAGGACGTTTACATATACGTTCCCTCAAAGTGACATAAGTTTTGTCTCTCAGATTCCTACAGATCGGGAGATATTTGCCTTTTAAAAATTGACTTTCGAATAATCTCTAGAAATTTAAATGTCTCTATCCTCCAAACCCTTGGACATACATTGACGTGACTATGACATGAAGTTGACATATACGTTCCCTCAAAGTGACATAAGGTTTGTCTCTCAGATGCCTACAGATCGGGAGATATTTGCCTTTTAAAAATTGACTTTCGAATAATCTCGAAAAATTAAAATGTCTCTATTGTCTAAACCCTTGGACATACATTGACGAGATTCTGACATGAAGGTGACATATACGTTCCCTCTAAGTGACATACGTTTTGTCTCTCAGATTCCTACAGATCGGGAGATATTTGCCTTTTAAAAATTGACTTTCGAATAATCTCTAAAAATTTAAATGTCTCTATACTCCAAACCCTTGGACATACATTGACGTGACTATGACATGAAGTTGACATATACGTTCCCTCAAAGTGACATAAGTTTTGTCTCTCAGATTAATACAGATCGGGAGATATTTGCCTTTTCAAAAATTGACTTTCGAATAATCTCGAAAAATTAAAATGTCTCTATACTCCAAACCCTTGGACATACATTGACGAGACTCTGACATGAAGTTGACATATGCGTTCCCTCAAAGTGACATAAGGTTTGTCTCTCAGATGCCTACAGATCGGGAGATATTTTCCTTTTAAAAATTGACTTTCGAATAATCTCGAAAAATTAAAAAATCTGTATCGTCCAAACCCTTGGACATACATTGACGAGATTCTGACATGTAGTTGACATATACGTTCCCTCAAAGTGACATAAGGTTTGTCTTTCAGATGCCTACAGATCGGGAGATATTTGCCTTTTAAAAATTTACTTTCGAATAATCTCGAATAATTAAAATGTCTCTATCGTCCAAATCCTTGGACATACATTGACGAGATTCTGACATGAAGTTGACATATACGTTCCCTCAAAGTCACATAAGTTTTGTCTCTTAGATTCCTACAGATCGGAAGATATTTGCCTTTTAAAAATTGACTTTCGAATAATCTCTAGAAATTTAAATGTCTCTATCCTCCAAACCCTTGGACATACATTGACGAGACTCTGACATGAAGTTGACATATGCGTTCCCTCAAAGTGACATAAGGTTTGTCTCTCAGATGCCTACAGATCGGGAGATATTTGCCTTTTAAAAATTGACTTTCGAATAATCTCGAAAAATTAAAATGTCTCTATTGTCTAAACCCTTGGACATACATTGACGAGATTCTGACATGAAGGTGACATATACGTTCCCTCTAAGTGACATACGTTTTGTCTCTCAGATTCCTACAGATCGGGAGATATTTGCCTTTTAAAAATTGACTTTCGAATAATCTCTAAAAATTTAAATGTCTCTATACTCCAAACCCTTGGACATACATTGACGTGACTATGACATGAAGTTGACATATACGTTCCCTCAAAGTGACATAAGTTTTGTCTCTCAGATTAATACAGATCGGGAGATATTTGCCTTTTCAAAAATTGACTTTCGAATAATCTCGAAAAATTAAAATGTCTCTATACTCCAAACCCTTGGACATACATTGACGAGACTCTGACATAAAGTTGACATATGCGTTCCCTCAAAGTGACATAAGGTTTGTCTCTCAGATGCCTACAGATCGGGAGATATTTTCCTTTTAAAAATTGACTTTCGAATAATCTCGAAAAATTAAAAAATCTGTATCGTCCAAACCCTTGGACATACATTGACGAGATTCTGACATGTAGTTGACATATACGTTCCCTCAAAGTGACATAAGGTTTGTCTTTCAGATGCCTACAGATCGGGAGATATTTGCCTTTTAAAAATTTACTTTCGAATAATCTCGAATAATTAAAATGTCTCTATCGTCCAAATCCTTGGACATACATTGACGAGATTCTGACATGAAGTTGACATATACGTTCCCTCAAAGTCACATAAGTTTTGTCTCTTAGATTCCTATTGATCGGGAGATATTTGCCTTTTCAAAAATTGACTTTCGAATAATCTCTAAAAATTTAAATCTCTCTATCCTCCACACCCTTATACATACATTGACGTGACTCAGACAGCAAGTTGACATATACGTTCCCTCAAAGTGACATAATTTTTGTCTCTCAAATTCCTACAGATCGGGAGATATTTGCCTTTTAAAAATTGACTTTCGAATAATCTCGAAAAATTAAAATGTCTCTATCCTCCAAACCCTTTGACATACATTGACGAGACTCTGACATGAAGTTGACATATGCGTTCCCTCAAAGTGGCATAAGGTTTGTCTCTCAGATGCCTACAGATCGGGAGATATTTGCCTTTTAAAAATTGACTTTCGAATAATCTCGAAAAATTAAAATGTCTCTATCGTCCAAACCCTTGGACATACATTGACGAGATTCTGACATGAAGTTGACATGTACGTTCCCTCAAAGTGACATAAGTTTTGTCTTTGAGATTCCTACAGATCGGGAGATATTTGCCTTTTAAGAATTGACTTTTGAATAATCTCTAGAAATTTAAATGTCTCTATCCTCCAAACCCTTGGACGTACATTGACGTGACTATGACATGAAGTTGACATATACGTTCCCTCAAAGTGACATAAGTTTTGTCTCTCAGATTAATACAGATCGGGAGATATTTGCCTTTTCAAAAATTGACTTTCGAATAATCTCGTAAAATTAAAATGTCTCTATCCTCCAAACCCTTAGACATACATTGACGTGACTCTGACAGGACGTTTACATATACGTTCCCTCAAAGTGACATAAGTTTTGTCTCTCAGATTCGTACAGATCGGGAGATATTTGCCTTTTAAAAATTGACTTTCGAATAATCTCTAAAAATTTAAATGTCTCTATCCTCCAAATCCTCGGACATACATTGACGTGACTCTGACAGGAAGTTGACATATATGTTCCCTCAAAGTGACATAAGGTT
Organism: Zootermopsis nevadensis; assembly: GCF_977971745.1. Classification (NCBI taxonomy): domain Eukaryota; kingdom Metazoa; phylum Arthropoda; class Insecta; order Blattodea; family Termopsidae; genus Zootermopsis; species Zootermopsis nevadensis. The sequence goes on from NW_028259190.1 coordinate 892,571, forward strand.
TGTCTCTCAGATTCCTACAGATCGGGAGATACTTGCCTTTTAAAAATTGACTTTCGAATAATCTCGAAAAATTAAAATGTCTCTATCCTCCAAACCCTTGGACATACATTGACGAGACTCTGACATGAAGTTGACATATGCGTTCCCTCAAAGTGACATAAGGTTTGTCTCTCAGATGCCTACAGATCGGGAGATATTTGCCTTTTAAAAATTGACTTGCGAATAATCTCGAAAAATTTAAATGTCTCTATCGTCCAAACCCTTGGACATACATTGACGAGATTCTGACATGAAGTTGACATATACGTTCCCTCAAAGTGACATAAGGTTTGTCTCTTAGATTCCTATTGATCGGGAGATATTTGCCTTTTCAAAAATTGACTTTCGAATAATCTCTAAAAATTTAAATGTCTCTATCCTCCAAACCCTTCGACATACATAGACGTGACTATGACATGAAGTAGACATATACGTTCCCTCAAAGTGACATAAGTTTTGTCTCTCAGATTAATACAGATCGGGAGATATTTGCCTTTTCAAAAATTGACTTTCGAATAATCTCGAAAAATTAAAATGTCTCTATCCTCCAAACCCTTGGACATACATTGACGAGACTCTGACATGAAGTTGACATATGCGTTCCCTCAAAGTGACATAAGGTTTGTCTCTCAGATGCCTACAGATCGGGAGATATTTTCCTTTTAAAAATTGACTTTCGAATAATCTCGAAAAATTAAAAAATCTGTATCGTCCAAACCCTTGGACATACATTGACGAGATTCTGACATGTAGTTGACATATACGTTCCCTCAAAGTGACCTAAGGTTTGTCTTTCAGATGCCTACAGATCGGGAGATATTTGCCTTTTAAAAATTTACTTTCGAATAATCTCGAATAATTAAAATGTCTCTATCGTCCAAATCCTTGGACATACATTGACGAGATTCTGACATGAAGTTGACATATACGTTCCCTCAAAGTCACATAAGTTTTGTCTCTTAGATTCCTATTGATCGGGAGATATTTGCCTTTTCAAAAATTGACTTTCGAATAATCTCTAAAAATTTAAATCTCTCTCTCCTCCACACCCTTATACATACATTGACGTGACTCAGACAGCAAGTTGACATATACGTTCCCTCAAAGTGACATAATTTTTGTCTCTCAGATTCCTACAGATCGGGAGATATTTGCCTTTTAAAAATTGACTTTCGAATAATCTCGAAAAATTAAAATGTCTCTATCCTCCAAACCCTTGGACATACATTGACGAGACTCTGACATGAAGTTGACATATGCGTTCCCTCAAAGTGGCATAAGGTTTGTCTCTCAGATGCCTACAGATCGGGAGATATTTGCCTTTTAAAAATTGACTTTCGAATAATCTCGAAAAATTAAAATGTCTCTATCGTCCAAACCCTTGGACATACATTGACGAGATTCTGACATGAAGTTGACACATACGTACCCTCAAAGTGACATAAGTTTTGTATTTGAGATTCCTACAGATCGGGAGATATTTGCCTTTTAAGAATTGACTTTTGAATAATCTCTAGAAATTTAAATGTCTCTATCCTCCAAACCCTTGGACATACATTGTCGTGACTATGACATGAAGTTGACATATACGTTCCCTCAAAGTGACATAAGTTTTGTCTCTCAGATTAATACAGATCGGGAGATATTTGCCTTTTCAAAAATTGACTTTCGAATAATCTCGTAAAATTAAAATGTCTCTATCCTCCAAACCCTTAGACATACATTGACGTGACTCTAACAGGACGTTTACATATACGTTCCCTCAAAGTGACATAAGTTTTGTCTCTCAGATTCCTACAGATCGGGAGATATTTGCCTTTTAAAAATTGACTTTCGAATAATCTCTAGAAATTTAAATGTCTCTATCCTCCAAACCCTTGGACATACATTGACGTGACTATGACATGAAGTTGACATATACGTTCCCTCAAAGTGACATAAGTTTTGTCTCTCAGATTAATACAGATCGGGAGATATTTGCCTTTTCAAAAATTGACTTTCGAATAATCTCGAAAAATTAAAATGTCTCTATACTCCAAACCCTTGGACATACATTGACGAGACTCTGACATGAAGTTGACATATGCGTTCCCTCAAAGTGACATAAGGTTTGTCTCTCAGATGCCTACAGATCGGGAGATATTTGCCTTTTAAAAATTGACTTTCGAATAATCTCGAAAAATTAAAATGTCTCTATTGTCTAAACCCTTGGACATACATTGACGAGATTCTGACATGAAGGTGACATATACGTTCCCTCTAAGTGACATACGTTTTGTCTCTCAGATTCCTACAGATCGGGAGATATTTGCCTTTTAAAAATTGACTTTCGAATAATCTCTAAAAATTTAAATGTCTCTATACTCCAAACCCTTGGACATACATTGACGTGACTATGACATGAAGTTGACATATACGTTCCCTCAAAGTGACATAAGTTTTGTCTCTCAGATTAATACAGATCGGGAGATATTTGCCTTTTCAAAAATTGACTTTCGAATAATCTCGAAAAATTAAAATGTCTCTATACTCCAAACCCTTGGACATACATTGACGAGACTCTGACATGAAGTTGACATATGCGTTCCCTCAAAGTGACATAAGGTTTGTCTCTCAGATGCCTACAGATCGGGAGATATTTTCCTTTTAAAAATTGACTTTCGAATAATCTCGAAAAATTAAAAAATCTGTATCGTCCAAACCCTTGGACATACATTGACGAGATTCTGACATGTAGTTGACATATACGTTCCCTCAAAGTGACATAAGGTTTGTCTTTCAGATGCCTACAGATCGGGAGATATTTGCCTTTTAAAAACTTACTTTCGAATAATCTCGAATAATTAAAATGTCTCTATCGTCCAAATCCTTGGACATACATTGACGAGATTCTGACATGAAGTTGACATATACGTTCCCTCAAAGTCACATAAGTTTTGTCTCTTAGATTCCTATTGATCGGGAGATATTTGCCTTTTCAAAAATTGACTTTCGAATAATCTCTAAAAATTTAAATCTCTCTATCCTCCACACCCTTATACATACATTGACGTGACTCAGACAGCAAGTTGACATATACGTTCCCTCAAAGTGACATAATTTTTGTCTCTCAAATTCCTACAGATCGGGAGATATTTGCCTTTTAAAAATTGACTTTCGAATAATCTCGAAAAATTAAAATGTCTCTATCCTCCAAACCCTTTGACATACATTGACGAGACTCTGACATGAAGTTGACATATGCGTTCCCTCAAAGTGGCATAAGGTTTGTCTCTCAGATGCCTACAGATCGGGAGATATTTGCCTTTTAAAAATTGACTTTCGAATAATCTCGAAAAATTAAAATGTCTCTATCGTCCAAACCCTTGGACATACATTGACGAGATTCTGACATGAAGTTGACATGTACGTTCCCTCAAAGTGACATAAGTTTTGTCTTTGAGATTCCTACAGATCGGGAGATATTTGCCTTTTAAGAATTGACTTTTGAATAATCTCTAGAAATTTAAATGTCTCTATCCTCCAAACCCTTGGACGTACATTGACGTGACTATGACATGAAGTTGACATATACGTTCCCTCAAAGTGACATAAGTTTTGTCTCTCAGATTAATACAGATCGGGAGATATTTGCCTTTTCAAAAATTGACTTTCGAATAATCTCGTAAAATTAAAATGTCTCTATCCTCCAAACCCTTAGACATACATTGACGTGACTCTGACAGGACGTTTACATATACGTTCCCTCAAAGTGACATAAGTTTTGTCTCTCAGATTCGTACAGATCGGGAGATATTTGCCTTTTAAAAATTGACTTTCGAATAATCTCTAAAAATTTAAATGTCTCTATCCTCCAAATCCTCGGACATACATTGACGTGACTCTGACAGGAAGTTGACATATATGTTCCCTCAAAGTGACATAAGGTTTGTCTCTCAGATTCCTACAGATCGGGAGATACTTGCCTTTTAAAAATTGACTTTCGAATAATCTCGAAAAATTAAAATGTCTCTATCCTCCAAACCCTTGGACATACATTGACGAGACTCTGACATGAAGTTGACATATACGTTCCCTCAAAGAGACATAAGGTTTGTCTCTCAGATTCCTACAGATCGGGAGATACTTGCCTTTTAAAAATTGACTTTCGTATAATCTCAAAAAATTAAAATGTCTCTATCCTCCAAACCCTTGGACATACATTGACGAGACTCTGACATGAAGTTGACATATGCGTTCCCTCAAAGTGACATAAGGTTTGTCTCTCAGATGCCTACAGATCGGGAGATATTTGCCTTTTAAAAATTGACTTGCGAATAATCTCGAAAAATTAAAATGTCTCTATCGTCCAAACCCTTGGACATACATTGACGAGATTCTGATATGAAGTTGCGAATAATCTCGAAAAATTAAAATGTCTCTATCGTCCAAACCCTTGGACATACATTGACGAGATTCTGACATGAAGTTGACATATACGTTCCCTCAAAGTGACATAAGGTTTGTCTCTTAGATTCCTATTGATCGGGAGATATTTGCCTTTTCAAAAATTGACTTTCGAATAATCTCTAAAAATTTAAATGTCTCTATCCTCCAAACCCTTCGACATACATAGACGTGACTATGACATGAAGTAGACATATACGTTCCCTCAAAGTGACATAAGTTTTGTCTCTCAGATTAATACAGATCGGGAGATATTTGCCTTTTCAAAAATTGACTTTCGAATAATCTCGAAAAATGAAAATGTCTCTATCCTCCAAACCGTTGGACATACATTGACGAGACTCTGACATGAAGTTGACGTATGCGTTCCCTCAAAGTGACATAAGGTTTGTCTCTCAGATGCCTACAGATCGGGAGATATTTGCCTTTTAAAAATTGACTTTCGAATAATCTCGAAAAATTAAAATGTCTCTATCGTCCAAAACCTTGGACATACATTGACCAAACTCTGACATGAAGTTGACATATGCGTTCCCTCAAAGTGACATAAGTTTTGTCTCTCACATTCCTACAGATCGGGAGATATTTGCCTTTTAAAAATTGACTTTCGAATAATCTCGTAAAATTTAAATTTTTATATCCTCCAAACCCTTGGACATACATTGACGTGACTCTGGCAGGACATTTACATATACGTTCCCTCAAAGTGACATACGTTTTGTCTCTGAGATTCCTACAGATCCGGAGATATTTCCCTTTTAAAAATTGACTTTCGAATAATCTCTAAAAATTTAAATGTCTCTATCCTCCAAACCCTTGGACATACATTGACGTGACTCTGACAGGAAGTTGACATATATGTTCCCTCAAAGTGATATTAGTTTTGTCTCTCAGATTCCTACAGATCGGGAGATATTTCCCTTTTAAAAATTGACTTTCGAATAATCTCGAAAAATTAAAATGTCTCTATCGTCCAAACCCTTGGACATACATTGACGACACTCTGACAGCAAGTTGACATATGCGTTCCCTCAAAGTGACATAAGGTTTGTCTCTCAGATGCTTACAGATCGGGAGATATTTGCCTTTTAAAAATTGACTTTCGAATAATCTCTAAAAATTAAAATGTCTCTATCCTCCAAAACCTTGGACATACATTGACGAGACTCTGACATGAAGTTGACATATGCGTTCCCTCAAAGTGACATAAGGTTTGTCTCTCAGATGCCTACAGATCGGGAGATATTTGCCTTTTAAAAATTGACTTGCGAATAATCTCGAAAAATTAAAATGTCTCTATCGTCCAAACCCTTGGACATACATTGACGAGATTCTGACATGAAGTTGACATATACGTTCCCTCAAAGTGACGTAAGGTTTGTCTCTTAGATTCCTATTGATCGGGAGATATTTGCCTTTTCAAGAATTCACTTTGAATAATCTCTAAAAATTTAAATGTCTCTATCCTCCAAACCCTTGGACATACATTGACGTGACTCTGACAGGACGTTGACATATACGTTCCCTCAAAGTGACATAAGTTTTGTCTCTCAGATTCCTACAGATCGGGAGATATTTGCCTTTTAAAAATTGACTTTCAAATAATCTCGAAAAATTAAAATGTCTCTATCGTCCAAAACCTTGGACATACATTGAAGAAATTCTGACATGAAGTTGACATATACGTTCCCTCAAAGTTACATAAGTTTTGTATCTCAGATGCCTACAGATCGGGAGATATTTGCCTTTTAAAAATTGACTTTCGAATAATCTCGAAAAATTAAAATATCTCTATCGTCCAAACCCTTGGACATAAATTCACGAGATTCTGATATGAAGTTGACATATTCGTTCCCACAAAGTAACATAAGTTTTGTCTCTCAGATTCCTACAGATCGGGAGATATTTGCCTTTTGAAAAATTGACTTTCGAATAATCTCGAAAAATTAAGATGTCTCTATCCTCCAAACCCATGCACATACATTGACGTGACTCTGACATGAAGTTGACATATACGTTCCCTCAATGTGACATAAGGTTTGTCTCTCAGATTCTTACAGATCGGGAGATATTTGCCTTTTCAAAAATTGACTTTCGAATAATCTCGAAAAATTCAAATGTCTCTATCCTTCAAACCCTTTTTCGTACATTGTCGTGACTCTGACATGAAGTTGATATGTAAATGTCCTCATAGTGACATGAGTTGTGTCTCTCAGATTCCTACACATCGGGAGATATTTGCCTTTTAAAAATTGACTTTCGAATAATCTCTAAAAATTTAAATGTCTCTATCCTCCAAACCGTTGGACATACATTGACGTGACTCTGACAGGAAGTTGACATATACGTTCCCTCAAAGTGACATAAGTTTTGTCTCTCAGATTCCTACAGATCGGGAGATATTTGCCTTTTAAAAATTGACTTTCGAATAATCTCGAAAAATGGAAATGTCTCTATCCTCCAAACTGTTGGACATACATTGACGAGACTCTGACATGAAGTTGACATATGCGTTCCCTCAAAGTGACATAAGTTTTTTCTCTCAGATGCCTACAGATGCCTACATATCGGGAGATATTTGCCTTTTAAATTGACTATCGAATAATCTCGAAAAATTAAAATGTCTCTATCGTCCAAAACCTTGGACATACATAGACGTGACTATGACATGAAGTTGACATATGCGTTCCCTCAAAGTGACATAAGTTTTGTCTCTCACATTCCTACAGATCGGGAGATATTTGCCTTTTAAAAATTGACTTTCGAATAATCTCATAAAATTAAAATTTCTCTATCCTCCAAACCCTTGGACATACATTGACGTGACTCTGACAGGAAGTTGACATATACGTTCCCTCAAAGTGACATAAGTTTTGTCTCTCAGATGCCTACAGATCGGGAGATATTTGCCTTTTAAAAATTGACTTTCTAATAATCTCTAAAAATTTAAATGTCTCTATCCTCCATACCCTTCGACATACATAGACGTGACTATGACATGACATAGACATATACGTTCCCTCAAAGTGACATAAGGTTTGTCTCTTAGATTCCTATTGATCGGGAGATATTTGCCTTTTCAAAAATTCACTTTCGAATAATCTCTAAAAATTTAAATTTCTCTATCCTCCAAACCGTTGGACATACATTGACGTGTCTCTGACAGGAAGTTTACATATACGTCCCCTCAAAGTGACATAAGTTTTGTCTCTCAGATGCCTACAGATCGGGAGATATTTGTCTTTTAATAATTGACTTTCGAATAATCTCGAAAAATTAAAATGTCTCTATCGTCCAAAACCTTGGACATACATTGACCACACTCTGACATGAAGTTGACATATGCGTTCCCTCAAAGTGACATAAGTTTTGTCTCTCACATTCCTACAGATCGGGAGATATTTGCTTTTTAAAAATTGACTTTCGAATAATCTCGTAAAATTAAAATTTCTTTATCCTCCAAACCCTTGGACATACATTGACGTGACTCTGACAGGACATTTGCATATACGTTCCCTCAAAGTGACATACGTTTTGTCTCTGAGATTCCTACAGATCGGGAGATATTTCCCTTTTAAAAATTGACTTTCGATTTATCTCTAAAAATTTAAATGACTCTATCCTCCAAACCCTTCGACATACATTGACGTGACTCTGACAGGAAGTTGACATATATGTTCCCTCAAAGTGACATTAGTTTTGTCTCTCAGATTCCTACAGATCGGGAGATATTTGCCTTTTAAAAATTGACTTTCAAATAATCTCGAAAAATTAAAATGTCTCTATCCTCCAAACCCTTTTACATACATTGACGAGACTCTGACATGAAGTTGACATATGCGTTCCCTCAAAGTGACATAAGGTTTGTCTCTCAGATGCCTACAGATCGGGAGATATTTGCCTTTTAAAAATTGACTTTCGAATAATCTCGAAAAATTAAAATGTCTCTATTGTCCAAACCCTTGGACATACATTGACGAGATTCTGACATGAAGTTGACATATACGTTCCCTCTAAGTGACATACGTTTTGTCTCTCAGATTCCTACAGATCGGGAGATATTTGCCTTTTAAAAATTGACTTTCGAATAATCTCGAAAAATTAAAATGTCTCTATCGTCCAAACCCTTGGACATACATTGACGACACTCTGACAGCAAGTTGACATATGCGTTCCCTCAAAGTGACATAAGGTTTGTCTCTCAGATGCTTACAGATCGGGAGATATTTGCCTTTTAAAAATTGACTTTCGAATAATCTCTAAAAATTAAAATGTCTCTATCCTCCAAAACCTTGGACATACATTGACGAGATTCTGACGTGTAGTTGACATATGCGTTCCCTCAAAGTGACATTCGTTTTGTCTCTCAGATTCCAACCGATCGGGAGATATTTGCCTTTTAAAAATTGAATTTTGAATAATCTCGTAAAATTAAAATGTCTCTATCCTCCAAACCCTTACACATACATTGACGTGACTCTGACAGGACGTTTACATATACGTTCCCTCTAAGTGACATAAGTTTTGTCTCTCAGATTCCTACAGATCGGGAGATATTTGCCTTTTAAAAATTGACTTTCGAATAATCTCTAAAAATTTAAATGTCTCTATCCTCCAAACCCTTGGACATACATTGTCGTGACTCTGACAGGATGTTGACATATATGTTCCCTCAAAGTTACATTGGTTTTGTCTCTTAGCTTCCTACAGATCGGGAGATATTTCCCTTTTAAAAATTGACTTTCGAATAATCTCGAAAAATTGAAATGTCTCTATCGTCCAAACCCCTATACATACCTTGACGAGATTTTGACATGACGTTGACATATGCGTTCCCTCAAAGTGACATAAGTTTTGTCTCTCAGATGCCTACAGATCGAGAGATATTTCCCTTTTAAAAATTGACTTTCGAATAATCTCGAGAAATTAAAATGTCTCTATCGTCCAAACCCTTGGACATACTTTGACGGGATTCTGACATGAAGTTGGCATATACGTTCCCTCAAAGTGACATAAGTTTTGTCTCTCAGATTCCTACAGATCGGGAGATACTTGCCTTTTAAAAATTGACTTTCGAATAATCTGGAAAAATTAAAATGTCGTTATCCTCCAAACCCTTCTACATACATTGACGAGACTCTGACATGAAGTTGACATATGCGTTCCCTCAAAGTGACATAAGGTTTGTCTCTCAGATGCCTACAGATCGGGAGATATTTGCCTTTTAAAAATTGACTCGCGAATAATCTCGAAAAATTAAAATGTCTCTATCGTCCAAACCCTTGGACATACATTGACGAGATTCTGACATGAAGTTGACATATACGTTCCCTCTAAGTGACATACGTTTTGTCTCTCAGATTCCTACAGATCGGGAGATATTTGCCTTTTAAAAATTGACTTTCGAATAATCTCTAAAAATATAAATGTCTCTATACTCCAAACCCTTGGACATACATTGACGTGACTCTGCCAGGAAGTTGACATATACGTTCCCTCAAAGTGACATAAGTTTTGTCTTTGAGATTCCTACAGATCGGGGGATATTTGCCTTTTAAGAATTGACTTTCGAATAATCTCTAGAAATTTAAATGTCTCTATCCTCCAAACCCTTGGACATACATTGACGTGACTATGACATGAAGTTGACATATACGTTCCCTCAAAGTGACATAAGTTTTGTCTCTCAGATTAATACAGATCGGGAGATATTTGCCTTTTCAAAAATTGACTTTCGAATAATCTCGAAAAATTAAAATGTCTCTATCCTCCAAACCCTTGGACATACATTGACGAGACTCTGACATGAAGTTGACATATGCGTTCCCTCAAAGTGACATAAGGTTGTCTCTCAGATGCCTACAGATCGAGAGATATTTTCCTTTTAAAAATTGACTTGCGAATAATCTCGAAAAATTAAAATGTCTCTATCGTCCAAACCCTTGGACATACATTGACGAGATTCTGACATGAAGTTGACATATACGTTCCCTCAAAGTGACATAAGGTTTGTCTCTTAGATTCCTATTGATCGGGAGATATTTGCCTTTTCAAAAATTGACTTTCGAATAATCTCTAAAAATTTAAATGTCTCTATCCTCCAAACCCTTCGACATACATAGACGTGACTATGACATGAAGTAGACATATACGTTCCCTCAAAGTGACATAAGTTTTGTCTCTCAGATTAATACAGATCGGGAGATATTTGCCTTTTCAAAAATTGACTTTCGAATAATCTCGAAAAATGAAAATGTCTCTATCCTCCAAACCGTTGGACATACATTGACGAGACTCTGACATGAAGTTGACGTATGCGTTCCCTCAAAGTGACATAAGGTTTGTCTCTCAGATGCCTACAGATCGGGAGATATTTGCCTTTTAAAAATTGACTTTCGAATAATCTCGAAAAATTAAAATGTCTCTATCGTCCAAAACCTTGTACATACATTGACCAAACTCTGACATGAAGTTGACATATACGTTCCCTCAAAGTGGCATAAGTTTTGTCTCTCAGATTCCTACAGATCGGGAGATATTTGCCTTCTAAAAATTGACTTTCGAATAATCTCGAAAAATTAAAATGTCTCTATCCTCCAAACCCTTGGACATACATTGACGTGACTCTGACAGGACATTTACATATACGTTCCCTCAAAGTGACATACGTTTTGTCTCTGAGATTCCTACAGATCGGGAGATATTTCCCTTTTAAAAATTGACTTTCGAATAATCTCTAGAAATTTAAATGTCTCTATCCTCCAAACCCTTGGACATACATTGACGTGACTCTGACAGGAAGTTGACATATATGTTCCCTCAAAGTGACATAAGGTTTGTCTCTCAGATTCCTACAGATCGGGAGATACTTGCCTTTTAAAAATTGACTTTCGAATAATCTCGAAAAATTAAAATGTCTCTATCCTCCAAACCCTTTTACATACATTGACGAGACTCTGACATGAAGTTGACATATGCGTTCCCTCAAAGTGACATAAGGTTTGTCTCTCAGATGCCTACAGATCGGGAGATATTTTCCTTTTAAAAATTGACTTTCGAATAATCTCGAAAAATTAAAAAATCTGTATCGTCCAAACCCTTGGACATACATTGACGAGATTCTGACATGTAGTTGACATATACGTTCCCTCAAAGTGACATGAGGTTTGTCTTTCAGATGCCTACAGATCGGGAGATATTTGCCTTTTAAAAATTGACTTTCGAATAATCTCGAAAAATTAAAATGTCTCTATCGTCCAAACCCTTGGACATACATTGACGAGATTCTGACATGAATTTGACATATACGTTCCCTCAAAGTGACATAAGTTTTGTCTCTTAGATTCCTATTGATCGGGAGATATTTGCCTTTTCAAAAATTGACTTTAGAATAATCTCTAAAAATTTAAATCTCTCTATCCTCCACACCCTTGGACATACATTGACGTGACTCTGACAGCAAGTTGACATATACGTTCCCTCAAAGTGACATAAGTTTTGTCTCTCAGATTCCTACAGATCGGGAGATATTTGCCTTTTAAAAATTGACTTTCGAATAATCTCGAAAAATTAAAATGTCTCTATCCTCCAAACCCTTGGACATACATTGACGAGACTCTGACATGAAGTTGACATATGCGTTCCCTCAAAGTGGCATAAGGTTTGTCTCTCAGATGCCTACAGATCGGGAGATATTTGCCTTTTAAAAATTGACTTTCGAATAATCTCGAAAAATTAAAATGTCTCTATCGTCCAAACCCTTGGACATACATTGACGATATTCTGACATGTAGTTGACATATGCGTTCCCTCAAAGTGACATTCGTTTTGTCTCTCAGATTCCAACCGATCGCGAGATATTTGCCTTTTAAAAATTGAATTTTGAATAATCTCGTAAAATTAAAATGTCACTATCCTCCAAACCATTACACATACATTGACGTGACTCTGACAGGACGTTTACATATACGTTCCCTCAAAGTGACATAAGTTTTGTCTCTCAGATTCCTACAGATCGGGAGATATTTGCCTTTTAAAAATTGACTTTCGAATAATCTCTAAAAATTTAAATGTCTCTATCCTCCAAACCCTTGGACATACATTGTCGTGACTCTGACAGGATGGTGACATATATGTTCCCTCAAAGTGACATTGGTTTTGTCTCTTAGCTTCCTACAGATCGGGAGATAATTGCCTTTTAAAAATTGACTTTCGAATAATCTCGAAAAATTGAAATGTCTCTATCGTCATATGGACATACATAATCTCTAAAAATATAAATGTCTCTATACTCCAAACCCTTGGACATACATTGACGTGGCTCTGCCAGGAAGTTGACATATACGTTCCCTCAAAGTGACATAAGTTTTGTCTTTGAGATTCCTACAGATCGGGAGATATTTGCCTTTTAAGAATTGACTTTCGAATAATCTCTAGAAATTTAAATGTCTCTATCCTCCAAACCCTTGGACATACATTGACGTGACTATGACATGAAGTTGACATACACGTTCCCTCAAAGTGACATAAGTTTTGTCTCTCAGATTAATACAGATCGGGAGATATTTGCCTTTTCAAAAATTGACTTTCGAATAATCTCGAAAAATTAAAATGTCTCTATCCCCCAAACCCTTGGACATACATTGACGAGACTCTGACATGAAGTTGACATATGCGTTCCCTCAAAGTGACATAAGGTTGTCTCTCAGATGCCTACAGATCGAGAGATATTTTCCTTTTAAAAATTGACTTTCGAATAATCTCGAGAAATTAAAATGTCTCTATCGTCCAAACCCTTGGACATACATTGACGAGATTCTGACATGAAGTTGACATATACGTTCCCTCAAAGTGACATAAGGTTTGTCTCTCAGATTCCTACAGATCGGAAGATACTTGCCTTTTAAAAATTGACTTGCGAATAATCTCGAAAAATTAAAATGTCTCTATCGTCCAAACCCTTGGACATACATTGACGAGATTCTGACATGAAGTTGACATATACATTCCCTCAAAGTGACATAAGGATTGTCTCTTAGATTCCTATTGATCGGGAGATATTTGCCATTTCAAAAATTGACTTTCGAATAATCTCTAAAAATTTAAAAGTCTCTATCCTCCAAACCCTTCGACATACAAAGACGTGACTAGGACATGAAGTAGACATATACGTTGCCTCAAATTGACATAAGTTTTGTCTCTCAGATTAATACAGATCGGGAGATATTTGCCTTTTCAAAAATTGACTTTCGAATAATCTCGAAAAATGAAAATGTCTCTATCCTCCAAACCGTAGGACATACATTGACGAGACTCTGACATGAAGTTGACGTATGCGTTCCCTCAAAGTGACATAAGGTTTGTCTCTCAGATGCCTACAGATCGGGAGATATTTGCCTTTTAAAAATTGACTTTCGAATAATCTCGAAAAATTAAAATGTCTCTATCGTCCAAAACCTTGGACATACATTGACCAAACTCTGACATGAAGTTGACATATGCGTTCCCTCAAAGTGACATAAGTTTTGTCTCTCACATTCCTACAGATCGGGAGATATTTGCCTTTTAAAAATTGACTTTTGAATAATCTCGTAAAATTAAAATTTCTCTATCCTCCAAACCCTTGGACATACATTGACGTGACTCTGACAGGACATTTACATATACGTTCCCTCAAAGTGACATACGTTTTGTCTCTGAGATTCCTACAGATCCGGAGATATTTCCCTTTTAAAAATTGACTTTCGAATAATCTCTAAAAATTTAAATGTCTCTATCCTCCAAACCCTTGGACATACATTGACGTGACTCTGACAGGAAGTTGACATATATGTTCCCTCAAAGTGACATTAGTTTTGTCTCTCAGATTCCTACAGATCGGGAGATATTTGCCTTTTAAAAATTGACTTTCAAATAATCTCGAAAAATTAAAATGTCTCTATCCTCCAAACCCTTTTACATACATTGACGAGACTCTGACATGAAGTTGACATATGCGTTCCCTCAAAGTGACATAAGGTTTGTCTCTCAGATGCCTACAGATCGGGAGATATTTGCCTTTTAAAAATTGACTTTCGAATAATCTCGAAAAATTAAAATGTCTCTATTGTCTAAACCCTTGGACATACATTGACGAGATTCTGACATGAAGTTGACGTATGCGTTCCCTCAAAGTGACATAAGGTTTGTCTCTCAGATGCCTACAGATCGGGAGATACTTGCCTTTTAAAAATTGACTTTCAAATAATCTCGAAAAATTAAAATGTCTCTATCCTCCAAACCCTTGGACATACATTGACGTGACTCTGACATGAAGTTGACATATGCGTTCCCTCAAAGTGACATAAGGTTTGTCTCTCAGATGCCTACAGATCGGGAGATATTTGCCTTTTAAAAATTGACTTGCGAATAATCTCGAAAAATTAAAATGTCTCTATCGTCCAAACCCTTGGACATACATTGACGAGATTCTGACATGAAGTTGACATATACGTTCCCTCAAAGTGACATAAGGTTTGTCTCTTAGATTCCTATTGATCGGGAGATATTTGCCTTTTCAAAAATTGACTTTCGAATAATCTCTAAAAATTTAAATGTCTCTATCCTCCAAACCCTTCGACATACATAGACGTGACTATGACATGAAGTAGACATATACGTTCCCTCAAAGTGACATAAGTTTTGTCTCTCAGATTAATACAGATCGGGAGATATTTGCCTTTTCAAAAATTGACTTTCGAATAAACTCGAAAAATGAAAATGTCTCTATCCTCCAAACCGTTGGACATACATTGACGAGACTCTGACATGAAGTTGACGTATGCGTTCCCTCAAAGTGACATAAGGTTTGTCTCTCAGATGCTTACAGATCGGGAGATATTTGCCTTTTAAAAATTGACTTTCGAATAATCTCGAAAAATTAAAATGTCTCTATCGTCCAAACCCTTGGACATACATTGACGAGATTCTGACATGAATTTGACATATACGTTCCCTCAAAGTGACATAAGTTTTGTCTCTTAGATTCCTATTGATCGGGAGATATTTGCCTTTTCAAAAATTGACTTTCGAATAATCTCGAAAAATTAAAATGTCTCTATCGTCCAAAACCTTGGACATACATTGACCAAACTCTGACATGAAGTTGACATATGCGTTCCCTCAAAGTGACATAAGTTTTGTCTCTCACATTCCTACAGATCGGGAGATATTTGCCTTTTAAAAATTGACTTTTGAATAATCTCGTAAAATTAGAATTTCTCTATCCTCCAAACCCTTGGACATACATTGACGTGACTCTGACAGGACATTTACATATACGTTCCCTCAAAGTGACATACGTTTTGTCTCTGAGATTCCTACAGATCCGGAGATAATTGCCTTTTAAAAATTGACTTTCGAATAATCTCTAAAAATTTAAATGTCTCTATCCTCCAAACCCTTGGACATACATTGACGTGACTCTGACAGGAAGTTGACATATATGTTCCCTCAAAGTGACATTAGTTTTGTCTCTCAGATTCCTACAGATCGGGAGATATTTGCCTTTTAAAAATTGACTTTCAAATAATCTCGAAAAATTAAAATGTCTCTATCCTCCAAACCCTTTTACATACATTGACGAGACTCTGACATGAAGTTGACATATGCGTTCCCTCAAAGTGACATAAGGTTTGTCTCTCAGATGCCTACAGATCGGGAGATATTTGCCTTTTAAAAATTGACTTTCGAATAATCTCGAAAAATTAAAATGTCTCTATTGTCTAAACCCTTGGACATACATTGACGAGATTCTGACATGAAGTTGACGTATGCGTTCCCTCAAAGTGACATAAGGTTTGTCTCTCAGATGCCTACAGATCGGGAGATACTTGCCTTTTAAAAATTGACTTTCAAATAATCTCGAAAAATTAAAATGTCTCTATCCTCCAAACCCTTGGACATACATTGACGTGACTCTGACATGAAGTTGACATATGCGTTCCCTCAAAGTGACATAAGGTTTGTCTCTCAGATGCCTACAGATCGGGAGATATTTGCCTTTTAAAAATTGACTTGCGAATAATCTCGAAAAATTAAAATGTCTCTATCGTCCAAACCCTTGGACATACATTGACGAGATTCTGACATGAAGTTGACATATACGTTCCCTCAAAGTGACATAAGGTTTGTCTCTTAGATTCCTATTGATCGGGAGATATTTGCCTTTTCAAAAATTGACTTTCGAATAATCTCTAAAAATTTAAATGTCTCTATCCTCCAAACCCTTCGACATACATAGACGTGACTATGACATGAAGTAGACATATACGTTCCCTCAAAGTGACATAAGTTTTGTCTCTCAGATTAATACAGATCGGGAGATATTTGCCTTTTCAAAAATTGAGTTTCGAATAATCACGAAAAATGAAAATGTCTCTATCCTCCAAACCGTTGGACATACATTGACGAGACTCTGACATGAAGTTGACGTATGCGTTCCCTCAAAGTGACATAAGGTTTGTCTCTCAGATGCCTACAGATCGGGAGATATTTGCCTTTTAAAAATTGACTTTCGAATAATCTCGAAAAATTAAAATGTCTCTATCGTCCAAAACCTTGTACATACATTGACCAAACTCTGACATGAAGTTGACATATGCGTTCCCTCAAAGTGACATAAGTTTTGTCTCTAACATTCCTACAGATCGGGAGATATTTGCCTTTTAAAAATTGACTTTCGAATAATCTCGTAAAATTAAAATTTCTCTATCCTCCAAACCCTTGGACATACATTGACGTGACTCTGACAGGACATTTACATATACGTTCCCTCAAAGTGACATACGTTTTGTCTCTGAGATTCCTACAGATCCGGAGATATTTCCCTTTTAAAAATTGACTCTCGAATAATCTCTAAAAATTTAAATGTCTCTATCCTCCAAACCCTTGGACATACATTGACGTGACTCTGACAGGAAGTTGACATATATGTTCCCTCAAAGTGACATAAGGTTTGTCTCTCAGATTCCTACAGATCGGGAGATACTTGCCTTTTAAAAATTGACTTTCGAATAATCTCGAAAAATTAAAATGTCTCTATCCTCCAAACCCTTTTACATACATTGACGAGACTCTGACATGAAGTTGACATATGCGTTCCCTCAAAGTGACATAAGGTTTGTCTCTCAGATGCCTACAGATCGGGAGATATTTTCCTTTTAAAAATTGACTTTCGAATAATCTCGAAAAATTAAAAAATCTGTATCGTCCAAACCCTTGGACATACATTGACGAGATTCTGACATGTAGTTGACATATACGTTCCCTCAAAGTGACATGAGGTTTGTCTTTCAGATGCCTACAGATCGGGAGATATTTGCCTTTTAAAAATTGACTTTCGAATAATCTCGAAAAATTAAAATGTCTCTATCGTCCAACCCCTTGGACATACATTGACGAGATTCTGACATGAATTTGACATATACGTTCCCTCAAAGTGACATAAGTTTTGTCTCTTAGATTCCTATTGATCGGGAGATATTTGCCTTTTCAAAAATTGACTTTAGAATAATCTCTAAAAATTTAAATCTCTCTATCCTCCACACCCTTGGACATACATTGACGTGACTCTGACAGCAAGTTGACATATACGTTCCCTCAAAGTGACATAAGTTTTGTCTCTCAGATTCCTACAGATCGGGAGATATTTGCCTTTTAAAAATTGACTTTCGAATAATCTCGAAAAATTAAAATGTCTCTATCCTCCAAACCCTTGGACATACATTGACGAGACTCTGACATGAAGTTGACATATGCGTTCCCTCAAAGTGGCATAAGGTTTGTCTCTCAGATGCCTACAGATCGGGAGATATTTGCCTTTTAAAAATTGACTTTCGAATAATCTCGAAAAATTAAAATGTCTCTATCGTCCAAACCCTTGGACATACATTGACGATATTCTGACATGTAGTTGACATATACGTTCCCTCAAAGTGACATTCGTTTTGTCTCTCAGATTCCAACCGATCGCGAGATATTTGCCTTTTAAAAATTGAATTTTGAATAATCTCGTAAAATTAAAATGTCACTATCCTCCAAACCCTTACACATACATTGACGTGACTCTGACAGGACGTTTACATATACGTTCCCTCAAAGTGACATAAGTTTGGTCTCTCAGATTCCTACAGATCGGGAGATATTTGCCTTTTAAAAATTGACTTTCGAATAATCTCTAAAAATTTAAATGTCTCTATCCTCCAAACCCTTGGACATACATTGTCGTGACTCTGACAGGATGGTGACATATATGTTCCCTCAAAGTGACATTGGTTTTGTCTCTTAGCTTCCTACAGATCGGGAGATAATTGCCTTTTAAAAATTGACTTTCGAATAATCTCTAAAAATTGAAATGTCTCTATCGTCCAAACCCCTGGACATACATTGACGAGATTCTGACATGAAGTTGACATATGCGTTCCCTCAAAGTGACATAAGTTTTGTCTCTCAGATGCCTACAGATCGGGAGATATTTCCCTTTTAAAAATTGACTTTCGAATAATCTCGATAAATTAAAATGTCTCTATCGTCCAAACCCTTGGACATACATTGACGAGATTCTGACATGAAGTTGACATATACGTTCCCTCAAAGTGACATAAGTTTTGTCTCTCAGATTCCTACAGATCGGGAGATACTTGCCTTTTAAAAATTCACTTTCGAATAATTTCTAAAAATTTAAATGTCTCTATCCTCCAAACCGTTCTACATACATTGACGTGACTCTGACAGGACGTTGACATATACGTTCCCTCAAAGTGACATAAGTTTTGTCTCTCAGATTCCTACAGATCGGGAGATATTTGCATTTTAAAAATTGACTTTCGAATAATCTCTAAAAATATAAATGTCTCTATACTCCAAACCCTTGGACATACATTGACGTGGCTCTGCCAGGAAGTTGACATATACGTTCCCTCAAAGTGACATAAGTTTTGTCTTTGAGATTCCTACAGATCGGGAGATATTTGCCTTTTAAGAATTGACTTTCGAATAATCTCTAGAAATTTAAATGTCTCTATCCTCCAAACCCCTAGACATAAATTGACGTGACTATGACATGAAGTTGACATACACGTTCCCTCAAAGTGACATAAGTTTTGTCTCTCAGATTAATACAGATCGGGAGATATTTGCCTTTTCAAAAATTGACTTTCGAATAATCTCGAAAAATTAAAATGTCTCTATCCCCCAAACCCTTGGACATACATTGACGAGACTCTGACATGAAGTTGACATATGCGTTCCCTCAAAGTGACATAAGGTTGTCTCTCAGATGCCTACAGATCGAGAGATATTTTCCTTTTAAAAATTGACTTTCGAATAATCTCGAGAAATTAAAATGTCTCTATCGTCCAAACCCTTGGACATACATTGACGAGATTCTGACATGAAGTTGACATATACGTTCCCTCAAAGTGACATAAGGTTTGTCTCTCAGATTCCTACAGATCGGAAGATACTTGCCTTTTAAAAATTGACTTTCGAATAATCTCGAAAAATTAAAATGTCTCTATCCTCCAAACCCTTGGACATACATTGACGAGACTCTGACATGAAGTTGACATATGCGTTCCCTCAAAGTGACATAAGGTTTGTCTCTCAGATGCCTACAGATCGGGAGATATTTGCCTTTTAAAAATTGACTTGCGAATAATCTCGAAAAATTAAAATGTCTCTATCGTCCAAACCCTTGGACATACATTGACGAGATTCTGACATGAAGTTGACATATACATTCCCTCAAAGTGACATAAGGATTGTCTCATAGATTCCTATTGATCGGGAGATATTTGCCATTTCAAAAATTGACTTTCGAATAATCTCTAAAAATTTAAATGTCTCTATCCTCCAAACCCTTCGACATACAAAGACGTGACTAGGACATGAAGTAGACATATACGTTGCCTCAAATTGACATAAGTTTTGTCTCTCAGATTAATACAGATCGGGAGATATTTGCCTTTTCAAAAATTGACTTTCGAATAATCTCGAAAAATGAAAATGTCTCTATCCTCCAAACCGTAGGACATACATTGACGAGACTCTGACATGAAGTTGACGTATGCGTTCCCTCAAAGTGACATAAGGTTTGTCTCTCAGATGCCTACAGATCGGGAGATATTTGCCTTTTAAAAATTGACTTTCGAATAATCTCGAAAAATTAAAATGTCTCTATCGTCCAAAACCTTGGACATACATTGACCAAACTCTGACATGAAGTTGACATATGCGTTCCCTCAAAGTGACATAAGTTTTGTCTCTCACATTCCTACAGATCGGGAGATATTTGCCTTTTAAAAATTGACTTTTGAATAATCTCGTAAAATTAAAATTTCTCTATCCTCCAAACCCTTGGACATACATTGACGTGACTCTGACAGGACATTTACATATACGTTCCCTCAAAGTGACATACGTTTTGTCTCTGAGATTCCTACAGATCCGGAGATATTTCCCTTTTAAAAATTGACTTTCGAATAATCTCTAAAAATTTAAATGTCTCTATCCTCCAAACCCTTGGACATACATTGACGTGACTCTGACAGGAAGTTGACATATATGTTCCCTCAAAGTGACATTAGTTTTGTCTCTCAGATTCCTACAGATCGGGAGATATTTGCCTTTTAAAAATTGACTTTCAAATAATCTCGAAAAATTAAAATGTCTCTATCCTCCAAACCCTTTTACATACATTGACGAGACTCTGACATGAAGTTGACATATGCGTTCCCTCAAAGTGACATAAGGTTTGTCTCTCAGATGCCTACAGATCGGGAGATATTTGCCTTTTAAAAATTGACTTTCGAATAATCTCGAAAAATTAAAATGTCTCTATTGTCTAAACCCTTGGACATACATTGACGAGATTCTGACATGAAGTTGACATATACGTTCCCTCTAAGTGACATACGTTTTGTCTCTCAGATTCCTACAGATCGGGAGATATTTGCCTTTTAAAAATTGATTTTCGAATAATCTCTAAAAATTTAAATGTCTCTATACTCCAAACCCTTGGACATACATTGACGTGACTATGACATGAAGTTGACATATACGTTCCCTCAAAGTGACATAAGTTTTGTCTCTCAGATTAATACAGATCGGGAGATATTTGCCTTTTCAAAAATTGACTTTCGAATAATCTCGAAAAATTAAAATGTCTCTATACTCCAAACCCTTGGACATACATTGACGAGACTCTGACATGAAGTTGACATATGCGTTCCCTCAAAGTGACATAAGGTTTGTCTCTCAGATGCCTACAGATCGGGAGATATTTTCCTTTTAAAAATTGACTTTCGAATAATCTCTAAAAATTAAAAAATCTGTATCGTCCAAACCCTTGGACATACATTGACGAGATTCTGACATGTAGTTGACATATACGTTCCCTCAAAGTGACATAAGGTTTGTCTTTCAGATGCCTACAGATCGGGAGATATTTGCCTTTTAAAAATTTACTTTCGAATAATCTCGAATAATTAAAATGTCTCTATCGTCCAAATCCTTGGACATACATTGACGAGATTCTGACATGAAGTTGACATATACGTTCCCTCAAAGTCACATAAGTTTTGTCTCTTAGATTCCTATTGATCGGGAGATATTTGCCTTTTCAAAAATTGAGTTTCGAATAATCTCTAAAAATTTAAATCTCTCTATCCTCCACACCCTTATACATACATTGACGTGACTCAGACAGCAAGTTGACATATACGTTCCCTCAAAGTGACATAATTTTTGTCTCTCAGATTCCTACAGATCGGGAGATATTTGCCTTTTAAAAATTGACTTTCGAATAATCTCGAAAAATTAAAATGTCTCTATCCTCCAAACCCTTGGACATACATTGACGAGACTCTGACATGAAGTTGACGTATGCGTTCCCTCAAAGTGGCATAAGGTTTGTCTCTCAGATGCCTACAGATCGGGAGATATTTGCCTTTTAAAAATTGACTTTCGAATAATCTCGAAAAATTAAAATGTCTCTATCGTCCAAACCCTTGGACATACATTGACGAGATTCTGACATGAAGTTGACATGTACGTTCCCTCAAAGTGACATAAGTTTTGTCTTTGAGATTCCTACAGATCGGGAGATATTTGCCTTTTAAGAATTGACTTTTGAATAATCTCTAGAAATTTAAATGTCTCTATCCTCCAAACCCTTGGACGTACATTGACGTGACTATGACATGAAGTTGACATATACGTTCCCTCAAAGTGACATAAGTTTTGTCTCTCAGATTAATACAGATCGGGAGATATTTGCCTTTTCAAAAATTGACTTTCGAATAATCTCGTAAAATTAAAATGCCTCTATCCTCCAAACCCTTAGACATACATTGACGTGACTCTGACAGGACGTTTACATATACGTTCCCTCAAAGTGACATAAGTTTTGTCTCTCAGATTCCTACAGATCGGGAGATATTTGCCTTTTAAAAATTGACTTTCGAATAATCTCTAAAAATTTAAATGTCTCTATCCTCCAAACCCTCGGACATACATTGACGTGACTCTGACAGGAAGTTGACATATATGTTCCCTCAAAGTGACATAAGTTTTGTCTCTCAGATTCCTACAGATCGGGAGATACTTGCCTTTTAAAAATTGACTTTCGAATAATCTCGAAAAATTAAAATGTCTCTATCGTCCAAACCCTTGGACATACATTGACGAGATTCTGACATGAAGTTGACATATACATTCCCTCAAAGTGACATAAGGATTGTCTCTTAGATTCCTATTGATCGGGAGATATTTGCCATTTCAAAAATTGACTTTCGAATAATCTCTAAAAATTTAAATGTCTCTATCCTCCAAACCCTTCGACATACAAAGACGTGACTAGGACATGAAGTAGACATATACGTTGCCTCAAATTGACATAAGTTTTGTCTCTCAGATTAATACAGATCGGGAGATATTTGCCTTTTCAAAAATTGACTTTCGAATAATCTCGAAAAATGAAAATGTCTCTATCCTCCAAACCGTAGGACATACATTGACGAGACTCTGACATGAAGTTGACGTATGCGTTCCCTCAAAGTGACATAAGGTTTGTCTCTCAGATGCCTACAGATCGGGAGATATTTGCCTTTTAAAAATTGACTTTCGAATAATCTCGAAAAATTAAAATGTCTCTATCGTCCAAAACCTTGGACATACATTGACCAAACTCTGACATGAAGTTGACATATGCGTTCCCTCAAAGTGACATAAGTTTTGTCTCTCACATTCCTACAGATCGGGAGATATTTGCCTTTTAAAAATTGACTTTTGAATAATCTCGTAAAATTAAAATTTCTCTATCCTCCAAACCCTTGGACATACATTGACGTGACTCTGACAGGACATTTACATATACGTTCCCTCAAAGTGACATACGTTTTGTCTCTGAGATTCCTACAGATCCGGAGATATTTCCCTTTTAAAAATTGACTTTCGAATAATCTCTAAAAATTTAAATGTCTCTATCCTCCAAACCCTTGGACATACATTGACGTGACTCTGACAGGAAGTTGACATATATGTTCCCTCAAAGTGACATTAGTTTTGTCTCTCAGATTCCTACAGATCGGGAGATATTTGCCTTTTAAAAATTGACTTTCAAATAATCTCGAAAAATTAAAATGTCTCTATCCTCCAAACCCTTTTACATACATTGACGAGACTCTGACATGAAGTTGACATATGCGTTCCCTCAAAGTGACATAAGGTTTGTCTCTCAGATGCCTACAGATCGGGAGATATTTGCCTTTTAAAAATTGACTTTCGAATAATCTCGAAAAATTAAAATGTCTCTATTGTCTAAACCCTTGGACATACATTGACGAGATTCTGACATGAAGTTGACATATACGTTCCCTCTAAGTGACATACGTTTTGTCTCTCAGATTCCTACAGATCGGGAGATATTTGCCTTTTAAAAATTGATTTTCGAATAATCTCTAAAAATTTAAATGTCTCTATACTCCAAACCCTTGGACATACATTGACGTGACTATGACATGAAGTTGACATATACGTTCCCTCAAAGTGACATAAGTTTTGTCTCTCAGATTAATACAGATCGGGAGATATTTGCCTTTTCAAAAATTGACTTTCGAATAATCTCGAAAAATTAAAATGTCTCTATACTCCAAACCCTTGGACATACATTGACGAGACTCTGACATGAAGTTGACATATGCGTTCCCTCAAAGTGACATAAGGTTTGTCTCTCAGATGCCTACAGATCGGGAGATATTTTCCTTTTAAAAATTGACTTTCGAATAATCTCTAAAAATTAAAAAATCTGTATCGTCCAAACCCTTGGACATACATTGACGAGATTCTGACATGTAGTTGACATATACGTTCCCTCAAAGTGACATAAGGTTTGTCTTTCAGATGCCTACAGATCGGGAGATATTTGCCTTTTAAAAATTTACTTTCGAATAATCTCGAATAATTAAAATGTCTCTATCGTCCAAATCCTTGGACATACATTGACGAGATTCTGACATGAAGTTGACATATACGTTCCCTCAAAGTCACATAAGTTTTGTCTCTTAGATTCCTATTGATCGGGAGATATTTGCCTTTTCAAAAATTGAGTTTCGAATAATCTCTAAAAATTTAAATCTCTCTATCCTCCACACCCTTATACATACATTGACGTGACTCAGACAGCAAGTTGACATATACGTTCCCTCAAAGTGACATAATTTTTGTCTCTCAGATTCCTACAGATCGGGAGATATTTGCCTTTTAAAAATTGACTTTCGAATAATCTCGAAAAATTAAAATGTCTCTATCCTCCAAACCCTTGGACATACATTGACGAGACTCTGACATGAAGTTGACATATGCGTTCCCTCAAAGTGGCATAAGGTTTGTCTCTCAGATGCCTACAGATCGGGAGATATTTGCCTTTTAAAAATTGACTTTCGAATAATCTCGAAAAATTAAAATGTCTCTATCGTCCAAACCCTTGGACATACATTGACGAGATTCTGACATGAAGTTGACATGTACGTTCCCTCAAAGTGACATAAGTTTTGTCTTTGAGATTCCTACAGATCGGGAGATATTTGCCTTTTAAGAATTGACTTTTGAATAATCTCTAGAAATTTAAATGTCTCTATCCTCCAAACCCTTGGACGTACATTGACGTGACTATGACATGAAGTTGACATATACGTTCCCTCAAAGTGACATAAGTTTTGTCTCTCAGATTAATACAGATCGGGAGATATTTGCCTTTTCAAAAATTGACTTTCGAATAATCTCGTAAAATTAAAATGCCTCTATCCTCCAAACCCTTAGACATACATTGACGTGACTCTGACAGGACGTTTACATATACGTTCCCTCAAAGTGACATAAGTTTTGTCTCTCAGATTCCTACAGATCGGGAGATATTTGCCTTTTAAAAATTGACTTTCGAATAATCTCTAAAAATTTAAATGTCTCTATCCTCCAAACCCTCGGACATACATTGACGTGACTCTGACAGGAAGTTGACATATATGTTCCCTCAAAGTGACATAAGTTTTGTCTCTCAGATTCCTACAGATCGGGAGATACTTGCCTTTTAAAAATTGACTTTCGAATAATCTCGAAAAATTAAAATGTCTCTATCCTCCAAACCCTTGGACATACATTGACGAGACTCTGACATGAAGTTGACATATGCGTTCCCTCAAAGTGACATAAGGTTTGTCTCTCAGATGCCTACAGATCGGGAGATATTTGCCTTTTAAAAATTGACTTGCGAATAATCTCGAAAAATTTAAATGTCTCTATCGTCCAAACCCTTGGACATGCATTGACGAGATTCTGACATGAAGTTGACATATACGTTCCCTCAAAGTGACATAAGGTTTGTCTCTTAGATTCCTATTGATCGGGAGATATTTGCCTTTTCAAAAATTGACTTTCGAATAATCTCTAAAAATTTAAATGTCTCTATCCTCCAAACCCTTCGACATACATAGACGTGACTATGACATGAAGTAGACATATACGTTCCCTCAAAGTGACATAAGTTTTGTCTCTCAGATTAATACAGATCGGGAGATATTTGCCTTTTCAAAAATTGACTTTCGAATAATCTCGAAAAATTAAAATGTCTCTATCCTCCAAACCCTTGGACATACATTGACGAGACTCTGACATGAAGTTGACATATGCGTTCCCTCAAAGTGACATAAGGTTTGTCTCTCAGATGCCTACAGATCGGGAGATATTTTCCTTTTAAAAATTGACTTTCGAATAATCTCGAAAAATTAAAAAATCTGTATCGTCCAAACCCTTGGACATACATTGACGAGATTCTGACATGTAGTTGACATATACGTTCCCTCAAAGTGACCTAAGGTTTGTCTTTCAGATGCCTACAGATCGGGAGATATTTGCCTTTTAAAAATTTACTTTCGAATAATCTCGAATAATTAAAATGTCTCTATCGTCCAAATCCTTGGACATACATTGACGAGATTCTGACATAAAGTTGACATATACGTTCCCTCAAAGTCACATAAGTTTTGTCTCTTAGATTCCTATTGATCGGGAGATATTTGCCTTTTCAAAAATTGACTTTCGAATAATCTCTAAAAATTTAAATCTCTCTCTCCTCCACACCCTTATACATACATTGACGTGACTCAGACAGCAAGTTGACATATACGTTCCCTCAAAGTGACATAATTTTTGTCTCTCAGATTCCTACAGATCGGGAGATATTTGCCTTTTAAAAATTGACTTTCGAATAATCTCGAAAAATTAAAATGTCTCTATCCTCCAAACCCTTGGACATACATTGACGAGACTCTGACATGAAGTTGACATATGCGTTCCCTCAAAGTGGCATAAGGTTTGTCTCTCAGATGCCTACAGATCGGGAGATATTTGCCTTTTAAAAATTGACTTTCGAATAATCTCGAAAAATTAAAATGTCTCTATCGTCCAAACCCTTGGACATACATTGACGAGATTCTGACATGAAGTTGACACATACGTACCCTCAAAGTGACATAAGTTTTGTATTTGAGATTCCTACAGATCGGGAGATATTTGCCTTTTAAGAATTGACTTTTGAATAATCTCTAGAAATTTAAATGTCTCTATCCTCCAAACCCTTGGACATACATTGACGTGACTATGACATGAAGTTGACATATACGTTCCCTCAAAGTGACATAAGTTTTGTCTCTCAGATTAATACAGATCGGGAGATATTTGCCTTTTCAAAAATTGACTTTCGAATAATCTCGTAAAATTAAAATGTCTCTATCCTCCAAACCCTTAGACATACATTGACGTGACTCTGACAAGACGTTTACATATACGTTCCCTCAAAGTGACATAAGTTTTGTCTCTCAGATTCCTACAGATCGGGAGATATTTGCCTTTTAAGAATTGACTTTCGAATAATCTCTAAAAATTTAAATGTCTCTATCCTCCAAACCCTTGGACATACATTGACGTGACTCTGACAGGAAGTTGACATATATGTTCCCTCAAAGTGACGTAAGGTTTGTCTCTCAGATTCCTACAGATCGGGAGATACTTGCCTTTTAAAAATTGACTTTCGAATAATCTCGAAAAATTAAAATGTCTCTATCCTCCAAACCCTTGGACATACATTGACGAGACTCTGACATGAAGTTGACATATGCGTTCCCTCAAAGTGACATAAGGTTTGTCTCTCAGATGCCTACAGATCGGGAGTTATTTGCCTTTTAAAAATTGACTTGCGTATAATCTCGAAAAATTAAAATGTCTCTATCGTCCAAACCCTTGGACATACATTGACGAGATTCTGACATGAAGTTGACATATACGTTCCCTCAAAGTGACATAAGGTTTGTCTCTTAGATTCCTATTGATCGGGAGATATTTGCCTTTTCAAAAATTGACTTTCGAATAATCTCTAAAAATTTAAATGTCTCTATCGTCCAAACCCTTGGACATACATAGACGTGACTATGACATGAAGTAGACATATACGTTCCCTCAAAGTGACATAAGTTTTGTCTCTCAGATTAATACAGATCGGGAGATATTTGCCTTTTCAAAAATTGACTTTCGAATAATCTCGAAAAATGAAAATGTCTCTATCCTCCAAACCGTTGGACATACATTGACGAGACTCTGACATGAAGTTGACGTATGCGTTCCCTCAAAGTGACATAAGGTTTGTCTCTCAGATGCCTACAGATCGGGAGATATTTGCCTTTTTTAAAATTGACTTTCGAATAATCTCGAAAAATTAAAATGTCTCTATCGTCCAAAACCTTGGACATACATTGACCAAACTCTGACATGAAGTTGACATATGCGTTCCCTCAAAGTGATATAAGTTTTGTCTCTCACATTCTTACAGATCGGGAGATATTTGCCTTTTAAAAATTGACTTTCGTATAATCTCGTAAAATTAAAATTTCTCTATCCTCCAAACCCTTGGACATACATTGACGTGACTCTGACAGGACATTTACATATACCTTCCCTCAAAGTGACATACGTTTTGTCTCTGAGATTCCTACAGATCCGGAGTTTTTTCCTTTTTAAAAATTGACTTTCGAATAATCTCTAAAAATATAAATGTCTCTATCCTCCAAACCCTTGGACATACATTGACGTGACTCTGCCAGGAAGTTGACATATACGTTCCCTCAAAGTGACATAAGTTTTGTCTCTGAGATTCCTACAGATCGGAAGATATTTGCCTTTTAAAAATTGACTTTCGAATAATCTCTAGAAATTTAAATGTCTCTATCCTCCAAACCCTTGGACATACATTGACGTGACTATGACATGAAGTTGACATATACGTTCCCTCAAAGTTACATAAGTTTTGTCTCTCAGATTAATACAGATCGGGAGATATTTGCCTTTTCAAAAATTGACTTTCGAATAATCTCGAAAAATTAAAATGTCTCTATCCTCCAAACCCTTGGACATACATTGACGAGACTCTGACATGAAGTTGACATATGCGTTCCCTCAAAGTGACATAAGGTTTGTCTCTCAGATGCCTACAGATCGGGAGATATTTTCCTTTTAAAAATTGACTTTCGAATAATCTCGATAAATTAAAAAATCTGTATCGTCCAAACCCTTGGACATACATTGACGAGATTCTGACATGTAGTTGACATATACGTTCCCTCAAAGTGACATAAGGGTTGTCTTTCAGATGCCTACAGATCGGGAGATATTTGCCTTTTAAAAATTTACTTTTGAATAATCTCGTAAAATTAAAATTTCTCTATCCTCCAAACCCTTGGACATACATTGACGTGACTCTGACAGGACATTTACATATACGTTCCCTCAAAGTGACATACGTTTTGTCTCTGAGATTCCTACAGATCCGGAGATATTTCCCTTTTAAAAATTGACTTTCGAATAATCTCTAAAAATTTAAATGTCTCTATCCTCCAAACCCTTGGACATACATTGACGTGACTCTGACAGGAAGTTGACATATATGTTCCCTCAAAGTGACATTAGTTTTGTCTCTCAGATTCCTACAGATCGGGAGATGTTTGCCTTTTAAAAATTGACTTTCAAATAATCTCGAAAAATTAAAATGTCTCTATCCTCCAAACCCTTTTACATACATTGACGAGACTCTGACATGAAGTTGACATATGCGTTCCCTCAAAGTGACATAAGGTTTGTCTCTCAGATGCCTACAGATCGGGAGATATTTGCCTTTTAAAAATTGACTTTCGAATAATCTCGAAAAATTAAAATGTCTCTATTGTCTAAACCCTTGGACATACATTGACGAGATTCTGACATGAAGTTGACATATACGTTCCCTCAAAGTGACATAAGTTTTGTCTCTGAGATTCCTACAGATCGGAAGATATTTGCCTTTTAAAAATTGACTTTCGAATAATCTCTAGAAATTTAAATGTCTCTATCCTCCAAACCCTTGGACATACATTGACGAGACTCTGACATGAAGTTGACATATGCGTTCCCTCAAAGTGACATAAGGTTTGTCTCTCAGATGCCTACAGATCGGGAGATATTTGCCTTTTAAAAATTGACTTTCGAATAATCTCGAAAAATTAAAATGTCTCTATTGTCTAAACCCTTGGACATACATTGACGAGATTCTGACATGAAGGTGACATATACGTTCCCTCTAAGTGACATACGTTTTGTCTCTCAGATTCCTACAGATCGGGAGATATTTGCCTTTTAAAAATTGACTTTCGAATAATCTCTAAAAATTTAAATGTCTCTATACTCCAAACCCTTGGACATACATTGACGTGACTGTGACATGAAGTTGACATATACGTTCCCTCAAAGTGACATAAGTTTTGTCTCTCAGATTAATACAGATCGGGAGATATTTGCCTTTTCAAAAATTGACTTTCGAATAATCTCGAAAAATTAAAATGTCTCTATACTCCAAACCCTTGGACATACATTGACGAGACTCTGACATGAAGTTGACATATGCGTTCCCTCAAAGTGACATAAGGTTTGTCTCTCAGATGCCTACAGATCGGGAGATATTTTCCTTTTAAAAATTGACTTTCGAATAATCTCGAAAAATTAAAAAATCTGTATCGTCCAAACCCTTGGACATACATTGACGAGATTCTGACATGTAGTTGACATATACGTTCCCTCAAAGTGACATAAGGTTTGTCTTTCAGATGCCTACAGATCGGGAGATATTTGCCTTTTAAAAATTTACTTTCGAATAATCTCGAATAATTAAAATGTCTCTATCGTCCAAATCCTTGGACATACATTGACGAGATTCTGACATGAAGTTGACATATACGGTCCCTCAAAGTCACATAAGTTTTGTCTCTTAGATTCCTATTGATCGGGAGATATTTGCCTTTTCAAAAATTGACTTTCGAATAATCTCTAAAAATTTAAATCTCTCTATCCTCCACACCCTTATACATACATTGACGTGACTCAGACAGCAAGTTAACATATACGTTCCCTCAAAGTGACATAATTTTTGTCTCTCAAATTCCTACAGATCGGGAGATATTTGCCTTTTAAAAATTGACTTTCGAATAATCTCGAAAAATTAAAATGTCTCTATCCTCCAAACCCTTTGACATACATTGACGAGACTCTGACATGAAGTTGACATATGCGTTCCCTCAAAGTGGCATAAGGTTTGTCTCTCAGATGCCTACAGATCGGGAGATATTTGCCTTTTAAAAATTGACTTTCGAATAATCTCGAAAAATTAAAATGTCTCTATCGTCCAAACCCTTGGACATACATTGACGAGATTCTGACATGAAGTTGACATGTACGTTCCCTCAAAGTGACATAAGTTTTGTCTTTGAGATTCCTACAGATCGGGAGATATTTGCCTTTTAAGAATTGACTTTTGAATAATCTCTAGAAATTTAAATGTCTCTATCCTCCAAACCCTTGGACGTACATTGACGTGACTATGACATGAAGTTGACATATACGTTCCCTCAAAGTGACATAAGTTTTGTCTCTCAGATTAATACAGATCGGGAGATATTTGCCTTTTCAAAAATTGACTTTCGAATAATCTCGTAAAATTAAAATGTCTCTATCCTCCAAACCCTTAGACATACATTGACGTGACTCTGACAGGACGTTTACATATACGTTCCCTCAAAGTGACATAAGTTTTGTCTCTCAGATTCGTACAGATCGGGAGATATTTGCCTTTTAAAAATTGACTTTCGAATAATCTCTAAAAATTTAAATGTCTCTATCCTCCAAATCCTCGGACATACATTGACGTGACTCTGACAGGAAGTTGACATATATGTTCCCTCAAAGTGACATAAGGTTTGTCTCTCAGATTCCTACAGATCGGGAGATACTTGCCTTTTAAAAATTGACTTTCGAATAATCTCGAAAAATTAAAATGTCTCTATCCTCCAAACCCTTGGACATACATTGACGAGACTCTGACATGAAGTTGACATATGCGTTCCCTCAAAGTGACATAAGGTTTGTCTCTCAGATGCCTACAGATCGGGAGATATTTGCCTTTTAAAAATTGACTTGCGAATAATCTCGAAAAATTTAAATGTCTCTATCGTCCAAACCCTTGGACATACATTGACGAGATTCTGACATGAAGTTGACATATACGTTCCCTCAAAGTGACATAAGGTTTGTCTCTTAGATTCCTATTGATCGGGAGATATTTGCCTTTTCAAAAATTGACTTTCGAATAATCTCTAAAAATTTAAATGTCTCTATCCTCCAAACCCTTCGACATACATAGACGTGACTATGACATGAAGTAGACATATACGTTCCCTCAAAGTGACATAAGTTTTGTCTCTCAGATTAATACAGATCGGGAGATATTTGCCTTTTCAAAAATTGACTTTCGAATAATCTCGAAAAATTAAAATGTCTCTATCCTCCAAACCCTTGGACATACATTGACGAGACTCTGACATGAAGTTGACATATGCGTTCCCTCAAAGTGACATAAGGTTTGTCTCTCAGATGCCTACAGATCGGGAGATATTTTCCTTTTAAAAATTGACTTTCGAATAATCTCGAAAAATTAAAAAATCTGTATCGTCCAAACCCTTGGACATACATTGACGAGATTCTGACATGTAGTTGACATATACGTTCCCTCAAAGTGACCTAAGGTTTGTCTTTCAGATGCCTACAGATCGGGAGATATTTGCCTTTTAAAAATTTACTTTCGAATAATCTCGAATAATTAAAATGTCTCTATCGTCCAAATCCTTGGACATACATTGACGAGATTCTGACATGAAGTTGACATATACGTTCCCTCAAAGTCACATAAGTTTTGTCTCTTAGATTCCTATTGATCGGGAGATATTTGCCTTTTCAAAAATTGACTTTCGAATAATCTCTAAAAATTTAAATCTCTCTCTCCTCCACACCCTTATACATACATTGACGTGACTCAGACAGCAAGTTGACATATACGTTCCCTCAAAGTGACATAATTTTTGTCTCTCAGATTCCTACAGATCGGGAGATATTTGCCTTTTAAAAATTGACTTTCGAATAATCTCGAAAAATTAAAATGTCTCTATCCTCCAAACCCTTGGACATACATTGACGAGACTCTGACATGAAGTTGACATATGCGTTCCCTCAAAGTGGCATAAGGTTTGTCTCTCAGATGCCTACAGATCGGGAGATATTTGCCTTTTAAAAATTGACTTTCGAATAATCTCGAAAAATTAAAATGTCTCTATCGTCCAAACCCTTGGACATACATTGACGAGATTCTGACATGAAGTTGACACATACGTACCCTCAAAGTGACATAAGTTTTGTATTTGAGATTCCTACAGATCGGGAGATATTTGCCTTTTAAGAATTGACTTTTGAATAATCTCTAGAAATTTAAATGTCTCTATCCTCCAAACCCTTGGACATACATTGTCGTGACTATGACATGAAGTTGACATATACGTTCCCTCAAAGTGACATAAGTTTTGTCTCTCAGATTAATACAGATCGGGAGATATTTGCCTTTTCAAAAATTGACTTTCGAATAATCTCGTAAAATTAAAATGTCTCTATCCTCCAAACCCTTAGACATACATTGACGTGACTCTAACAGGACGTTTACATATACGTTCCCTCAAAGTGACATAAGTTTTGTCTCTCAGATTCCTACAGATCGGGAGATATTTGCCTTTTAAAAATTGACTTTCGAATAATCTCTAGAAATTTAAATGTCTCTATCCTCCAAACCCTTGGACATACATTGACGTGACTATGACATGAAGTTGACATATACGTTCCCTCAAAGTGACATAAGTTTTGTCTCTCAGATTAATACAGATCGGGAGATATTTGCCTTTTCAAAAATTGACTTTCGAATAATCTCGAAAAATTAAAATGTCTCTATACTCCAAACCCTTGGACATACATTGACGAGACTCTGACATGAAGTTGACATATGCGTTCCCTCAAAGTGACATAAGGTTTGTCTCTCAGATGCCTACAGATCGGGAGATATTTGCCTTTTAAAAATTGACTTTCGAATAATCTCGAAAAATTAAAATGTCTCTATTGTCTAAACCCTTGGACATACATTGACGAGATTCTGACATGAAGGTGACATATACGTTCCCTCTAAGTGACATACGTTTTGTCTCTCAGATTCCTACAGATCGGGAGATATTTGCCTTTTAAAAATTGACTTTCGAATAATCTCTAAAAATTTAAATGTCTCTATACTCCAAACCCTTGGACATACATTGACGTGACTATGACATGAAGTTGACATATACGTTCCCTCAAAGTGACATAAGTTTTGTCTCTCAGATTAATACAGATCGGGAGATATTTGCCTTTTCAAAAATTGACTTTCGAATAATCTCGAAAAATTAAAATGTCTCTATACTCCAAACCCTTGGACATACATTGACGAGACTCTGACATGAAGTTGACATATGCGTTCCCTCAAAGTGACATAAGGTTTGTCTCTCAGATGCCTACAGATCGGGAGATATTTTCCTTTTAAAAATTGACTTTCGAATAATCTCGAAAAATTAAAAAATCTGTATCGTCCAAACCCTTGGACATACATTGACGAGATTCTGACATGTAGTTGACATATACGTTCCCTCAAAGTGACATAAGGTTTGTCTTTCAGATGCCTACAGATCGGGAGATATTTGCCTTTTAAAAATTTACTTTCGAATAATCTCGAATAATTAAAATGTCTCTATCGTCCAAATCCTTGGACATACATTGACGAGATTCTGACATGAAGTTGACATATACGTTCCCTCAAAGTCACATAAGTTTTGTCTCTTAGATTCCTATTGATCGGGAGATATTTGCCTTTTCAAAAATTGACTTTCGAATAATCTCTAAAAATTTAAATCTCTCTATCCTCCACACCCTTATACATACATTGACGTGACTCAGACAGCAAGTTGACATATACGTTCCCTCAAAGTGACATAATTTTTGTCTCTCAAATTCCTACAGATCGGGAGATATTTGCCTTTTAAAAATTGACTTTCGAATAATCTCGAAAAATTAAAATGTCTCTATCCTCCAAACCCTTTGACATACATTGACGAGACTCTGACATGAAGTTGACATATGCGTTCCCTCAAAGTGGCATAAGGTTTGTCTCTCAGATGCCTACAGATCGGGAGATATTTGCCTTTTAAAAATTGACTTTCGAATAATCTCGAAAAATTAAAATGTCTCTATCGTCCAAACCCTTGGACATACATTGACGAGATTCTGACATGAAGTTGACATGTACGTTCCCTCAAAGTGACATAAGTTTTGTCTTTGAGATTCCTACAGATCGGGAGATATTTGCCTTTTAAGAATTGACTTTTGAATAATCTCTAGAAATTTAAATGTCTCTATCCTCCAAACCCTTGGACGTACATTGACGTGACTATGACATGAAGTTGACATATACGTTCCCTCAAAGTGACATAAGTTTTGTCTCTCAGATTAATACAGATCGGGAGATATTTGCCTTTTCAAAAATTGACTTTCGAATAATCTCGTAAAATTAAAATGTCTCTATCCTCCAAACCCTTAGACATACATTGACGTGACTCTGACAGGACGTTTACATATACGTTCCCTCAAAGTGACATAAGTTTTGTCTCTCAGATTCGTACAGATCGGGAGATATTTGCCTTTTAAAAATTGAATTTCGAATAATCTCTAAAAATTTAAATGTCTCTATCCTCCAAATCCTCGGACATACATTGACGTGACTCTGACAGGAAGTTGACATATATGTTCCCTCAAAGTGACATAAGGTTTGTCTCTCAGATTCCTACAGATCGGGAGATACTTGCCTTTTAAAAATTGACTTTCGAATAATCTCGAAAAATTAAAATGTCTCTATCCTCCAAACCCTTGGACATACATTGACGAGACTCTGACATGAAGTTGACATATGCGTTCCCTCAAAGTGACATAAGGTTTGTCTCTCAGATGCCTACAGATCGGGAGATATTTGCCTTTTAAAAATTGACTTGCGAATAATCTCGAAAAATTTAAATGTCTCTATCGTCCAAACCCTTGGACATACATTGACGAGATTCTGACATGAAGTTGACATATACGTTCCCTCAAAGTGACATAAGGTTTGTCTCTTAGATTCCTATTGATCGGGAGATATTTGCCTTTTCAAAAATTGACTTTCGAATAATCTCTAAAAATTTAAATGTCTCTATCCTCCAAACCCTTCGACATACATAGACGTGACTATGACATGAAGTAGACATATACGTTCCCTCAAAGTGACATAAGTTTTGTCTCTCAGATTAATACAGATCGGGAGATATTTGCCTTTTCAAAAATTGACTTTCGAATAATCTCGAAAAATTAAAATGTCTCTATCCTCCAAACCCTTGGACATACATTGACGAGACTCTGACATGAAGTTGACATATGCGTTCCCTCAAAGTGACATAAGGTTTGTCTCTCAGATGCCTACAGATCGGGAGATATTTTCCTTTTAAAAATTGACTTTCGAATAATCTCGAAAAATTAAAAAATCTGTATCGTCCAAACCCTTGGACATACATTGACGAGATTCTGACATGTAGTTGACATATACGTTCCCTCAAAGTGACCTAAGGTTTGTCTTTCAGATGCCTACAGATCGGGAGATATTTGCCTTTTAAAAATTTACTTTCGAATAATCTCGAATAATTAAAATGTCTCTATCGTCCAAATCCTTGGACATACATTGACGAGATTCTGACATGAAGTTGACATATACGTTCCCTCAAAGTCACATAAGTTTTGTCTCTTAGATTCCTATTGATCGGGAGATATTTGCCTTTTCAAAAATTGACTTTCGAATAATCTCTAAAAATTTAAATCTCTCTCTCCTCCACACCCTTATACATACATTGACGTGACTCAGACAGCAAGTTGACATATACGTTCCCTCAAAGTGACATAATTTTTGTCTCTCAGATTCCTACAGATCGGGAGATATTTGCCTTTTAAAAATTGACTTTCGAATAATCTCGAAAAATTAAAATGTCTCTATCCTCCAAACCCTTGGACATACATTGACGAGACTCTGACATGAAGTTGACATATGCGTTCCCTCAAAGTGGCATAAGGTTTGTCTCTCAGATGCCTACAGATCGGGAGATATTTGCCTTTTAAAAATTGACTTTCGAATAATCTCGAAAAATTAAAATGTCTCTATCGTCCAAACCCTTGGACATACATTGACGAGATTCTGACATGAAGTTGACACATACGTACCCTCAAAGTGACATAAGTTTTGTATTTGAGATTCCTACAGATCGGGAGATATTTGCCTTTTAAGAATTGACTTTTGAATAATCTCTAGAAATTTAAATGTCTCTATCCTCCAAACCCTTGGACATACATTGTCGTGACTATGACATGAAGTTGACATATACGTTCCCTCAAAGTGACATAAGTTTTGTCTCTCAGATTAATACAGATCGGGAGATATTTGCCTTTTCAAAAATTGACTTTCGAATAATCTCGTAAAATTAAAATGTCTCTATCCTCCAAACCCTTAGACATACATTGACGTGACTCTAACAGGACGTTTACATATACGTTCCCTCAAAGTGACATAAGTTTTGTCTCTCAGATTCCTACAGATCGGGAGATATTTGCCTTTTAAAAATTGACTTTCGAATAATCTCTAGAAATTTAAATGTCTCTATCCTCCAAACCCTTGGACATACATTGACGTGACTATGACATGAAGTTGACATATACGTTCCCTCAAAGTTACATAAGTTTTGTCTCTCAGATTAATACAGATCGGGAGATATTTGCCTTTTCAAAAATTGACTTTCGAATAATCTCGAAAAATTAAAATGTCTCTATCCTCCAAACCCTTGGACATACTTTGACGAGACTCTGACATGAAGTTGACATATGCGTTCCCTCAAAGTGACATAAGGTTTGTCTCTCAGATGCCTACAGATCGGGAGATATTTTCCTTTTAAAAATTGACTTTCGAATAATCTCGATAAATTAAAAAATCTGTATCGTCCAAACCCTTGGACATACATTGACGAGATTCTGACATGTAGTTGACATATACGTTCCCTCAAAGTGACATAAGGGTTGTCTTTCATATGCCTACAGATCGGGAGATATTTGCCTTTTAAAAATTTACTTTCGAATAATCTCGAATAATTAAAATGTCTCTATCGTCCAAACCCTTGGACATACATTGACGAGATTCTGACATGAAGTTGACATATACGTTCCCTCAAAGTCACATAAGTTTTGTCTCTTAGATTCCTATTGATCGGGAGATATTTGCCTTTTCAAAAATTGACTTTCGAATAATCTCTAAAAATTTAAATCTCCCTATCCTCCACACCCTTATACATACATTGACGTGACTCAGACAGCAAGTTGACATATACGTTCCCTCAAAGTGACATAATTTTTGTCTCTCAGATTCCTACAGATCGGGAGATATTTGCCTTTTAAAAATTGACTTTCGAATAATCTCGAAAAATTAAAATGTCTCTATCCTCCAAACCCTTGGACATACATTGACGAGACTCTGACATGAAGTTGACATATGCGTTCCCTCAAAGTGACATAAGGTTGTCTCTCAGATGCCTACAATTCGAGAGATATTTTCCTTTTAAAAATTGACTTTCGAATAATCTCGAAAAATTAAAATGTCTCTATCGTCCAAACCCTTGGACATACATTGACGAGATTCTGACATGTAGTTGACATATACGTTCCCTCAAAGTGACATACGTTTTGTCTCTCAGATTCCTACCGATCGGGAGATATTTGCCTTTTAAAAATTGACTTTCGAATAATCTCGTAAAATTAAAATGTCTCTATCCTCCAAACCCTTGGACATACATTGACTAGATTCTGACATGAAGTTGACATATACGTTCCCTCAATGTGACATAAGGTTTGTCTCTCAGATTCCTACAGATCGGGAGATATTTGCCTTTTCAAAAATTGACTTTCGAATAATCTCGAAAAATTCAAATGTCTCTATCCTTCAAACCCTTTTTCGTACATTATCGTAACTCTGACATGAATTTGATATGTAAATGTCCTCATAGTGACATGAGTTGTGTCTCTCAGATTCCTAAAGATCGGGAGATATTTGCCTTTTAAAAATTGACTTTCGAATAATCTCTAAGAATTTAAATGTCTCTATCCTCCAAACCGTTGGACATACATTGACGTGACTCTGACAGGAAGTTGACACATACGTTCCCTCAAAGTGACATAAGTTTTGTCATTCAGATTAATACAGATCGGGATATATTTGCCTTTTCAAAAATTGACTTTCGAATAATCTCGAAAAATGAAAATGTCTCTATCCTCCAAACCGTTGGACATACATTGACGAGACTCTGACATGAAGTTGACGTATGCGTTCCCTCAAAGTGACATAAGGTTTGTCTCTCAGATGCCTATAGATCGGGAGATATTTGCCAATTAAAAATTGACTTTCAAATAATCTCGAAAAATTAAAATTTCTCTATCCTCCAAACCCTTGGACATACATTGACGTGACTCTGACAGGACATTTACATATACGTTCCCTCAAAGTGACATAAGTTTTGTCTCTCAGATTCCTACAGATCGGGACATATTTGCCTTTTAAAAATTGACTTTCGAATAATCTCTAAAAATTTAAATGTCTCTATCCTCCAAACCCTTAGACATACATTGACGTGACTTTGAAAGGAAGTTGACATATATGTTCCCTCAAAGTGACATTAGTTTTGTCTCTCAGATGCCTACAGATCGGGAGATATTTGCCTATTAAAAATTGACTTTCAAATAATCTCGAAAAATTTAAATGTCTCTATCGTCCAAACCCCTGGACATACATTGACGAGATTCTGACATGAAGTTGACATATACGTTCCCTCAAAGTGACATAAGTTTTGTCTCTCAGATGCCTACAGATCGGGAGATATTTGCCTTTTAAGAATTGACTTTCGAATAATCTCGAAAAATTAAAATGTCTCTATCCTCCAAACCCTTGGCCATACATTGACGAGACTCTGACATGAAGTTGACATATGCGTTCCCTCAAAGTGACATAAGTTTTGTCTCTCAGATGCCTACAGATCGGGAGATATTTGCCTTTTAATAATTGACTTTCGAATAATCTCGAAAAATTAAAATGTCTCTATCCTCCAAACCCTTGGACATACATTGACGAGACTCTGACATGAAGTTGACATATGCGTTCCCTCAAAGTGGCATAAGGTTTGTCTCTCAGATGCCTACAGATCGGGAGATATTTGCCTTTTAATAATTGACTTTCGAATAATCTCGAAAAATTAAAATGTCTCTATCCTCCAAACCCTTGGACATACATTGACGAGACTCTGACATGAAGTTGACATATGCGTTCCCTCAAAGTGGCATAAGGTTTGTCTCTCAGATGCCTACAGATCGGGAGATATTTGCCTTTTAAAAATTGACTTTCGAATAATCTCGAAAAATTAAAATGTCTCTATCGTCCAAACCCTTGGACATACATTGACGAGATTCTGACATGAAGTTGACACATACGTACCCTCAAAGTGACATAAGTTTTGTATTTGAGATTCCTACAGATCGGGAGATATTTGCCTTTTAAGAATTGACTTTTGAATAATCTCTAGAAATTTAAATGTCTCTATCCTCCAAACCCTTGGACATACATTGTCGTGACTATGACATGAAGTTGACATATACGTTCCCTCAAAGTGACATAAGTTTTGTCTCTCAGATTAATACAGATCGGGAGATATTTGCCTTTTCAAAAATTGACTTTCGAATAATCTCGTAAAATTAAAATGTCTCTATCCTCCAAACCCTTAGACATACATTGACGTGACTCTAACAGGACGTTTACATATACGTTCCCTCAAAGTGACATAAGTTTTGTCTCTCAGATTCCTACAGATCGGGAGATATTTGCCTTTTAAAAATTGACTTTCGAATAATCTCTAGAAATTTAAATGTCTCTATCCTCCAAACCCTTGGACATACATTGACGTGACTATGACATGAAGTTGACATATACGTTCCCTCAAAGTTACATAAGTTTTGTCTCTCAGATTAATACAGATCGGGAGATATTTGCCTTTTCAAAAATTGACTTTCGAATAATCTCGAAAAATTAAAATGTCTCTATCCTCCAAACCCTTGGACATACTTTGACGAGACTCTGACATGAAGTTGACATATGCGTTCCCTCAAAGTGACATAAGGTTTGTCTCTCAGATGCCTACAGATCGGGAGATATTTTCCTTTTAAAAATTGACTTTCGAATAATCTCGATAAATTAAAAAATCTGTATCGTCCAAACCCTTGGACATACATTGACGAGATTCTGACATGTAGTTGACATATACGTTCCCTCAAAGTGACATAAGGGTCGTCTTTCATATGCCTACAGATCGGGAGATATTTGCCTTTTAAAAATTTACTTTCGAATAATCTCGAATAATTAAAATGTCTCTATCGTCCAAACCCTTGGACATACATTGACGAGATTCTGACATGAAGTTGACATATACGTTCCCTCAAAGTCACATAAGTTTTGTCTCTTAGATTCCTATTGATCGGGAGATATTTGCCTTTTCAAAAATTGACTTTCGAATAATCTCTAAAAATTTAAATCTCCCTATCCTCCACACCCTTATACATACATTGACGTGACTCAGACAGCAAGTTGACATATACGTTCCCTCAAAGTGACATAATTTTTGTCTCTCAGATTCCTACAGATCGGGAGATATTTGCCTTTTAAAAATTGACTTTCGAATAATCTCGAAAAATTAAAATGTCTCTATCCTCCAAACCCTTGGACATACATTGACGAGACTCTGACATGAAGTTGACATATGCGTTCCCTCAAAGTGACATAAGGTTGTCTCTCAGATGCCTACAGATCGAGAGATATTTTCCTTTTAAAAATTGACTTTCGAATAATCTCGAAAAATTAAAATGTCTCTATCGTCCAAACCCTTGGACATACATTGACGAGATTCTGACATGTAGTTGACATATACGTTCCCTCAAAGTGACATACGTTTTGTCTCTCAGATTCCTACCGATCGGGAGATATTTGCCTTTTAAAAATTGACTTTCGAATAATCTCGTAAAATTAAAATGTCTCTATCCTCCAAACCCTTGGACATACATTGACTAGATTCTGACATGAAGTTGACATATACGTTCCCTCAATGTGACATAAGGTTTGTCTCTCAGATTCCTACAGATCGGGAGATATTTGCCTTTTCAAAAATTGACTTTCGAATAATCTCGAAAAATTCAAATGTCTCTATCCTTCAAACCCTTTTTCGTACATTATCGTAACTCTGACATGAATTTGATATGTAAATGTCCTCATAGTGACATGAGTTGTGTCTCTCAGATTCCTAAAGATCGGGAGATATTT
The DNA here is from genome assembly GCF_977971745.1 of Zootermopsis nevadensis. Classification (NCBI taxonomy): domain Eukaryota; kingdom Metazoa; phylum Arthropoda; class Insecta; order Blattodea; family Termopsidae; genus Zootermopsis; species Zootermopsis nevadensis. The sequence goes on from NW_028259190.1 coordinate 935,535, forward strand.
GCCTTTTAAAAATTGACTTTCGAATAATCTCTAAGAATTTAAATGTCTCTATCCTCCAAACCGTTGGACATACATTGACGTGACTCTGACAGGAAGTTGACACATACGTTCCCTCAAAGTGACATAAGTTTTGTCATTCAGATTAATACAGATCGGGATATATTTGCCTTTTCAAAAATTGACTTTCGAATAATCTCGAAAAATGAAAATGTCTCTATCCTCCAAACCGTTGGACATACATTGACGAGACTCTGACATGAAGTTGACGTATGCGTTCCCTCAAAGTGACATAAGGTTTGTCTCTCAGATGCCTATAGATCGGGAGATATTTGCCAATTAAAAATTGACTTTCAAATAATCTCGAAAAATTAAAATTTCTCTATCCTCCAAACCCTTGGACATACATTGACGTGACTCTGACAGGACATTTACATATACGTTCCCTCAAAGTGACATAAGTTTTGTCTCTCAGATTCCTACAGATCGGGACATATTTGCCTTTTAAAAATTGACTTTCGAATAATCTCTAAAAATTTAAATGTCTCTATCCTCCAAACCCTTAGACATACATTGACGTGACTTTGAAAGGAAGTTGACATATATGTTCCCTCAAAGTGACATTAGTTTTGTCTCTCAGATGCCTACAGATCGGGAGATATTAGCCTTTAAAAATTGACTTTAGAATAATCTCGAAAAATTAAAATGTCTCTATCCTCCAAACCCTTGGACATACATTGACGAGACTCTGACATGAAGTTGACATATGCGTTCCCTCTAAGTGACATAAGGTTTGTCTCTCAGATGCCTACAGATCGGGAGATATTTGCCTATTAAAAATTGACTTTCAAATAATCTCGAAAAATTTAAATGTCTCTATCGTCCAAACCCCTGGACATACATTGACGAGATTCTGACATGAAGTTGACATATACGTTCCCTCAAAGTGACATAAGTTTTGTCTCTCAGATGCCTACAGATCGGGAGATATTTGCCTTTTAAGAATTGACTTTCGAATAATCTCGAAAAATTAAAATGTCTCTATCCTCCAAACCCTTGGCCATACATTGACGAGACTCTGACATGAAGTTGACATATGCGTTCCCTCAAAGTGACATAAGTTTTGTCTCTCAGATGCCTACAGATCGGGAGATATTTGCCTTTTAATAATTGACTTTCGAATAATCTCGAAAAATTAAAATGTCTCTATCCTCCAAACCCTTGGACATACATTGACGAGATTCTGACATGAAGTTGACATATACGGTCCATCAAAGTGACATAAATTTTGTCTCTTAGATTCCTATTGATCGGGAGATATTTGCCTTTTCAAAAATTCACTTTCGAATAATTTCTAAAAATTTAAATGTCTCTATCCTCCAAACCGTTCTACATACATTGACGTGACTCTGACAGGACGTTGACATATACGTTCCCTCAAAGTGACATAAGTTTTGTCTCTCAGATTCCTACAGATCGGGAGATATTTGCCTTTTAAAAATTGACTTTCGAATAATCTCGAAAAATTAAAATGTCTCTATCCTCCAAACCCTTGGACATACATTGACGAGACTCTGACATGAAGTTGACATATGCGTTCCCTCAAAGTGACATAAGTTTTGTCTCTCAGATTCCTACAGATCGGGAGATATTTGCCTTTTAAAAATTGATTTTCGAATAATCTCGAAAAATTAAAATGTCTCTATCCTCCAAACCCTTGGACATACATTGACGAGACTCTGACATGAAGTTGACATATGCGTTCCCTCAAAGTGGCATAAGGTTTGTCTCTCAGATGCCTACAGATCGGGAGATATTTGCCTTTTAAAAATTGACTTTCGAATAATCTCGAAAAATTAAAATGTCTCTATCGTCCAAACCCTTGGACATACATTGACGAGATTTTGACATATAGTTGACATATACGTTCCCTCAAAGTGACATTCGTTTTGTCTCTCAGATTCCAACCAATCGGGAGATATTTGCCTTTTAAAAATTGAATTTTGAATAATCTCGTAAAATTAAAATGTCTCTATCCTCCAAACCCTTACACATACATTGACATGACTCTGACAGGACGTTTACATATACGTTCCCTCAAAGTGACATAAGTTTTGTCTCTCAGATTCCTACAGATCGGGAGATATTTGCCTTTTAAAAATTGACTTTCGAATAATCTCTAAAAATTTAAATGTCTCTATCCTTCAAACCCTTGGACATACATTGTCGTGACTCTGACAGGAAGTTGACATATATGTTCCCTCAAAGTGACATTGGTTTTGTCTCTTAGCTTCCTACAGATCGGGAGATATTTGCCTTTTAAAAATTGACTTTAGAATAATCTCGAAAAATTAAAATGTCTCTATCCTCCAAACCCTTGGACATACATTGACGAGACTCTGACATGAAGTTGACATATGCGTTCCCTCTAAGTGACATAAGGTTTGTCTCTCAGATGCCTACAGATCGGGAGATATTTGCCTATTAAAAATTGACTTTCAAATAATCTCGAAAAATTGAAATGTCTCTATCGTCCAAACCCCTGGACATACATTGACGAGATTCTGACATGAAGTTGACATATACGTTCCCTCAAAGTGACATAAGGTTTGTCTCTCAGATGCCTACAGATCGGGAGATATTTGCCTTTTAAGAATTGACTTTCGAATAATCTCGAGAAATTAAAATGTCTCTATCGTCCAAACCCTTGGACATACATTGACGAGATTCTGACATGAAGTTGACATATACGTTCCCTCAAAGTGACATAAGTTTTGTCTCTCAGATTCCTACAGATCGGGAGATACTTGCCTTTTAAAAATTGACTTTCGAATAATCTCGAAAAATTAAAATGTCTCTATCCTCCGAACCCTTAGACATACATTGACGTGACTTTGAAAGGAAGTTGACATATATGTTCCCTCAAAGTGACATTAGTTTTGTCTCTCAGATGCCTACAGATCGGGAGATATTAGCCTTTAAAAATTGACTTTCGAATAATCTCGAAAAATTCAAATGTCTCTATCCTTCAAACCCTTTTTCGTACATTATCGTAACTCTGACATGAAGTTGATATGTAAATGTCCTCATAGTGACATGAGTTGTGTCTCTCAGATTCCTAAAGATCGGGAGATATTTGCCTTTTAAAAATTGACTTTCGAATAATCTCTAAGAATTTAAATGTCTCTATCCTCCAAACCGTTGGACATACATTGACGTGACTCTGACAGGAAGTTGACACATACGTTCCCTCAAAGTGACATAAGTTTTGTCTCTCAGATTAATACAGATCGGGATATATTTGCCTTTTCAAAAATTGACTTTCGAATAATCTCGAAAAATGAAAATGTCTCTATCCTCCAAACCGTTGGACATACATTGACGAGACTCTGACATGAAGTTGACGTATGCGTTCCCTCAAAGTGACATAAGGTTTGTCTCTCAGATGCCTATAGATCGGGAGATATTTGCCAATTAAAAATTGACTTTCAAATAATCTCGAAAAATTAAAATTTCTCTATCCTCCAAACCCTTGGACATACATTGACGTGACTCTGACAGGACATTTACATATACGTTCCCTCAAAGTGACATAAGTTTTGTCTCTCAGATTCCTACAGATCGGGACATATTTGCCTTTTAAAAATTGACTTTCGAATAATCTCTAAAAATTTAAATGTCTCTATCCTCCAAACCCTTAGACATACATTGACGTGACTTTGAAAGGAAGTTGACATATATGTTCCCTCAAAGTGACATTAGTTTTGTCTCTCAGATGCCTACAGATCGGGAGATATTAGCCTTTAAAAATTGACTTTAGAATAATCTCGAAAAATTAAAATGTCTCTATCCTCCAAACCCTTGGACATACATTGACGAGACTCTGACATGAAGTTGACATATGCGTTCCCTCTAAGTGACATAAGGTTTGTCTCTCAGATGCCTACAGATCGGGAGATATTTGCCTATTAAAAATTGACTTTCAAATAATCTCGAAAAATTTAAATGTCTCTATCGTCCAAACCCCTGGACATACATTGACGAGATTCTGACATGAAGTTGACATATACGTTCCCTCAAAGTGACATAAGTTTTGTCTCTCAGATGCCTACAGATCGGGAGATATTTGCCTTTTAAGAATTGACTTTCGAATAATCTCGAAAAATTAAAATGTCTCTATCCTCCAAACCCTTGGCCATACATTGACGAGACTCTGACATGAAGTTGACATATGCGTTCCCTCAAAGTGACATAAGTTTTGTCTCTCAGATGCCTACAGATCGGGAGATATTTGCCTTTTAATAATTGACTTTCGAATAATCTCGAAAAATTAAAATGTCTCTATCCTCCAAACCCTTGGACATACATTGACGAGATTCTGACATGAAGTTGACATATACGGTCCATCAAAGTGACATAAGTTTTGTCTCTTAGATTCCTATTGATCGGGAGATATTTGCCTTTTCAAAAATTCACTTTCGAATAATTTCTAAAAATTTAAATGTCTCTATCCTCCAAACCGTTCTACATACATTGACGTGACTCTGACAGGACGTTGACATATACGTTCCCTCAAAGTGACATAAGTTTTGTCTCTCAGATTCCTACAGATCGGGAGATATTTGCCTTTTAAAAATTGACTTTCGAATAATCTCGAAAAATTAAAATGTCTCTATCCTCCAAACCCTTGGACATACATTGACGAGACTCTGACATGAAGTTGACATATGCGTTCCCTCAAAGTGACATAAGTTTTGTCTCTCAGATTCCTACAGATCGGGAGATATTTGCCTTTTAAAAATTGACTTTCGAATAATCTCGAAAAATTAAAATGTCTCTATCCTCCAAACCCTTGGACATACATTGACGAGACTCTGACATGAAGTTGACATATGCGTTCCCTCAAAGTGGCATAAGGTTTGTCTCTCAGATGCCTACAGATCGGGAGATATTTGCCTTTTAAAAATTGACTTTCGAATAATCTCGAAAAATTAAAATGTCTCTATCGTCCAAACCCTTGGACATACATTGACGAGATTTTGACATATAGTTGACATATACGTTCCCTCAAAGTGACATTCGTTTTGTCTCTCAGATTCCAACCAATCGGGAGATATTTGCCTTTTAAAAATTGAATTTTGAATAATCTCGTAAAATTAAAATGTCTCTATCCTCCAAACCCTTACACATACATTGACATGACTCTGACAGGACGTTTACATATACGTTCCCTCAAAGTGACATAAGTTTTGTCTCTCAGATTCCTACAGATCGGGAGATATTTGCCTTTTAAAAATTGACTTTCGAATAATCTCTAAAAATTTAAATGTCTCTATCCTTCAAACCCTTGGACATACATTGTCGTGACTCTGACAGGAAGTTGACATATATGTTCCCTCAAAGTGACATTGGTTTTTTCTCTTAGCTTCCTACAGATCGGGAGATATTTGCCTTTTAAAAATTGACTTTAGAATAATCTCGAAAAATTAAAATGTCTCTATCCTCCAAACCCTTGGACATACATTGACGAGACTCTGACATGAAGTTGACATATGCGTTCCCTCTAAGTGACATAAGGTTTGTCTCTCAGATGCCTACAGATCGGGAGATATTTGCCTATTAAAAATTGACTTTCAAATAATCTCGAAAAATTGAAATGTCTCTATCGTCCAAACCCCTGTACATACATTGACGAGATTCTGACATGAAGTTGACATATACGTTCCCTCAAAGTGACATAAGGTTTGTCTCTCAGATGCCTACAGATCGGGAGATATTTGCCTTTTAAGAATTGACTTTCGAATAATCTCGAGAAATTAAAATGTCTCTATCGTCCAAACCCTTGGACATACATTGACGAGATTCTGACATGAAGTTGACATATACGTTCCCTCAAAGTGACATAAGTTTTGTCTCTCAGATTCCTACAGATCGGGAGATACTTGCCTTTTAAAAATTGACTTTCCAATAATCTCGAAAAATTAAAATGTCTCTATCCTCCGAACCCTTAGACATACATTGACGTGACTTTGAAAGGAAGTTGACATATATGTTCCCTCAAAGTGACATTAGTTTTGTCTCTCAGATGCCTACAGATCGGGAGATATTAGCCTTTAAAAATTGACTTTCGAATAATCTCGAAAAATTCAAATGTCTCTATCCTTCAAACCCTTTTTCGTACATTATCGTAACTCTGACATGAAGTTGATATGTAAATGTCCTCATAGTGACATGAGTTGTGTCTCTCAGATTCCTAAAGATCGGGAGATATTTGCCTTTTAAAAATTGACTTTCGAATAATCTCTAAGAATTTAAATGTCTCTATCCTCCAAACCGTTGGACATACATTGACGTGACTCTGACAGGAAGTTGACACATACGTTCCCTCAAAGTGACATAAGTTTTGTCTCTCAGATTAATACAGATCGGGATATATTTGCCTTTTCAAAAATTGACTTTCGAATAATCTCGAAAAATGAAAATGTCTCTATCCTCCAAACCGTTGGACATACATTGAAGAGACTCTGACATGAAGTTGACGTATGCGTTCCCTCAAAGTGACATAAGGTTTGTCTCTCAGATGCCTATAGATCGGGAGATATTTGCCAATTAAAAATTGACTTTCAAATAATCTCGAAAAATTAAAATTTCTCTATCCTCCAAACCCTTGGACATACATTGACGTGACTCTGACAGGACATTTACATATACGTTCCCTCAAAGTGACATAAGTTTTGTCTCTCAGATTCCTACAGATCGGGACATATTTGCCTTTTAAAAATTGACTTTCGAATAATCTCTAAAAATTTAAATGTCTCTATCCTCCAAACCCTTAGACATACATTGACGTGACTTTGAAAGGAAGTTGACATATATGTTCCCTCAAAGTGACATTAGTTTTGTCTCTCAGATGCCTACAGATCGGGAGATATTAGCCTTTAAAAATTGACTTTAGAATAATCTCGAAAAATTAAAATGTCTCTATCCTCCAAACCCTTGGACATACATTGACGAGACTCTGACATGAAGTTGACATATGCGTTCCCTCTAAGTGACATAAGGTTTGTCTCTCAGATGCCTACAGATCGGGAGATATTTGCCTATTAAAAATTGACTTTCAAATAATCTCGAAAAATTTAAATGTCTCTATCGTCCAAACCCCTGGACATACATTGACGAGATTCTGACATGAAGTTGACATATACGTTCCCTCAAAGTGACATAAGTTTTGTCTCTCAGATGCCTACAGATCGGGAGATATTTGCCTTTTAAGAATTGACTTTCGAATAATCTCGAAAAATTAAAATGTCTCTATCCTCCAAACCCTTGGCCATACATTGACGAGACTCTGACATGAAGTTGACATATGCGTTCCCTCAAAGTGACATAAGTTTTGTCTCTCAGATGCCTACAGATCGGGAGATATTTGCCTTTTAATAATTGACTTTCGAATAATCTCGAAAAATTAAAATGTCTCTATCCTCCAAACCCTTGGACATACATTGACGAGATTCTGACATGAAGTTGACATATACGGTCCATCAAAGTGACATAAGTTTTGTCTCTTAGATTCCTATTGATCGGGAGATATTTGCCTTTTCAAAAATTCACTTTCGAATAATTTCTAAAAATTTAAATGTCTCTATCCTCCAAACCGTTCTACATACATTGACGTGACTCTGACAGGACGTTGACATATACGTTCCCTCAAAGTGACATAAGTTTTGTCTCTCAGATTCCTACAGATCGGGAGATATTTGCCTTTTAAAAATTGACTTTCGAATAATCTCGAAAAATTAAAATGTCTCTATCCTCCAAACCCTTGGACATACATTGACGAGACTCTGACATGAAGTTGACATATGCGTTCCCTCAAAGTGACATAAGTTTTGTCTCTCAGATTCCTACAGATCGGGAGATATTTGCCTTTTAAAAATTGACTTTCGAATAATCTCGAAAAATTAAAATGTCTCTATCCTCCAAACCCTTGGACATACATTGACGAGACTCTGACATGAAGTTGACATATGCGTTCCCTCAAAGTGGCATAAGGTTTGTCTCTCAGATGCCTACAGATCGGGAGATATTTGCCTTTTAAAAATTGACTTTCGAATAATCTCGAAAAATTAAAATGTCTCTATCGTCCAAACCCTTGGACATACATTGACGAGATTTTGACATATAGTTGACATATACGTTCCCTCAAAGTGACATTCGTTTTGTCTCTCAGATTCCAACCAATCGGGAGATATTTGCCTTTTAAAAATTGAATTTTGAATAATCTCGTAAAATTAAAATGTCTCTATCCTCCAAACCCTTACACATACATTGACATGACTCTGACAGGACGTTTACATATACGTTCCCTCAAAGTGACATAAGTTTTGTCTCTCAGATTCCTACAGATCGGGAGATATTTGCCTTTTAAAAATTGACTTTCGAATAATCTCTAAAAATTTAAATGTCTCTATCCTTCAAACCCTTGGACATACATTGTCGTGACTCTGACAGGAAGTTGACATATATGTTCCCTCAAAGTGACATTGGTTTTGTCTCTTAGCTTCCTACAGATCGGGAGATATTTGCCTTTTAAAAATTGACTTTAGAATAATCTCGAAAAATTAAAATGTCTCTATCCTCCAAACCCTTGGACATACATTGACGAGACTCTGACATGAAGTTGACATATGCGTTCCCTCTAAGTGACATAAGGTTTGTCTCTCAGATGCCTACAGATCGGGAGATATTTGCCTATTAAAAATTGACTTTCAAATAATCTCGAAAAATTGAAATGTCTCTATCGTCCAAACCCCTGGACATACATTGACGAGATTCTGACATGAAGTTGACATATACGTTCCCTCAAAGTGACATAAGGTTTGTCTCTCAGATGCCTACAGATCGGGAGATATTTGCCTTTTAAGAATTGACTTTCGAATAATCTCGAGAAATTAAAATGTCTCTATCGTCCAAACCCTTGGACATACATTGACGAGATTCTGACATGAAGTTGACATATACGTTCCCTCAAAGTGACATAAGTTTTGTCTCTCAGATTCCTACAGATCGGGAGATACTTGCCTTTTAAAAATTGACTTTCGAATAATCTCGAAAAATTAAAATGTCTCTATCCTCCGAACCCTTAGACATACATTGACGTGACTTTGAAAGGAAGTTGACATATATGTTCCCTCAAAGTGACATTAGTTTTGTCTCTCAGATGCCTACAGATCGGGAGATATTAGCCTTTAAAAATTGACTTTCGAATAATCTCGAAAAATTCAAATGTCTCTATCCTTCAAACCCTTTTTCGTACATTATCGTAACTCTGACATGAAGTTGATATGTAAATGTCCTCATAGTGACATGAGTTGTGTCTCTCAGATTCCTAAAGATCGGGAGATATTTGCCTTTTAAAAATTGACTTTCGAATAATCTCTAAGAATTTAAATGTCTCTATCCTCCAAACCGTTGGACATACATTGACGTGACTCTGACAGGAAGTTGACACATACGTTCCCTCAAAGTGACATAAGTTTTGTCTCTCAGATTAATACAGATCGGGATATATTTGCCTTTTCAAAAATTGACTTTCGAATAATCTCGAAAAATGAAAATGTCTCTATCCTCCAAACCGTTGGACATACATTGACGAGACTCTGACATGAAGTTGACGTATGCGTTCCCTCAAAGTGACATAAGGTTTGTCTCTCAGATGCCTATAGATCGGGAGATATTTGCCAATTAAAAATTGACTTTCAAATAATCTCGAAAAATTAAAATTTCTCTATCCTCCAAACCCTTGGACATACATTGACGTGACTCTGACAGGACATTTACATATACGTTCCCTCAAAGTGACATAAGTTTTGTCTCTCAGATTCCTACAGATCGGGACATATTTGCCTTTTAAAAATTGACTTTCGAATAATCTCTAAAAATTTAAATGTCTCTATCCTCCAAACCCTTAGACATACATTGACGTGACTTTGAAAGGAAGTTGACATATATGTTCCCTCAAAGTGACATTAGTTTTGTCTCTCAGATGCCTACAGATCGGGAGATATTAGCCTTTAAAAATTGACTTTAGAATAATCTCGAAAAATTAAAATGTCTCTATCCTCCAAACCCTTGGACATACATTGACGAGACTCTGACATGAAGTTGACATATGCGTTCCCTCTAAGTGACATAAGGTTTGTCTCTCAGATGCCTACAGATCGGGAGATATTTGCCTATTAAAAATTGACTTTCAAATAATCTCGAAAAATTTAAATGTCTCTATCGTCCAAACCCCTGGACATACATTGACGAGATTCTGACATGAAGTTGACATATACGTTCCCTCAAAGTGACATAAGTTTTGTCTCTCAGATGCCTACAGATCGGGAGATATTTGCCTTTTAAGAATTGACTTTCGAATAATCTCGAAAAATTAAAATGTCTCTATCCTCCAAACCCTTGGCCATACATTGACGAGACTCTGACATGAAGTTGACATATGCGTTCCCTCAAAGTGCCATAAGTTTTGTCTCTCAGATGCCTACAGATCGGGAGATATTTGCCTTTTAATAATTGACTTTCGAATAATCTCGAAAAATTAAAATGTCTCTATCCTCCAAACCCTTGGACATACATTGACGAGATTCTGACATGAAGTTGACATATACGGTCCATCAAAGTGACATAAGTTTTGTCTCTTAGATTCCTATTGATCGGGAGATATTTGCCTTTTCAAAAATTCACTTTCGAATAATTTCTAAAAATTTAAATGTCTCTATCCTCCAAACCGTTCTACATACATTGACGTGACTCTGACAGGACGTTGACATATACGTTCCCTCAAAGTGACATAAGTTTTGTCTCTCAGATTCCTACAGATCGGGAGATATTTGCCTTTTAAAAATTGACTTTCGAATAATCTCGAAAAATTAAAATGTCTCTATCCTCCAAACCCTTGGACATACATTGACGAGACTCTGACATGAAGTTGACATATGCGTTCCCTCAAAGTGACATAAGTTTTGTCTCTCAGATTCCTACAGATCGGGAGATATTTGCCTTTTAAAAATTGACTTTCGAATAATCTCGAAAAATTAAAATGTCTCTATCCTCCAAACCCTTGGACATACATTGACGAGACTCTGACATGAAGTTGACATATGCGTTCCCTCAAAGTGGCATAAGGTTTGTCTCTCAGATGCCTACAGATCGGGAGATATTTGCCTTTTAAAAATTGACTTTCGAATAATCTCGAAAAATTAAAATGTCTCTATCGTCCAAACCCTTGGACATACATTGACGAGATTTTGACATATAGTTGACATATACGTTCCCTCAAAGTGACATTCGTTTTGTCTCTCAGATTCCAACCAATCGGGAGATATTTGCCTTTTAAAAATTGAATTTTGAATAATCTCGTAAAATTAAAATGTCTCTATCCTCCAAACCCTTACACATACATTGACATGACTCTGACAGGACGTTTACATATACATTCCCTCAAAGTGACATAAGTTTTGTCTCTCAGATTCCTACAGATCGGGAGATATTTGCCTTTTAAAAATTGACTTTCGAATAATCTCTAAAAATTTAAATGTCTCTATCCTTCAAACCCTTGGACATACATTGTCGTGACTCTGACAGGAAGTTGACATATATGTTCCCTCAAAGTGACATTGGTTTTGTCTCTTAGCTTCCTACAGATCGGGAGATATTTGCCTTTTAAAAATTGACTTTAGAATAATCTCGAAAAATTAAAATGTCTCTATCCTCCAAACCCTTGGACATACATTGACGAGACTCTGACATGAAGTTGACATATGCGTTCCCTCTAAGTGACATAAGGTTTGTCTCTCAGATGCCTACAGATCGGGAGATATTTGCCTATTAAAAATTGACTTTCAAATAATCTCGAAAAATTGAAATGTCTCTATCGTCCAAACCCCTGGACATACATTGACGAGATTCTGACATGAAGTTGACATATACGTTCCCTCAAAGTGACATAAGGTTTGTCTCTCAGATGCCTACAGATCGGGAGATATTTGCCTTTTAAGAATTGACTTTCGAATAATCTCGAGAAATTAAAATGTCTCTATCGTCCAAACCCTTGGACATACATTGACGAGATTCTGACATGAAGTTGACATATACGTTCCCTCAAAGTGACATAAGTTTTGTCTCTCAGATTCCTACAGATCGGGAGATACTTGCCTTTTAAAAATTGACTTTCGAATAATCTCGAAAAATTAAAATGTCTCTATCCTCCAAACCCTTGGCCATACATTGACGAGACTCTGACATGAAGTTGACATATGCGTTCCCTCAAAGTGACATAAGTTTTGTCTCTCAGATGCCTACAGATCGGGAGATATTTGCCTTTTGAAAAATTGATTTGCGAATAATCTCGAAAAATTGAAATGTCTCTATCGTCCAAACCCTTGGACATACATTGACGAGATTCTGACATGAAGTTGACATATACGGTCCATCAAAGTGACATAAGTTTTGTCTCTTAGATTCCTATTGATCGGGAGATATTTGCCTTTTCAAAAATTCACTTTCGAATAATTTCTAAAAATTTAAATGTCTCTATCCTCCAAACCGTTCTACATACATTGACGTGACTCTGACAGGACGTTGACATATACGTTCCCTCAAAGTGACATAAGTTTTGTCTCTCAGATTCCTACAGATCGGGAGATATTTGCCTTTTAAAAATTGACTTTCGAATAATCTCTAAAAATTTAAATGTCTCTATCCTCCAAATCCTTGGACATACATTGTCGTGACTCTGACAGGAAGTTGACATATATGTTCCCTCAAAGTGACATTGGTTTTGTCTCTTAGCTTCCTACAGATCGGGAGATATTTGCCTTTTAAAAATTGACTTTAGAATAATCTCGAAAAATTAAAATGTCTCTATCCTCTAAACCCTTCTACATACATTGACGAGACTCTGACATGAAGTTGACATATGCGTTCCCTCTAAGTGACATAAGGTTTGTCTCTCAGATGCCTACAGAGCGGGAGATATTTGCCTTTTAAAAATTGACTTTCGAATAATCTCGAAAAATTGAAAAGTCTCTATCGTCCAAACCCCTGGACATACATTGACGAGATTCTGACATGAAGTTGACATATGCGTTCCCTCAAAGTGACATAAGTTATGTTTCTCAGATGCCTACAGATCGGGAGATATTTGCCTTTTAATAATTGACTTTCGAATAATCTCGAGAAATTAAAATGTCTCTATCGTCCAAAACCTTGGACATACATTGACCAGACTCTGACATGAAGTTGATATATGCGTTCCCTCTAAGTGACATAAGTTTTGTCTCTCAGATGCCTACAGATCGGGAGATATATCCCAATTAAAAATTGACTTTCAAATAATCTCGAAAAATTAAAATGTCTCTATCGTCCAAACCCTTGGACATACATTGACAAGATTCTGACATGACGTTAACATATACATTCCCTCAAAGTGACATAAGTTTTGTCTGTCACATTCCTACAGATCGGGAGATATTTGCCTTTTAAAAATTGACTTTCGAATAATCTCGTAAAATTAAAATTTCTCTATCCTCCAAACCCTTGGACATACATTGTCGTGACTCTGACATGAAGTTGACATATATGTTCCCTCAAAGTGACATTGGTTTTGTCTCTTAGCTTCCTACAGATCGGGAGATATTTGCCTTTTAAAAATTGACTTTCGAATAATCTCGAGAAATTAAAATGTCTCTATCGTCCAAACCCTTGGACATACATTGACGAGATTCTGACATGAAGTTGACATATACGTTCCCTCAAAGTGACATAAGTTTTGTCTCTCAGGTTCCTACAGATCGGGAGATACTTGCCTTTTAAAAATTGACTTTCGAATAATCTCGAAAAATTAAAATGTCGCTATCCTCCAAACCCTTGGACATACATTGACGAGACTCTGACATGAAGTTGACATATGCGTTCCCTCAAAGTGACATAAGGTTTGTCTCTCAGATGCCTACAGATCGGGAGATATTTGCCTTTTAAATATTGACTTTCGAATAATCTCGAAAAATTGAAAAGTCTCTATCGTCCAAACCCCTGGACATACATTGACGAGATTCTGACATGAAGTTGACATATGCGTTCCCTCAAAGTGACATAAGGTTTTGTCTCTCAGATGCCAACAGATCGGGAGATATTTGCCTTTTAAAAATTGACTTTCGAATAATCTCGAGAAATTAAAATGTCTCTATCGTCCAAACCCTTGGACATACATTGACGAGATTCTGACATGAAGTTGACATATACGTTCCCTCAAAGTGACATAAGTTTTGTCTCTCAGATTCCTACAGATCGGGAGATATTTGCCTTTTCAAAAATTCACTTTCGAATAATTTCTAAAAATTTAAATGTCTCTATCCTCCAAACCCTTTTACATACATTGACGTGACTCTGACAGGACGTTGACATATACGTTCCCTCAAAGTGACATAAGTTTTGTCTCTCAGATTCCTACACATCGGGAGATATTTGCCTTTTAAAAATTGACTTTCAATTAATCTCGAAAAATTAAAATGTCTCTATCGTCCAAACCCTTGGAAATACATTGACGAGATTCTGACATGAAGTTGACATATACGTTCCCTCAAAGTAACATAAGTTTTGTCTCTCAGATGCCTACAGATCGGGAGATATTTGCCTTTTAAAAATTGACTTTCGAATAATCTCGAAAAATTAAAATGTCTCTATCGTCCAAACCCTTGGACATACATTGACTAGATTCTGACATGAAGTTGACATATACGTTCCCTCAATGTGACATAAGGTTTGTCTCTCAGATTCCTACAGATCGGGAAATATTTGCCTTTTCAAAAATTGACTTTCGAATAATCTCGAAAAATTCAAATGTCTCTATCCTTCAAACCCTTTTTCGTACATTGTCATAACTCTGACATGAAGTTGATATGTAAATGTCTTCATAGTGACATGAGTTGTGTCTCTCAGATTCCTAAAGATCGGGAGATATTTGCCTTTTAAAAATTGACTTTCGAATAATCTCTAAGAATTTAAATGTCTCTATCCTCCAAACCGTTGGACATACATTGACGTGACTCTGACAGGAAGTTGACACATACGTTCCCTCAAAGTGACATAAGTTTTGTCTCTCAGATTAATACAGATCGTGATATATTTGCCTTTTCAAAAATTGACTTTCGAATAATCTCGAAAAATGAAAATGTCTCTATCCTCCAAACTGTTGGACATACATTGACGAGACTCTGACATGAAGTTGACGTATGCGTTCCCTCAAAGTGACATAAGGTTTGTCTCTCAGATGCCTATAGATCGGGAGATATTTGCCTTTTAAAAATTGACTTTCGAATAATCTCGAAAAATTTAAATGTCTCTATCGTCCAAAACCTTGGACATACATTGACCAGACTCTGACATGAAGTTGACATATGCGTTCCCTCAAAGTGACATAAGTTTTGTATCTCAGATGCCTACAGATCGGGAGATATTTGCCAATTAAAAATTGACTTTCAAATAATCTCGAAAAATTAAAATTTCTCTATCCTCCAAACCCTTGGACATACATTGACGTGACTCTGACAGGACATTTACATATACGTTCCCTCAAAGTGACATAAGTTTTGTCTCTCAGATTAGTACAGATCGGGACATATTTGCCTTTTAAAAATTGACTTTCGAATAATCTCGAAAAATTAAAATGTCTCTATCGTCCAAACCCTTGGACATACATTGACGAGATTTTGACATATAGTTGACATATACATTCCCTCAAAGTGACATTCGGTTTGTCTCTCAGATTCCAACCAATCGGGAGATATTTGCCTTTTAAAAATTGAATTTTGAATAATCTCGTAAAATTAAAATGTGTCTATCCTCCAAACCCTTACACATACATTGACATGACTCTGACAGGACGTTTACATATACGTTCCCTCAAAGTGACATAAGTTTTGTCTCTCAGATTCCTACAGATCGGGAGATATTTGCCTTTTAAAAATTGACTTTCGAATAATCTCTAAAAATTTAAATGTCTCTATCCTTCAAATCCTTGGACATACATTGTCGTGACTCTGACAGGAAGTTGACATATATGTTCCCTCAAAGTGACATTGGTTTTGTCTCTTAGCTTCCTACAGATCGGGAGATATTTGCCTTTTAAAAATTGACTTTCGAATAATCTCGAGAAATTAAAATGTCTCTATCGTCCAAACCCTTGGACATACATTGACGAGATTCTGACATGAAGTTGACATATACGTTCCCTCAAAGTGACATAAGTTTTGTCTCTCAGGTTCCTACAGATCGGGAGATACTTGCCTTTTAAAAATTGACTTTCTAATAATCTCGAAAAATTAAAATGTCGCTATCCTCCAAACCCTTGGACATACATTGACGAGACTCTGACATGAAGTTGACATATGCGTTCCCTCAAAGTGACATAAGGTTTGTCTCTCAGATGCCTACAGATCGGGAGATATTTGCCTTTTAAATATTGACTTTCGAATAATCTCGAAAAATTTAAAAGTCTCTATCGTCCAAACCCCTGGACATACATTGACGAGATTCTGACATGAAGTTGACATATGCGTTCCCTCAAAGTGACATAAGGTTTTGTCTCTCAGATGCCTACAGATCGGGAGATATTTGCCTTTTAAAAATTGACTTTCGAATAATCTCGAGAAATTAAAATGTCTCTATCGTCCAAACCCTTGGACATACATTGACGAGATTCTGACATGAAGTTGACATATACGTTCCCTCAAAGTGACATAAGTTTTGTCTCTCAGATTCCTACAGATCGGGAGATACTTGCCTTTTAATAATTGACTTTCGAATAATCTCGAAAAATTAAAATGTCGCTATCCTCCAAACCCTTGGACATACATTGACGAGACTCTGACATGAAGTTGACATATGCGTTCCCTCAAAGTGACATAAGGTTTGTCTCTCAGATGCCTACAGATCGGGAGATATTTCCCTTTTAATAATTGACTTGCGAATAATCTCGAAAAATTAAAATGTCTCTATCTTAAAAACCCTTGGACATACATTAGCGAGATTCTGACATGAAGTTGACATATACGTTCCCTCAAAGTGACATAAGTTTTGTCTCTTAGATTCCTATTGATCGGGAGATATTTGCCTTTTCAAAAATTCACTTTCGAATAATTTCTAAAAATTTAAATGTCTCTATCCTCCAAACCGTTGGACATACATTGACGTGACTCTGACAGGACGTTGACATATACGTTCCCTCAAAGTGACATAAGTTTTGTCTCTCAGATTCCTACACATCGGGAGATATTTGCCTTTTAAAAATTGACTTTCAAATAATCTCGAAAAATTAAAATGTCTCTATCGTCCAAACCCTTGGAAATACATTGACGAGATTCTGACATGAAGTTGACATTTACGTTCCCTCAACGTAACATAAGTGTTGTCTCTCAGATGCCTACAGATCGGGAGATATTTGCCTTTTAAAAATTGACTTTCGAATAATCTCGAAAAATTAAAATGTCTCTATCGTCCAAACCCTTGGACATACATTGACTAGATTCTGACATGAAGTTGACATATACGTTCCCTCAATGTGACATAAGGTTTGTTTCTCAGATTCCTACAGATCGGGAGATATTTGCCTTTTCAAAAATTGACTTTCGAATAATCTCGAAAAATTCAAATGTCTCTATCCTTCAAACCCTTTTTCGTACATTGTCGTAACTCTGACATGAAGTTGATATGTAAATGTCCTCATAGTGACATGAGTTGTGTCTCTCAGATTCCTAAAGATCGGGAGATATTTGCCTTTTAAAAATTGACTTTCGAATAATCTCTAAGAATTTAAATGTCTCTATCCTCCAAACCGTTGGACATACATTGACGTGACTCTGACAGGAAGTTGACACATACGTTCCCTCAAAGTGACATAAGTTTTGTCTCTCAGATTCCTACAGATCGGGAGATATTTGCCTTTTAAATATTGACCTTCGAATAATCTCTAAAAATTTAAATGTCTCTATCCTCCAAACCCTTCGACATACATTGACGTGACTATGACATGTAGTAGACATATACGTTCCCTCAAAGTGACATAAGTTTTGTCTCTCAGATTAATACAGATCGGGATATATTTGCCTTTTCAAAAATTGACTTTCGAATAATCTCGAAAAATGAAAATGTCTCTATCCTCCAAACCGTTGGACATACATTGACGAGACTCTGACATGAAGTTGACGTATGCGTTCCCTCAAAGTGACATAAGGTTTGTCTCTCAGATGCCTATAGATCGGGAGATATTTGCCTTTTAAAAATTGACTTTCGAATAATCTCGAAAAATTTAAATGTTTCTATCGTCCAAAACCTTGGACATACATTGACCAGACTCTGACATGAAGTTGACATATGCGTTCCCTCAAAGTGACATAAGTTTTGTCTCTCAGATGCCTACAGATCGGGAGATATTTGCCAATTAAAAATTGACTTTCAAATAATCTCGAAAAATTAAAATTTCTCTATCCTCCAAACCCTTGGACATACATTGACGTGACTCTGACAGGACATTTACATATACGTTCCCTCATAGTGACATAAGTTTTGTCTCTCAGATTCCTACAGATCGGGACATATTTGCCTTTTAAAAATTGACTTTCGAATAATCTCTAAAAATTTAAATGTCTCTATCCTCCAAACCCTTAGACATACATTGACGTGACTTTGAAAGGAAGTTGACATATATGTTCCCTCAAAGTGACATTAGTTTTGTCTCTCAGATGCCTACAGATCGGGAGATATTTGCCTTTAAAAATTGACTTTAGAATAATCTCGAAAAATTAAAATGTCTCTATCCTCCAAACCCTTGGACATACATTGACGAGACTCTGACATGAAGTTGACGTATGCGTTCCCTCAAAGTGACATAAGGTTTGTCTCTCAGATGCCTATAGATCGGGAGATATTTGCCTTTTAAAAATTGACTTTCGAATAATCTCGAAAAATTTAAATGTCTCTATCGTCCAAAACCTTGGACATACATTGACCAGACTCTGACATGAAGTTGACATATGCGTTCCCTCAAAGTGACATAAGTTTTGTCTCTCAGATGCCTACAGATCGGGAGATATTTGCCAATTAAAAATTGACTTTCAAATAATCTCGAAAAATTAAAATTTCTCTATCCTCCAAACCCTTGGACATACATTGACGTGACTCTGACAGGACATTTACATATACGTTCCCTCATAGTGACATAAGTTTTGTCTCTCAGATTCCTACAGATCGGGACATATTTGCCTTTTAAAAATTGACTTTCGAATAATCTCTAAAAATTTAAATGTCTCTATCCTCCAAACCCTTAGACATACATTGACGTGACTTTGAAAGGAAGTTGACATATATGTTCCCTCAAAGTGACATTAGTTTTGTCTCTCAGATGCCTACAGATCGGGAGATATTTGCCTTTAAAAATTGACTTTAGAATAATCTCGAAAAATTAAAATGTCTCTATCCTCCAAACCCTTGGACATACATTGACGAGACTCTGACATGAAGTTGACATATGCGTTCCCTCTAAGTGACATAAGGTTTGTCTCTCAGATGCCTACAGATCGGGAGATATTTGCCTATTAAAAATTGACTTTCAAATAATCTCGAAAAATGTAAATGTCTCTATCGTCCAAACCCCTGGACATACATTGACGAGATTCTGACATGAAGTTGACATATACGTTCCCTCAAAGGGACATAAGTTTTGTCTCTCAGATGCCTACAGATCGGGAGATATTTGCCTTTTAAGAATTGACTTTCGAATAATCTCGGAAAATTAAAATGTCTCTATCCTCCAAACCCTTGGCCATACATTGACGAGACTCTGACATGAAGTTGACATATGCGTTCCCTCAAAGTGACATAAGTTTTGTCTCTCAGATGCCTACAGATCGTGAGATATTTGCCTTTTGAAAAATTGATTTGCGAATAATCTCGAAAAATTGAAATGTCTCTATCGTCCAAACCCTTGGACATACATTGACGAGATTCTGACATGAAGTTGACATATACGGTCCATCAAAGTGACATAAGTTTTGTCTCTTAGATTCCTATTGATCGGGAGATATTTGCCTTTTCAAAAATTCACTTTCGAATAATTTCTAGAAATTTAAATGTCTCTATCCTCCAAACCGTTCTACATACATTGACGTGACTCTGACAGGACGTTGACATATACGTTCCCTCAAAGTGACATAAGTTTTGTCTCTCAGATTGCTACAGATCGGGAGATATTTGCCTTTTAAAAATTGACTTTCGAATAATCTCGAAAAATTAAAATGTCTCTATCCTCCAAACCCTTGGACATACATTGACGAGACTCTGACATGAAGTTGACATATGCGTTCCCTCAAAGTGACATAAGTTTTGTCTCTCAGATTCCTACAGATCGGGAGATATTTGCCTTTTAAAAATTGACTTTCGAATAATCTCGAAAAATTAAAATGTCTCTATCCTCCAAACCCTTGGACATACATTGACGAGACTCTGACATGAAGTTGACATATGCGTTCCCTCAAAGTGGCATAAGGTTTGTCTCTCAGATGCCTACAGATCGGGAGATATTTGCCTTTTAAAAATTGACTTTCAATAATCTCGAAAAATTAAAATGTCTCTATCGTCCAAACCCTTGGACATACATTGACGAGATTTTGACATATAGTTGACATATACTTTCCCTCAAAGTGACATTCGTTTTGTCTCTCAGATTCCAACCAATCGGGAGATATTTGCCTTTTAAAAATTGAAT
The DNA here is from genome assembly GCF_977971745.1 of Zootermopsis nevadensis. NCBI lineage: Eukaryota > Metazoa > Arthropoda > Insecta > Blattodea > Termopsidae > Zootermopsis > Zootermopsis nevadensis. Next base: position 956,353 of record NW_028259190.1, read on the forward strand.
TTTGAATAATCTCGTAAAATTAAAATGTCTCTATCCTCCAAACCCTTACACATACATTGACGTGACTCTGACAGGACGTTTACATATACGTTCCCTCAAAGTGACATAAGTTTTGTCTCTCAGATTCCTACAGATCGGGGGATATTTGCCTTTTAAAAATTGACTTTCGAATAATCTCTAAAAATTTAAATGTCTCTATCCTTCAAACCCTTGGACATACATTGTCGTGACTCTGACAGGAAGTTGACATATATGTTCCCTCAAAGTGACATAAGTTTTGTCTCTTAGCTTGATACAGATCGGGAGATATTTGCCTTTTAAAAATTGACTTTCGAATAATCTCGAGAAATTAAAATGTCTCTATCGTCCAAACCCCTGGACATACATTGACGAGATTCTGACATGACGTTGACACATACGTTCCCTCAAAGTGACATAAGTTTTGTCTCTCAGATGCCTACAGATCGGGAGATATTTGCCTTTTAAGAATTGACTTTCGAATAATCTCGAAAAATTAAAATGTCTCTATCCTCCAAACCCTTGGCCATACATTGACGAGACTCTGACATGAAGTTGACATATGCGTTCCCTCAAAGTGACATAAGTTTTGTCTCTCAGATGCCTACAGATCGGGAGATATTTGCCTTTTAAGAATTGACTTTCGAATAATCTCGAAAAATTAAAATGTCTCTATCCTCCAAACCCTTGGACATACATTGACGAGATTCTGACATGAAGTTGACATATACGGTCCATCAAAGTGACATACGTTTTGTCTCTTAGATTCCTATTGATCGGGAGATATTTGCCTTTTCAAAAATTCACTTTCGAATAATTTCTAAAAATTTAAATGTCTCTATCCTCCAAACCGTTCTACATACATTGACGTGACTCTGACAGGACGTTGACATATACGTTCCCTCAAAGTGACATAAGTTTTGTCTCTCAGATTCCTACAGATCGGGAGATATTTGCCTTTTAAAAATTGACTTTCGAATAATCTCGAAAAATTAAAATGTCTCTATCCTCCAAACCCTTGGACATACATTGACGAGACTCTGACATGAAGTTGACATATGCGTTCCCTCAAAGTGACATAAGTTTTGTCTCTCAGATAACTACAGATCGGGAGATATTTGCCTTTTAAAAATTGACTTTCGAATAATCTCGAAAAATTAAAATGTCTCTATCCTCCAAACCCTTGGACATACATTGACGAGACTCTGACATGAAGTTGACATATGCGTTCCCTCAAAGTGGCATAAGGTTTGTCTCTCAGATGCCTACAGATCGGGAGATATTTGCCTTTTAAAAATTGATTTTCGAATAATCTCGAAAAATTAAAATGTCTCTATCGTCCAAACCCTTGGACATACATTGACGAGATTTTGACATATAGTTGACATATACGTTCCCTCAAAGTGACATTCGTTTTGTCCCTCAGATTCCAACCAATCGGGAGATATTTGCCTTTTAAAATTTGAATTTTGAATAATCTCGTAAAATTAAAATGTCTCTATCCTCCAAACCCTTACACATACATTGACATGACTCTGACAGGACGTTTACATATACGTTCCCTCAAAGTGACATAAGTTTTGTCTCTCAGATTCCTACAGATCGGGAGATATTTGCCTTTTAAAAATTGACTTTCGAATAATCTCTAAAAATTTAAATGTCTCTATCCTTCAAACCCTTGGACATACATTGTCGTGACTCTGACAGGAAGTTGACATATATGTTCCCTCAAAGTGACATTGGTTTTGTCTCTTAGCTTCCTACAGATCGGGAGATATTTGCCTTTTCAAAATTGACTTTCGAATAATCTCGAGAAATTAAAATGTCTCTATCGTCCAAACCCTTGGACATACATTGACGAGATTCTGACATGAAGTTGACATATACGTTCCCTCAAAGTGACATAAGTTTTGTCTCTCAGGTTCCTACAGATCGGGAGATACTTGCCTTTTAAAAATTGACTTTCGAATAATCTCGAAAAATTAAAATGTCGCTATCCTCCAAACCCTTGGACATACATTGACGAGACTCTGACATGAAGTTGACATATGCGTTCCCTCAAAGTGACATAAGGTTTGTCTCTCAGATGCCTACAGATCGGGAGATATTTGCCTTTTAAATATTGACTTTCGAATAATCTCGAAAAATTGAAAAGTCTCTATCGTCCAAACCCCTGGACATACATTGACGAGATACTGACATGAAGTTGACATATGCGTTCCCTCAAAGTGACATCAGGTTTTGTCTCTCAGATGCCTACAGATCGGGAGATATTTGCCTTTTAAAAATTGACTTTCGAATAATCTCGAGAAATTAAAATGTCTCTATCGTCCAAACCCTTGGACATACATTGACGAGATTCTGACATGAAGTTGACATATGCGTTCCCTCTAAGTGACATAAGGTTTGTCTCTCAGATGCCTACAGATCGGGAGATATTTGCCTATTAAAAATTGACTTTCAAATAATCTCGAAAAATGTAAATGTCTCTATCGTCCAAACCCCTGGACATACATTGACGAGATTCTGACATGAAGTTGACATATACGTTCCCTCAAAGGGACATAAGTTTTGTCTCTCAGATGCCTACAGATCGGGAGATATTTGCCTTTTAAGAATTGACTTTCGAATAATCTCGGAAAATTAAAATGTCTCTATCCTCCAAACCCTTGGCCATACATTGACGAGACTCTGACATGAAGTTGACATATGCGTTCCCTCAAAGTGACATAAGTTTTGTCTCTCAGATGCCTACAGATCGTGAGATATTTGCCTTTTGAAAAATTGATTTGCGAATAATCTCGAAAAATTGAAATGTCTCTATCGTCCAAACCCTTGGACATACATTGACGAGATTCTGACATGAAGTTGACATATACGGTCCATCAAAGTGACATAAGTTTTGTCTCTTAGATTCCTATTGATCGGGAGATATTTGCCTTTTCAAAAATTCACTTTCGAATAATTTCTAGAAATTTAAATGTCTCTATCCTCCAAACCGTTCTACATACATTGACGTGACTCTGACAGGACGTTGACATATACGTTCCCTCAAAGTGACATAAGTTTTGTCTCTCAGATTGCTACAGATCGGGAGATATTTGCCTTTTAAAAATTGACTTTCGAATAATCTCGAAAAATTAAAATGTCTCTATCCTCCAAACCCTTGGACATACATTGACGAGACTCTGACATGAAGTTGACATATGCGTTCCCTCAAAGTGACATAAGTTTTGTCTCTCAGATTCCTACAGATCGGGAGATATTTGCCTTTTAAAAATTGACTTTCGAATAATCTCGAAAAATTAAAATGTCTCTATCCTCCAAACCCTTGGACATACATTGACGAGACTCTGACATGAAGTTGACATATGCGTTCCCTCAAAGTGGCATAAGGTTTGTCTCTCAGATGCCTACAGATCGGGAGATATTTGCCTTTTAAAAATTGACTTTCAATAATCTCGAAAAATTAAAATGTCTCTATCGTCCAAACCCTTGGACATACATTGACGAGATTTTGACATATAGTTGACATATACTTTCCCTCAAAGTGACATTCGTTTTGTCTCTCAGATTCCAACCAATCGGGAGATATTTGCCTTTTAAAAATTGAATTTTGAATAATCTCGTAAAATTAAAATGTCTCTATCCTCCAAACCCTTACACATACATTGACGTGACTCTGACAGGACGTTTACATATACGTTCCCTCAAAGTGACATAAGTTTTGTCTCTCAGATTCCTACAGATCGGGGGATATTTGCCTTTTAAAAATTGACTTTCGAATAATCTCTAAAAATTTAAATGTCTCTATCCTTCAAACCCTTGGACATACATTGTCGTGACTCTGACAGGAAGTTGACATATATGTTCCCTCAAAGTGACATAAGTTTTGTCTCTTAGCTTGATACAGATCGGGAGATATTTGCCTTTTAAAAATTGACTTTCGAATAATCTCGAGAAATTAAAATGTCTCTATCGTCCAAACCCCTGGACATACATTGACGAGATTCTGACATTACGTTGACACATACGTTCCCTCAAAGTGACATAAGTTTTGTCTCTCAGATGCCTACAGATCGGGAGATATTTGCCTTTTAAGAATTGACTTTCGAATAATCTCGAAAAATTAAAATGTCTCTATCCTCCAAACCCTTGGCCATACATTGACGAGACTCTGACATGAAGTTGACATATGCGTTCCCTCAAAGTGACATAAGTTTTGTCTCTCAGATGCCTACAGATCGGGAGATATTTGCCTTTTAAGAATTGACTTTCGAATAATCTCGAAAAATTAAAATGTCTCTATCCTCCAAACCCTTGGACATACATTGACGAGATTCTGACATGAAGTTGACATATACGGTCCATCAAAGTGACATACGTTTTGTCTCTTAGATTCCTATTGATCGGGAGATATTTGCCTTTTCAAAAATTCACTTTCGAATAATTTCTAAAAATTTAAATGTCTCTATCCTCCAAACCGTTCTACATACATTGACGTGACTCTGACAGGACGTTGACATATACGTTCCCTCAAAGTGACATAAGTTTTGTCTCTCAGATTCCTACAGATCGGGAGATATTTGCCTTTTAAAAATTGACTTTCGAATAATCTCGAAAAATTAAAATGTCTCTATCCTCCAAACCCTTGGACATACATTGACGAGACTCTGACATGAAGTTGACATATGCGTTCCCTCAAAGTGACATAAGTTTTGTCTCTCAGATAACTACAGATCGGGAGATATTTGCCTTTTAAAAATTGACTTTCGAATAATCTCGAGAAATTAAAATGTCTCTATCGTCCAAACCCTTGGACATACATTGACGAGATTCTGACATGAAGTTGACATATACGTTCCCTCAAAGTGACATAAGTTTTGTCTCTCAGGTTCCTACAGATCGGGAGATACTTGCCTTTTAAAAATTGACTTTCGAATAATCTCGAAAAATTAAAATGTCGCTATCCTCCAAACCCTTGGACATACATTGACGAGACTCTGACATGAAGTTGACATATGCGTTCCCTCAAAGTGACATAAGGTTTGTCTCTCAGATGCCTACAGATCGGGAGATATTTGCCTTTTAAATATTGACTTTCGAATAATCTCGAAAAATTGAAAAGTCTCTATCGTCCAAACCCCTGGACATACATTGACGAGATACTGACATGAAGTTGACATATGCGTTCCCTCAAAGTGACATCAGGTTTTGTCTCTCAGATGCCTACAGATCGGGAGATATTTGCCTTTTAAAAATTGACTTTCGAATAATCTCGAGAAATTAAAATGTCTCTATCGTCCAAACCCTTGGACATACATTGACGAGATTCTGACATGAAGTTGACATATGCGTTCCCTCTAAGTGACATAAGGTTTGTCTCTCAGATGCCTACAGATCGGGAGATATTTGCCTATTAAAAATTGACTTTCAAATAATCTCGAAAAATGTAAATGTCTCTATCGTCCAAACCCCTGGACATACATTGACGAGATTCTGACATGAAGTTGACATATACGTTCCCTCAAAGGGACATAAGTTTTGTCTCTCAGATGCCTACAGATCGGGAGATATTTGCCTTTTAAGAATTGACTTTCGAATAATCTCGGAAAATTAAAATGTCTCTATCCTCCAAACCCTTGGCCATACATTGACGAGACTCTGACATGAAGTTGACATATGCGTTCCCTCAAAGTGACATAAGTTTTGTCTCTCAGATGCCTACAGATCGTGAGATATTTGCCTTTTGAAAAATTGATTTGCGAATAATCTCGAAAAATTGAAATGTCTCTATCGTCCAAACCCTTGGACATACATTGACGAGATTCTGACATGAAGTTGACATATACGGTCCATCAAAGTGACATAAGTTTTGTCTCTTAGATTCCTATTGATCGGGAGATATTTGCCTTTTCAAAAATTCACTTTCGAATAATTTCTAGAAATTTAAATGTCTCTATCCTCCAAACCGTTCTACATACATTGACGTGACTCTGACAGGACGTTGACATATACGTTCCCTCAAAGTGACATAAGTTTTGTCTCTCAGATTGCTACAGATCGGGAGATATTTGCCTTTTAAAAATTGACTTTCGAATAATCTCGAAAAATTAAAATGTCTCTATCCTCCAAACCCTTGGACATACATTGACGAGACTCTGACATGAAGTTGACATATGCGTTCCCTCAAAGTGACATAAGTTTTGTCTCTCAGATTCCTACAGATCGGGAGATATTTGCCTTTTAAAAATTGACTTTCGAATAATCTCGAAAAATTAAAATGTCTCTATCCTCCAAACCCTTGGACATACATTGACGAGACTCTGACATGAAGTTGACATATGCGTTCCCTCAAAGTGGCATAAGGTTTGTCTCTCAGATGCCTACAGATCGGGAGATATTTGCCTTTTAAAAATTGACTTTCAATAATCTCGAAAAATTAAAATGTCTCTATCGTCCAAACCCTTGGACATACATTGACGAGATTTTGACATATAGTTGACATATACTTTCCCTCAAAGTGACATTCGTTTTGTCTCTCAGATTCCAACCAATCGGGAGATATTTGCCTTTTAAAAATTGAATTTTGAATAATCTCGTAAAATTAAAATGTCTCTATCCTCCAAACCCTTACACATACATTGACGTGACTCTGACAGGACGTTTACATATACGTTCCCTCAAAGTGACATAAGTTTTGTCTCTCAGATTCCTACAGATCGGGGGATATTTGCCTTTTAAAAATTGACTTTCGAATAATCTCTAAAAATTTAAATGTCTCTATCCTTCAAACCCTTGGACATACATTGTCGTGACTCTGACAGGAAGTTGACATATATGTTCCCTCAAAGTGACATAAGTTTTGTCTCTTAGCTTGATACAGATCGGGAGATATTTGCCTTTTAAAAATTGACTTTCGAATAATCTCGAGAAATTAAAATGTCTCTATCGTCCAAACCCCTGGACATACATTGACGAGATTCTGACATTACGTTGACACATACGTTCCCTCAAAGTGACATAAGTTTTGTCTCTCAGATGCCTACAGATCGGGAGATATTTGCCTTTTAAGAATTGACTTTCGAATAATCTCGAAAAATTAAAATGTCTCTATCCTCCAAACCCTTGGCCATACATTGACGAGACTCTGACATGAAGTTGACATATGCGTTCCCTCAAAGTGACATAAGTTTTGTCTCTCAGATGCCTACAGATCGGGAGATATTTGCCTTTTAAGAATTGACTTTCGAATAATCTCGAAAAATTAAAATGTCTCTATCCTCCAAACCCTTGGACATACATTGACGAGATTCTGACATGAAGTTGACATATACGGTCCATCAAAGTGACATACGTTTTGTCTCTTAGATTCCTATTGATCGGGAGATATTTGCCTTTTCAAAAATTCACTTTCGAATAATTTCTAAAAATTTAAATGTCTCTATCCTCCAAACCGTTCTACATACATTGACGTGACTCTGACAGGACGTTGACATATACGTTCCCTCAAAGTGACATAAGTTTTGTCTCTCAGATTCCTACAGATCGGGAGATATTTGCCTTTTAAAAATTGACTTTCGAATAATCTCGAAAAATTAAAATGTCTCTATCCTCCAAACCCTTGGACATACATTGACGAGACTCTGACATGAAGTTGACATATGCGTTCCCTCAAAGTGACATAAGTTTTGTCTCTCAGATAACTACAGATCGGGAGATATTTGCCTTTTAAAAATTGACTTTCGAATAATCTCGAAAAATTAAAATGTCTCTATCCTCCAAACCCTTGGACATACATTGACGAGACTCTGACATGAAGTTGACATATGCGTTCCCTCAAAGTGGCATAAGGTTTGTCTCTCAGATGCCTACAGATCGGGAGATATTTGCCTTTTAAAAATTGATTTTCGAATAATCTCGAAAAATTAAAATGTCTCTATCGTCCAAACCCTTGGACATACATTGACGAGATTTTGACATATAGTTGACATATACGTTCCCTCAAAGTGACATTCGTTTTGTCCCTCAGATTCCAACCAATCGGGAGATATTTGCCTTTTAAAATTTGAATTTTGAATAATCTCGTAAAATTAAAATGTCTCTATCCTCCAAACCCTTACACATACATTGACATGACTCTGACAGGACGTTTACATATACGTTCCCTCAAAGTGACATAAGTTTTGTCTCTCAGATTCCTACAGATCGGGAGATATTTGCCTTTTAAAAATTGACTTTCGAATAATCTCTAAAAATTTAAATGTCTCTATCCTTCAAACCCTTGGACATACATTGTCGTGACTCTGACAGGAAGTTGACATATATGTTCCCTCAAAGTGACATTGGTTTTGTCTCTTAGCTTCCTACAGATCGGGAGATATTTGCCTTTTCAAAATTGACTTTCGAATAATCTCGAGAAATTAAAATGTCTCTATCGTCCAAACCCTTGGACATACATTGACGAGATTCTGACATGAAGTTGACATATACGTTCCCTCAAAGTGACATAAGTTTTGTCTCTCAGGTTCCTACAGATCGGGAGATACTTGCCTTTTAAAAATTGACTTTCGAATAATCTCGAAAAATTAAAATGTCGCTATCCTCCAAACCCTTGGACATACATTGACGAGACTCTGACATGAAGTTGACATATGCGTTCCCTCAAAGTGACATAAGGTTTGTCTCTCAGATGCCTACAGATCGGGAGATATTTGCCTTTTAAATATTGACTTTCGAATAATCTCGAAAAATTGAAAAGTCTCTATCGTCCAAACCCCTGGACATACATTGACGAGATACTGACATGAAGTTGACATATGCGTTCCCTCAAAGTGACATCAGGTTTTGTCTCTCAGATGCCTACAGATCGGGAGATATTTGCCTTTTAAAAATTGACATTCGAATAATCTCGAGAAATTAAAATGTCTCTATCGTCCAAACCCTTGGACATACATTGACGAGATTCTGACATGAAGTTGACATATACGTTCCCTCAAAGTGACATAAGTTTTGTCTCTCAGATTCCTACAGATCGGGAGATACTTGCCTTTTAAAAATTGACTTTCGAATAATCTCGAAAAATTAAAATGTCGCTATCCTCCAAACCCTTGGACATACATTGACGAGACTCTGACATGAAGTTGACATATGCGTTCCCTCAAAGTGACATAAGGTTTGTCTCTCAGATTCCTACAGATCGGGAGATATTTCCCTTTTAAAAATTGACTTGCGAATAATCTCGAAAAATTAAAATGTCTCTATCTTAAAAACCCTTGGACATACATTAGCGAGATTCTGACATGAAGTTGACATATACGTTCCCTCAAAGTGACATAAGTTTTGTCTCTTAGATTCCTATTGATCGGGAGATATTTGCCTTTTCAAAAATTCACTTTCGAATAATTTCTAAAAATTTAAATGTCTCTATCCTCCAAACCGTTGGACATACATTGACGTGACTCTGACAGGACGTTGACATATACGTTCCCTCAAAGTGACATAAGTTTTGTCTCTCAGATTCCTACACATCGGGAGATATTTGCCTTTTAAAAATTGACTTTCAAATAATCTCGAAAAATTAAAATGTCTCTATCGTCCAAACCCTTGGAAATACATTGACGAGATTCTGACATGAAGTTGACATATACGTTCCCTCAAAGTAACATAAGTTTTGTCTCTCAGATGCCTACAGATCGGGAGATATTTGCCTTTTAATAATTGACTTTCGAATAATCTCGAAAAATTAAAATGTCTCTATCGTCCAAACCCTTGGACATACATTGACTAGATTCTGACATGAAGTTGACATATACGTTCCCTCAATGTGACATAAGGTTTGTCTCTCAGATTCCTACAGATCGGGAGATATTTGCCTTTTCAAAAATTGACTTTCGAATAATCTCGAAAAATTCAAATGTCTCTATCCTTCAAACCCTTTTTCGTACATTGTCGTAACTCTGACATGAAGTTGATATGTAAATGTCCTCATAGTGACATGAGTTGTGTCTCTCAGATTCCTAAAGATCGGGAGATATTTGCCTTTTAAAAATTGACTTTCGAATAATCTCTAAGAATTTAAATGTCTCTATCCTCCAAACCGTTGGACATACATTGACGTGACTCTGACAGGAAGTTGACACATACGTTCCCTCAAAGTGACATAAGTTTTGTCTCTCAGATTCCTACAGATCGGGAGATATTTGCCTTTTAAATATTGACCTTCGAATAATCTCTAAAAATTTAAATGTCTCTATCCTCCAAACCCTTCGACATACATTGACGTGACTATGACATGTAGTAGACATATACGTTCCCTCAAAGTGACATAAGTTTTGTCTCTCAGATTAATACAGATCGGGATATATTTGCCTTTTCAAAAATTGACTTTCGAATAATCTCGAAAAATGAAAATGTCTCTATCCTCCAAACCGTTGGACATACATTGACGAGACTCTGACATGAAGTTGACGTATGCGTTCCCTCAAAGTGACATAAGGTTTGTCTCTCAGATGCCTATAGATCGGGAGATATTTGCCTTTTAAAAATTGACTTTCGAATAATCTCGAAAAATTTAAATGTCTCTATCGTCCAAAACCTTGGACATACATTGACCAGACTCTGACATGAAGTTGACATATGCGTTCCCTCAAAGTGACATAAGTTTTGTCTCTCAGATGCCTACAGATCGGGAGATATTTGCCAATTAAAAATTGACTTTCAAATAATCTCGAAAAATTAAAATTTCTCTATCCTCCAAACCCTTGGACATACATTGACGTGACTCTGACAGGACATTTACATATACGTTCCCTCAAAGTGACATAAGTTTTGTCTCTCAGATTCCTACAGATCGGGACATATTTGCCTTTTAAAAATTGACTTTCGAATAATCTCTAAAAATTTAAATGTCTCTATCCTCCAAACCCTTAGACATACATTGACGTGACTTTGAAAGGAAGTTGACATATATGTTCCCTCAAAGTGACATTAGTTTTGTCTCTCAGATGCCTACAGATCGGGAGATATTTGCCTTTAAAAATTGACTTTAGAATAATCTCGAAAAATTAAAAAAAACTATCCTCCAAACCCTTGGACATACATTGACGAGACTCTGACATGAAGTTGACATATGCGTTCCCTCTAAGTGACATAAGGTTTGTCTCTCAGATGCCTACAGATCGGGAGATATTTGCCTATTAAAAATTGACTTTCAAATAATCTCGAAAAATGTAAATGTCTCTATCGTCCAAACCCCTGGACATACATTGACGAGATTCTGACATGAAGTTGACATATACGTTCCCTCAAAGTGACATAAGTTTTGTCTCTCAGATGCCTACAGATCGGGAGATATTTGCCTTTTAAGAATTGACTTTCGAATAATCTCGAAAAATTAAAATGTCTCTATCCTCCAAACCCTTGGCCATACATTGACGAGACTCTGACATGAAGTTGACATATGCGTTCCCTCAAAGTGACATAAGTTTTGTCTCTCAGATGCCTACAGATCGGGAGATATTTGCCTTTTGAAAAATTGATTTGCGAATAATCTCGAAAAATTGAAATGTCTCTATCGTCCAAACCCTTGGACATACATTGACGAGATTCTGACATGAAGTTGACATATACGGTCCATCAAAGTGACATAAGTTTTGTCTCTTATATTCCTATTGATCGGGAGATATTTGCCTTTTCAAAAATTCACTTTCGAATAATTTCTAGAAATTTAAATGTCTCTATCCTCCAAACCGTTCTACATACATTGACGTGACTCTGACAGGACGTTAACATATACGTTCCCTCAAAGTGACATAAGTTTTGTCTCTCAGATTGCTACAGATCGGGAGATATTTGCCTTTTAAAAATTGACTTTCGAATAATCTCGAAAAATTAAAATGTCTCTATCCTCCAAACCCTTCGACATACATTGACGTGACTATGACATGTAGTAGACATATACGTTCCCTCAAAGTGACATAAGTTTTGTCTCTCAGATTAATACAGATCGGGATATATTTGCCTTTTCATAAATTGACTTTCGAATAATCTCGAAAAATGAAAATGTCTCTATCCTCCAAACCGTTGGACATACATTGACGAGACTCTGACATGAAGTTGACGTATGCGTTCCCTCAAAGTGACATAAGGTTTGTCTCTCAGATGCCTATAGATCGGGAGATATTTGCCTTTTAAAAATTGACTTTCGAATAATCTCGAAAAATTTAAATGTCTCTATCGTCCAAAACCTTGGACATACATTCACCAGACTCTGACATGAAGTTGACATATGCGTTCCCTCAAAGTGACATAAGTTTTGTCTCTCAGATGCCTACAGATCGGGAGATATTTGCCAATTAAAAATTGACTTTCAAATAATCTCGAAAAATTAAAATTTCTCTATCCTCCAAACCCTTGGACATACATTGACGTGACTCTGACAGGACATTTACATATACGTTCCCTCAAAGTGACATAAGTTTTGTCTCTCAGATTCCTACAGATCGGGACATATTTGCCTTTTAAAAATTGACTTTCGAATAATCTCTAAAAATTTAAATGTCTCTATCCTCCAAACCCTTAGACATACATTGACGTGACTTTGAAAGGAAGTTGACATATATGTTCCCTCTAAGTGACATAAGGTTTGTCTCTCAGATGCCTACAGAACGGGAGATATTTGCCTATTAAAAATTGACTTTCAAATAATCTCGAAAAATGTAAATGTCTCTATCGTCCAAACCCCTGGACATACATTGACGAGATTCTGACATGAAGTTGACATATACGTTCCCTCAAAGTGACATAAGTTTTGTCTCTCAGATGCCTACAGATCGGGAGATATTTGCCTTTTAATAATTGACTTTCGAATAATCTCGAAAAATTAAAATGTCTCTATCCTCCAAACCCTTGGCCATACATTGACGAGACTCTGACATGAAGTTGACATATGCGTTCCCTCAAAGTGACATAAGTTTTGTCTCTCAGATGCCTACAGATCGGGAGATATTTGCCTTTTGAAAAATTGATTTGCGAATAATCTCGAAAAATTGAAATGTCTCTATCGTCCAAACCCTTGGACATACATTGACGAGATTCTGACATGAAGTTGACATATACGGTCCATCAAAGTGACATAAGTTTTGTCTCTTAGATTCCTATTGATCGGGAGATATTTGCCTTTTCAAAAATTCACTTTCGAATAATTTCTAGAAATTTAAATGTCTCTATCCTCCAAACCGTTCTACATACATTGACGTGACTCTGACAGGACGTTGACATATACGTTCCCTCAAAGTGACATAAGTTTTGTCTCTCAGATTGCTACAGATCGGGAGATATTTGCCTTTTAAAAATTGACTTTCGAATAATCTCGAAAAATTAAAATGTCTCTATCCTCCAAACCCTTGGACATACATTGACGAGACTCTGACATGAAGTTGACATATGCGTTCCCTCAAAGTGACATAAGTTTTGACTCTCAGATTCCTACAGATCGGGAGATATTTGCCTTTTAAAAATTGACTTTCGAATAATCTCGAAAAATTAAAATGTCTCTATCCTCCAAACCCTTGTACATACATTGACGAGACTCTGACATGAAGTTGACATATGCGTTCCCTCAAAGTGGCATAAGGTTTGTCTCTCAGATGCCTACAGATCGGGAGATATTTGCCTTTTAAAAATTGACTTTCGAATAATCTCGAAAAATTAAAATGTCTCTATCGTCCAAACCCTTGGACATACATTGACGAGATTTTGACATATAGTTGACATATACGTTCCCTCAAAGTGACATTCGTTTTGTCTCTCAGATTCCAACCAATCGGGAGATATTTGCCTTTAAAAATTGAATTTTGAATAATCTCGTAAAATTAAAATGTCTCTATCCTCCAAACCCTTACACATACATTGACGTGACTCTGACAGGACGTTTACATATACGTTCCCTCAATGTGACATAAGTTTTGTCTCTCAGATTCCTACAGATCGGGGGATATTTGCCTTTTAAAAATTGACTTTCGAATAATCTCTAAAAATTTAAATGTCTCTATCCTTCAAACCCTTGGACATACATTGTCGTGACTCTGACAGGAAGTTGACATATATGTTCCCTCAAAGTGACATTGGTTTTGTCTCTTAGCTTCCTACAGATCGGGAGATATTTGCCTTTTAAAAATTGACTTTCGAATAATCTCGAGAAATTAAAATGTCTCTATCGTCCAAACCCTTGGACATACATTGACGAGATTCTGACATGAAGTTGACATATACGTTCCCTCAAAGTGACATAAGTTTTGTCTCTCAGGTTCCTACAGATCGGGAGATACTTGCCTTTTAAAAATTGACTTTCGAATAATCTCGAAAAATTAAAATGTCGCTATCCTCCAAACCCTTGGACATACATTGACGAGACTCTGACATGAAGTTGACATATGCGTTCCCTCAAAGTGACATAAGGTTTGTCTCTCAGATGCCTACAGATCGGGAGATATTTGCCTTTTAAATATTGACTTTCGAATAATCTCGAAAAATTGAAAAGTCTCTATCGTCCAAACCCCTGGACATACATTGACGAGATTCTGACATGAAGTTGACATATGCGTTCCCTCAAAGTGACATAAGGTTTTGTCTCTCAGATGCCTACAGATCGGGAGATATTTGCCTTTTAAAAATTGACTTTCGAATAATCTCGAGAAATTAAAATGTCTCTATCGTCCAAACCCTTGGACATACATTGACGAGATTCTGACATGAAGTTGACATATACGTTCCCTCAAAGTGACATAAGTTTTGTCTCTCAGATTCCTACAGATCGGGAGATACTTGCCTTTTAAAAATTGACTTTCGAATAATCTCGAAAAATTAAAATGTCGCTATCCTCCAAACCCTTGGACATACATTGACGAGACTCTGACATGAAGTTGACATATGCGTTCCCTCAAAGTGACATAAGGTTTGTCTCTCAGATGCCTACAGATCGGGAGATATTTGCCTTTTAAAAATTGACTTGCGAATAATCTCGAAAAATTAAATGTCTCTATCTTAAAAACCCTTGGACATACATTAGCGAGATTCTGACATGAAGTTGACATATACGTTCCCTCAAAGTGACATAAGTTTTGTCTCTTAGATTCCTATTGATCGGGAGATATTTGCCTTTTCAAAAATTCACTTTCGAATAATTTCTAAAAATTTAAATGTCTCTATCCTCCAAACCCTTTTACATACATTGACGTGACTCTGACAGGACGTTGACATATACGTTCCCTCAAAGTGACATAAGTTTTGTCTCTCAGATTCCTACACATCGGGAGATATTTGCCTTTTAAAAATTGACTTTCAAATAATCTCGAAAAATTAAAATGTCTCTATCGTCCAAACCCTTGGAAATACATTGACGAGATTCTGACATGAAGTTGACATATACGTTCCCTCAAAGTAACATAAGTTTTGTCTCTCAGATGCCTACAGATCGGGAGATATTTGCCTTTTAAAAATTCACTTTCGAATAATCTCGAAAAATTAAAATGTCTCTATCGTCCAAACCCTTGGACATACATTGACTAGATTCTGACATGAAGTTGACATATACGTTCCCTAAATGTGACATAAGGTTTGTCTCTTAGATTCCTACAGATCGGGAGATATTTGCCATTTCAATAATTGACTTTCGAATAATCTCGAAAAATTCAAATGTCTCTATCCTTCAAACCCTTTTTCGTACATTGTCTTAACTCTGACATGAAGTTGATATGTAAATGTCCTCATAGTGACATGAGTTGTCTCTCTCAGATTCCTAAAGATCGGGAGATATTTGCCTTTTAAAAATTGACTTTCCAATAATCTCTAAGAATTTAAATGTCTCTATCCTCCAAACCGTTGGACATACATTGACGTGACTCTGACAGGAAGTTGACACATACGTTCCCTCAAAGTGACATAAGTTTTGTCTCTCAGATTCCTACAGATCGGGAGATATTTGCCTTTTAAATATTGACCTTCGAATAATCTCTAAAAATTTAAATGTCTCTATCCTGCAAACCCTTCGACATACATTGACGTGACTATGACATGTAGTAGACATATACGTTCCCTCAAAGTGACATAAGTTTTGTCTCTCAGATTAATACAGATCGGGATATATTTGCCTTTTCAAAAATTGACTTTCGAATAATCTCGAAAAATGAAAATGTCTCTATCCTCCAAACCGTTGGACATACATTGACGAGATTCTGACATGAAGTTGACATATACGGTCCATCAAAGTGACATAAGTTTTGTCTCTTAGATTCCTATTGATCGGGAGATATTTGCCTTTTCAAAAATTCACTTTCGAATAATTTCTAGAAATTTAAATGTCTCTATCCTCCAAACCGTTCTACATACATTGACGTGACTCTGACAGGACGTTGACATATACGTTCCCTCAAAGTGACATAAGTTTTGTCTCTCAGATTGCTACAGATCGGGAGATATTTGCCTTTTAAAAATTGACTTTCGAATAATCTCGAAAAATTAAAATGTCTCTATCCTCCAAACCCTTGGACATACATTGACGAGACTCTGACATGAAGTTGACATATGCGTTCCCTCAAAGTGACATAAGTTTTGACTCTCAGATTCCTACAGATCGGGAGATATTTGCCTTTTAAAAATTGACTTTCGAATAATCTCGAAAAATTAAAATGTCTCTATCCTCCAAACCCTTGTACATACATTGACGAGACTCTGACATGAAGTTGACATATGCGTTCCCTCAAAGTGGCATAAGGTTTGTCTCTCAGATGCCTACAGATCGGGAGATATTTGCCTTTTAAAAATTGACTTTCGAATAATCTCGAAAAATTAAAATGTCTCTATCGTCCAAACCCTTGGACATACATTGACGAGATTTTGACATATAGTTGACATATACGTTCCCTCAAAGTGACATTCGTTTTGTCTCTCAGATTCCAACCAATCGGGAGATATTTGCCTTTAAAAATTGAATTTTGAATAATCTCGTAAAATTAAAATGTCTCTATCCTCCAAACCCTTACACATACATTGACGTGACTCTGACAGGACGTTTACATATACGTTCCCTCAAAGTGACATAAGTTTTGTCTCTCAGATTCCTACAGATCGGGGGATATTTGCCTTTTAAAAATTGACTTTCGAATAATCTCTAAAAATTTAAATGTCTCTATCCTTCAAACCCTTGGACATACATTGTCGTGACTCTGACAGGAAGTTGACATATATGTTCCCTCAAAGTGACATTGGTTTTGTCTCTTAGCTTCCTACAGATCGGGAGATATTTGCCTTTTAAAAATTGACTTTCGAATAATCTCGAGAAATTAAAATGTCTCTATCGTCCAAACCCTTGGACATACATTGACGAGATTCTGACATGAAGTTGACATATACGTTCCCTCAAAGTGACATAAGTTTTGTCTCTCAGGTTCCTACAGATCGGGAGATACTTGCCTTTTAAAAATTGACTTTCGAATAATCTCGAAAAATTAAAATGTCGCTATCCTCCAAACCCTTGGACATACATTGACGAGACTCTGACATGAAGTTGACATATGCGTTCCCTCAAAGTGACATAAGGTTTGTCTCTCAGATGCCTACAGATCGGGAGATATTTGCCTTTTAAATATTGACTTTCGAATAATCTCGAAAAATTGAAAAGTCTCTATCGTCCAAACCCCTGGACATACATTGACGAGATTCTGACATGAAGTTGACATATGCGTTCCCTCAAAGTGACATAAGGTTTTGTCTCTCAGATGCCTACAGATCGGGAGATATTTGCCTTTTAAAAATTGACTTTCGAATAATCTCGAGAAATTAAAATGTCTCTATCGTCCAAACCCTTGGACATACATTGACGAGATTCTGACATGAAGTTGACATATACGTTCCCTCAAAGTGACATAAGTTTTGTCTCTCAGATTCCTACAGATCGGGAGATACTTGCCTTTTAAAAATTGACTTTCGAATAATCTCGAAAAATTAAAATGTCGCTATCCTCCAAACCCTTGGACATACATTGACGAGACTCTGACATGAAGTTGACATATGCGTTCCCTCAAAGTGACATAAGGTTTGTCTCTCAGATGCCTACAGATCGGGAGATATTTGCCTTTTAAAAATTGACTTGCGAATAATCTCGAAAAATTAAATGTCTCTATCTTAAAAACCCTTGGACATACATTAGCGAGATTCTGACATGAAGTTGACATATACGTTCCCTCAAAGTGACATAAGTTTTGTCTCTTAGATTCCTATTGATCGGGAGATATTTGCCTTTTCAAAAATTCACTTTCGAATAATTTCTAAAAATTTAAATGTCTCTATCCTCCAAACCCTTTTACATACATTGACGTGACTCTGACAGGACGTTGACATATACGTTCCCTCAAAGTGACATAAGTTTTGTCTCTCAGATTCCTACACATCGGGAGATATTTGCCTTTTAAAAATTGACTTTCAAATAATCTCGAAAAATTAAAATGTCTCTATCGTCCAAACCCTTGGAAATACATTGACGAGATTCTGACATGAAGTTGACATATACGTTCCCTCAAAGTAACATAAGTTTTGTCTCTCAGATGCCAACAGATCGGGAGATATTTGCCTTTTAAAAATTCACTTTCGAATAATCTCGAAAAATTAAAATGTCTCTATCGTCCAAACCCTTGGACATACATTGACTAGATTCTGACATGAAGTTGACATATACGTTCCCTAAATGTGACATAAGGTTTGTCTCTTAGATTCCTACAGATCGGGAGATATTTGCCATTTCAATAATTGACTTTCGAATAATCTCGAAAAATTCAAATGTCTCTATCCTTCAAACCCTTTTTCGTACATTGTCTTAACTCTGACATGAAGTTGATATGTAAATGTCCTCATAGTGACATGAGTTGTGTCTCTCAGATTCCTAAAGATCGGGAGATATTTGCCTTTTAAAAATTGACTTTCGAATAATCTCTAAGAATTTAAATGTCTCTATCCTCCAAACCGTTGGACATACATTGACGTGACTCTGACAGGAAGTTGACACATACGTTCCCTCAAAGTGACATAAGTTTTGTCTCTCAGATTCCTACAGATCGGGAGATACTTGCCTTTTAAAAATTGACTTTCGAATAATCTCGAAAAATTAAAATGTCTCTATCCTCCAAACCCTTGGCCATACATTGACGAGACTCTGACATGAAGTTGACATATGCGTTCCCTCAAAGTGACATAAGTTTTGTCTCTCAGATGCCTACAGATCGGGAGATATTTGCCTTTTGAAAAGTTGATTTGCCAATAATCTCGAAAAATTGAAATGTCTCTATCGTCCAAACCCTTGGACATACATTGACGAGATTCTGACATGAAGTTGACATATACGGTCCATCAAAGTGACATAAGTTTTGTCTCTTAGATTCCTATTGATCGGGAGATATTTGCCTTTTCAAAAATTCACTTTCGAATAATTTCTAAAAATTTAAATGTCTCTATCCTCCAAACCGTTCTACATACATTGACGTGACTCTGACAGGACGTTGACATATACGTTCCCTCAAAGTGACATAAGTTTTGTCTCTCAGATTCCTACAGATCGGGAGATATTTGCCTTTTAAAAATTGACTTTCGAATAATCTCGAAAAATTAAAATGTCTCTATCCTCCAAACCCTTTGACATACATTAACGAGACTCTGACATGAAGTTGACATATGCGTTCCCTCAAAGTGACATAAGTTTTGTCTCTCAGATTCCTACAGATCGGGAGATATTTGCCTTTTAAAAATTGACTTTCGAATAATCTCGAAAAATTAAAATGTCTCTATCCTCCAAACCCTTGGACATACATTGACGAGACTCTGACATGAAGTTGACATATGCGTTCCCTCAAAGTGGCATAAGGTTTGTCTCTCAGATGCCTACAGATCGGGAGATATTTGCCTTTTAAAAATTGACTTTCGAATAATCTCGAAAAATTTAAATGTCTCTATCGTCCAAACCCTTGGACATACATTGACGAGATTTTGACATATAGTTGACATATACGTTCCCTCAAAGTGACATTCGTTTTGTCTCTCAGATTCCAACCAATCGGGAGATATTTGCCTTTTAAAAATTGAATTTTGAATAATCTCGTAAAATTAAAATGTCTCTATCCTCCAAACCCTTACACATACATTGACGTGACTCTGACAGGACGTTTACATATACGTTCCCTCAAAGTGACATAAGTTTTGTCTCTCAGATTCCTACAGATCGGGAGATATTTGCCTTTTAAAAATTGACTTTCGAATAATCTCTAAAAATTTAAATGTCTCTATCCTTCAAACCCTTGGACATACATTGTCGTGACTCTGACAGGAAGTTGACATATATGTTCCCTCAAAGTGACATTGGTTTTGTCTCTTAGCTTCCTACAGATCGGGAGATATTTGCCTTTTAAAAATTGACTTTCGAATAATCTCGAGAAATTAAAATGTCTCTATCGTCCAAACCCTTGGACATACATTGACGAGATTCTGACATGAAGTTGACATATACGTTCCCTCAAAGTGACATAAGTTTTGTCTCTCAGGTTCCTACAGATCGGGAGATACTTGCCTTTTAAAAATTGACTTTCGAATAATCTCGAAAAATTAAAATGTCGCTATCCTCCAAACCCTTGGACATACATTGACGAGACTCTGACATGAAGTTGACATATGCGTTCCCTCAAAGTGACATAAGGTTTGTCTCTCAGATGCCTACAGATCGGGAGATATTTGCCTTTTAAATATTGACTTTCGAATAATCTCGAAAAATTGAAAAGTCTCTATCGTCCAAACCCCTGGACATACATTGACGAGATTCTGACATGAAGTTGACATATACGTTCCCTCAAAGTGACATAAGTTTTGTCTCTCAGATTCCTACAGATCGGGAGATACTTGCCTTTTAAAAATTGACTTTCGAATAATCTCGAAAAATTAAAATGTCTCTATCCTCCAAACCCTTGGCCATACATTGACGAGACTCTGACATGAAGTTGACATATGCGTTCCCTCAAAGTGACATAAGGTTTGTCTCTCAGATGCCTACAGATCGGGAGATATTTGCCTTTTAAAAATTGACTTGCGAATAATCTCGAAAAATTAAATGTCTCTATCTTAAAAACCCTTGGACATACATTAGCGAGATTCTGACATGAAGTTGACATATACGTTCCCTCAAAGTGACATAAGTTTTGTCTCTTAGATTCCTATTGATCGGGAGATATTTGCCTTTTCAAAAATTCACTTTCGAATAATTTCTAAAAATTTAAATGTCTCTATCCTCCAAACCCTTTTACATACATTGACGTGACTCTGACAGGACGTTGACATATACGTTCCCTCAAAGTGACATAAGTTTTGTCTCTCAGATTCCTACACATCGGGAGATATTTGCCTTTTAAAAATTGACTTTCAAATAATCTCGAAAAATTAAAATGTCTCTATCGTCCAAACCCTTGGAAATACATTGACGAGATTCTGACATGAAGTTGACATATACGTTCCCTCAAAGTAACATAAGTTTTGTCTCTCAGATGCCAACAGATCGGGAGATATTTGCCTTTTAAAAATTCACTTTCGAATAATCTCGAAAAATTAAAATGTCTCTATCGTCCAAACCCTTGGACATACATTGACTAGATTCTGACATGAAGTTGACATATACGTTCCCTAAATGTGACATAAGGTTTGTCTCTTAGATTCCTACAGATCGGGAGATATTTGCCATTTCAATAATTGACTTTCGAATAATCTCGAAAAATTCAAATGTCTCTATCCTTCAAACCCTTTTTCGTACATTGTCTTAACTCTGACATGAAGTTGATATGTAAATGTCCTCATAGTGACATGAGTTGTGTCTCTCAGATTCCTAAAGATCGGGAGATATTTGCCTTTTAAAAATTGACTTTCGAATAATCTCTAAGAATTTAAATGTCTCTATCCTCCAAACCGTTGGACATACATTGACGTGACTCTGACAGGAAGTTGACACATACGTTCCCTCAAAGTGACATAAGTTTTGTCTCTCAGATTCCTACAGATCGGGAGATACTTGCCTTTTAAAAATTGACTTTCGAATAATCTCGAAAAATTAAAATGTCTCTATCCTCCAAACCCTTGGCCATACATTGACGAGACTCTGACATGAAGTTGACATATGCGTTCCCTCAAAGTGACATAAGGTTTGTCTCTCAGATGCCTACAGATCGGGAGATATTTGCCTTTTAAAAATTGACTTGCGAATAATCTCGAAAAATTAAATGTCTCTATCTTAAAAACCCTTGGACATACATTAGCGAGATTCTGACATGAAGTTGACATATACGTTCCCTCAAAGTGACATAAGTTTTGTCTCTTAGATTCCTATTGATCGGGAGATATTTGCCTTTTCAAAAATTCACTTTCGAATAATTTCTAAAAATTTAAATGTCTCTATCCTCCAAACCCTTTTACATACATTGACGTGACTCTGACAGGACGTTGACATATACGTTCCCTCAAAGTGACATAAGTTTTGTCTCTCAGATTCCTACACATCGGGAGATATTTGCCTTTTAAAAATTGACTTTCAAATAATCTCGAAAAATTAAAATGTCTCTATCGTCCAAACCCTTGGAAATACATTGACGAGATTCTGACATGAAGTTGACATATACGTTCCCTCAAAGTAACATAAGTTTTGTCTCTCAGATGCCAACAGATCGGGAGATATTTGCCTTTTAAAAATTCACTTTCGAATAATCTCGAAAAATTAAAATGTCTCTATCGTCCAAACCCTTGGACATACATTGACTAGATTCTGACATGAAGTTGACATATACGTTCCCTAAATGTGACATAAGGTTTGTCTCTTAGATTCCTACAGATCGGGAGATATTTGCCATTTCAATAATTGACTTTCGAATAATCTCGAAAAATTCAAATGTCTCTATCCTTCAAACCCTTTTTCGTACATTGTCTTAACTCTGACATGAAGTTGATATGTAAATGTCCTCATAGTGACATGAGTTGTGTCTCTCAGATTCCTAAAGATCGGGAGATATTTGCCTTTTAAAAATTGACTTTCGAATAATCTCTAAGAATTTAAATGTCTCTATCCTCCAAACCGTTGGACATACATTGACGTGACTCTGACAGGAAGTTGACACATACGTTCCCTCAAAGTGACATAAGTTTTGTCTCTCAGATTCCTACAGATCGGGAGATACTTGCCTTTTAAAAATTGACTTTCGAATAATCTCGAAAAATTAAAATGTCTCTATCCTCCAAACCCTTGGCCATACATTGACGAGACTCTGACATGAAGTTGACATATGCGTTCCCTCAAAGTGACATAAGTTTTGTCTCTCAGATGCCTACAGATCGGGAGATATTTGCCTTTTGAAAAGTTGATTTGCCAATAATCTCGAAAAATTGAAATGTCTCTATCGTCCAAACCCTTGGACATACATTGACGAGATTCTGACATGAAGTTGACATATACGGTCCATCAAAGTGACATAAGTTTTGTCTCTTAGATTCCTATTGATCGGGAGATATTTGCCTTTTCAAAAATTCACTTTCGAATAATTTCTAAAAATTTAAATGTCTCTATCCTCCAAACCCTTGGACATACATTGCCGTGACTCTGACATGAAGTTGACATATATGTTCCCTCAAAGTGACATAAGTTTTGTCTCTCAGATTCCTACAGATCGGGAGATATTTGCCTTTTAAAAATTGACTTTCGAATAATCTCGAAAAATTAAAATGTCTCTATCCTCCAAACCCTTGGACATACATTAACGAGACTCTGACATGAAGTTGACATATGCGTTCCCTCAAAGTGACATAAGTTTTGTCTCTCAGATTCCTACAGATCGGGAGATATTTGCCTTTTAAAAATTGACTTTCGAATAATCTCGAAAAATTAAAATGTCTCTATCCTCCAAACCCTTGGACATACATTGACGAGACTCTGACATGAAGTTGACATATGCGTTCCCTCAAAGTGGCATAAGGTTTGTCTCTCAGATGCCTACAGATCGGGAGATATTTGCCTTTTAAAAATTGACTTTCGAATAATCTCGAAAAATTTAAATGTCTCTATCGTCCAAACCCTTGGACATACATTGACGAGATTTTGACATATAGTTGACATATACGTTCCCTCAAAGTGACATTCGTTTTGTCTCTCAGATTCCAACCAATCGGGAGATATTTGCCTTTTAAAAATTGAATTTTGAATAATCTCGTAAAATTAAAATGTCTCTATCCTCCAAACCCTTACACATACATTGACGTGACTCTGACAGGACGTTTACATATACGTTCCCTCAAAGTGACATAAGTTTTGTCTCTCAGATTCCTACAGATCGGGAGATATTTGCCTTTTAAAAATTGACTTTCGAATAATCTCTAAAAATTTAAATGTCTCTATCCTTCAAACCCTTGGACATACATTGTCGTGACTCTGACAGGAAGTTGACATATATGTTCCCTCAAAGTGACATTGGTTTTGTCTCTTAGCTTCCTACAGATCGGGAGATATTTGCCTTTTAAAAATTGACTTTCGAATAATCTCGAGAAATTAAAATGTCTCTATCGTCCAAACCCTTGGACATACATTGACGAGATTCTGACATGAAGTTGACATATACGTTCCCTCAAAGTGACATAAGTTTTGTCTCTCAGGTTCCTACAGATCGGGAGATACTTGCCTTTTAAAAATTGACTTTCGAATAATCTCGAAAAATTAAAATGTCGCTATCCTCCAAACCCTTGGACATACATTGACGAGACTCTGACATGAAGTTGACATATGCGTTCCCTCAAAGTGACATAAGGTTTGTCTCTCAGATGCCTACAGATCGGGAGATATTTGCCTTTTAAATATTGACTTTCGAATAATCTCGAAAAATTGAAAAGTCTCTATCGTCCAAACCCCTGGACATACATTGACGAGATTCTGACATGAAGTTGACATATACGTTCCCTCAAAGTGACATAAGTTTTGTCTCTCAGATTCCTACAGATCGGGAGATACTTGCCTTTTAAAAATTGACTTTCGAATAATCTCGAAAAATTAAAATGTCTCTATCCTCCAAACCCTTGGCCATACATTGACGAGACTCTGACATGAAGTTGACATATGCGTTCCCTCAAAGTGACATAAGGTTTGTCTCTCAGATGCCTACAGATCGGGAGATATTTGCCTTTTAAAAATTGACTTGCGAATAATCTCGAAAAATTAAATGTCTCTATCTTAAAAACCCTTGGACATACATTAGCGAGATTCTGACATGAAGTTGACATATACGTTCCCTCAAAGTGACATAAGTTTTGTCTCTTAGATTCCTATTGATCGGGAGATATTTGCCTTTTCAAAAATTCACTTTCGAATAATTTCTAAAAATTTAAATGTCTCTATCCTCCAAACCCTTTTACATACATTGACGTGACTCTGACAGGACGTTGACATATACGTTCCCTCAAAGTGACATAAGTTTTGTCTCTCAGATTCCTACACATCGGGAGATATTTGCCTTTTAAAAATTGACTTTCAAATAATGTCGAAAAATTAAAATGTCTCTATCGTCCAAACCCTTGGAAATACATTGACGAGATTCTGACATGAAGTTGACATATACGTTCCCTCAAAGTAACATAAGTTTTGTCTCTCAGATGCCAACAGATCGGGAGATATTTGCCTTTTAAAAATTCACTTTCGAATAATCTCGAAAAATTAAAATGTCTCTATCGTCCAAACCCTTGGACATACATTGACTAGATTCTGACATGAAGTTGACATATACGTTCCCTAAATGTGACATAAGGTTTGTCTCTTAGATTCCTACAGATCGGGAGATATTTGCCATTTCAATAATTGACTTTCGAATAATCTCGAAAAATTCAAATGTCTCTATCCTTCAAACCCTTTTTCGTACATTGTCTTAACTCTGACATGAAGTTGATATGTAAATGTCCTCATAGTGACATGAGTTGTGTCTCTCAGATTCCTAAAGATCGGGAGATATTTGCCTTTTAAAAATTGACTTTCGAATAATCTCTAAGAATTTAAATGTCTCTATCCTCCAAACCGTTGGACATACATTGACGTGACTCTGACAGGAAGTTGACACATACGTTCCCTCAAAGTGACATAAGTTTTGTCTCTCAGATTCCTACAGATCGGGAGATACTTGCCTTTTAAAAATTGACTTTCGAATAATCTCGAAAAATTAAAATGTCTCTATCCTCCAAACCCTTGGCCATACATTGACGAGACTCTGACATGAAGTTGACATATGCGTTCCCTCAAAGTGACATAAGTTTTGTCTCTCAGATGCCTACAGATCGGGAGATATTTGCCTTTTGAAAAGTTGATTTGCCAATAATCTCGAAAAATTGAAATGTCTCTATCGTCCAAACCCTTGGACATACATTGACGAGATTCTGACATGAAGTTGACATATACGGTCCATCAAAGTGACATAAGTTTTGTCTCTTAGATTCCTATTGATCGGGAGATATTTGCCTTTTCAAAAATTCACTTTCGAATAATTTCTAAAAATTTAAATGTCTCTATCCTCCAAACCGTTCTACATACATTGACGTGACTCTGACAGGACGTTGACATATACGTTCCCTCAAAGTGACATAAGTTTTGTCTCTCAGATTCCTACAGATCGGGAGATATTTGCCTTTTAAAAATTAACTTTCGAATAATCTCGAAAAATTAAAATGTCTCTATCCTCCAAACCCTTGGACATACATTAACGAGACTCTGACATGAAGTTGACATATGCGTTCCCTCAAAGTGACATAAGTTTTGTCTCTCAGATTCCTACAGATCGGGAGATATTTGCCTTTTAAAAATTGACTTTCGAATAATCTCGAAAAATTAAAATGTCTCTATCCTCCAAACCCTTGGACATACATTGACGAGACTCTGACATGAAGTTGACATATGCGTTCCCTCAAAGTGGCATAAGGTTTGTCTTTCAGATGCCTACAGATCGGGAGATATTTGCCTTTTAAAAATTGACTTTCGAATAATCTCGAAAAATTTAAATGTCTCTATCGTCCAAACCCTTGGACATACATTGACGAGATTTTGACATATAGTTGACATATACGTTCCCTCAAAGTGACATTCGTTTTGTCTCTCAGATTCCAACCAATCGGGAGATATTTGCCTTTTAATAATTGAATTTTGAATAATCTCGTAAAATTAAAATGTCTCTATCCTCCAAACCCTTACACATACATTGACGTGACTCTGACAGGACGTTTACATATACGTTCCCTCAAAGTGACATAAGTTTTGTCTCTCAGATTCCTACAGATCGGGAGATATTTGCCTTTTAAAAATTGACTTTCGAATAATCTCTAAAAATTTAAATGTCTCTATCCTTCAAACCCTTGGACATACATTGTCGTGACTCTGACAGGAAGTTGACATATATGTTCCCTCAAAGTGACATTGGTTTTGTCTCTTAGCTTCCTACAGATCGGGAGATATTTGCCTTTTAAAAATTGACTTTCGAATAATCTCGAGAAATTAAAATGTCTCTATCGTCCAAACCCTTGGACATACATTGACGAGATTCTGACATGAAGTTGACATATACGTTCCCTCAAAGTGACATAAGTTTTGTCTCTCAGGTTCCTACAGATCGGGAGATACTTGCCTTTTAAAAATTGACTTTCGAATAATCTCGAAAAATTAAAATGTCGCTATCCTCCAAACCCTTGGACATACATTGACGAGACTCTGACATGAAGTTGACATATGCGTTCCCTCAAAGTGACATAAGGTTTGTCTCTCAGATGCCTACAGATCGGGAGATATTTGCCTTTTAAATATTGACTTTCGAATAATCTCGAAAAATTGAAAAGTCTCTATCGTCCAAACCCCTGGACATACATTGACGAGATTCTGACATGAAGTTGACATATACGTTCCCTCAAAGTGACATAAGTTTTGTCTCTCAGATTCCTACAGATCGGGAGATACTTGCCTTTTAAAAATTGACTTTCGAATAATCTCGAAAAATTAAAATGTCTCTATCCTCCAAACCCTTGGCCATACATTGACGAGACTCTGACATGAAGTTGACATATGCGTTCCCTCAAAGTGACATAAGTTTTGTCTCTCAGATGCCTACAGATCGGGAGATATTTGCCTTTTGAAAAATTGATTTGCCAATAATCTCGAAAAATTGAAATGTCTCTATCGTCCAAACCCTTGGACATACATTGACGAGATTCTGACATGAAGTTGACATATACGGTCCATCAAAGTGACATAAGTTTTGTCTCTTAGATTCCTGTTGATCGGGAGATATTTGCCTTTTCAAAAATTCACTTTCGAATAATTTCTAAAAATTTAAATGTCTCTATCCTCCAAACCGTTCTACATACATTGACGTGACTCTGACAGGACGTTGACATATACGTTCCCTCAAAGTGACATAAGTTTTGTCTCTCAGATTCCTACAGATCGGGAGATATTTGCCTTTTAAAAATTGACTTTCGAATAATCTCGAAAAATTAAAATGTCTCTATCCTCCAAACCCTTGGACATACATTGACGAGACTCTGACATGAAGTTGACATATGCGTTCCCTCAAAGTGACATAAGTTTTGTCTCTCAGATTCCTACAGATCGGGAGATATTTGCCTTTTAAAAATTGACTTTCGAATAATCTCGAAAAATTAAAATGTCTCTATCCTCCAAACCCTTGGACATACATTGACGAGACTCTGACATGAAGTTGACATATGCGTTCCCTCAAAGTGGCATAAGGTTTGTCTCTCAGATGCCTACAGATCGGGAGATATTTGCCTTTTAAAAATTGACTTTCGAATAATCTCGAAAAATTAAAATGTCTCTATCGTCCAAACCCTTGGACATACATTGACGAGATTTTGACATATAGTTGACATATACGTTCCCTCAAAGTGACATTCGTTTTGTCTCTCAGATTCCAACCAATCGGGAGATATTTGCCTTTTAAAAATTGAATTTTGAATAATCTCGTAAAATTAAAATGTCTCTATCCTCCAAACCCTTACACATACATTGACGTGACTCTGACAGGACGTTTACATATACGTTCCCTCAAAGTAACATAAGTTTTGTCTCTCAGATTCCTACAGATCGGGAGATATTTGCCTTTTAAAAATTGACTTTCGAATAATCTCTAAAAATTTAAATGTCTCTATCCTTCAAACCCTTGGACATACATTGTCGTGACTCTGACAGGAAGTTGACATATATGTTCCCTCAAAGTGACATTGGTTTTGTCTCTTAGCTTCCTACAGATCGGGAGATATTTGCCTTTTAAAAATTGACTTTCGAATAATCTCGAGAAATTAAAATGTCTCTATCGTCCAAACCCTTGGACATACATTGACGAGATTCTGACATGAAGTTGACATATACGTTCCCTCAAAGTGACATAAGTTTTGTCTCTCAGGTTCCTACAGATCGGGAGATATTTGCCTTTTAAAAATTGACTTTCGAATAATCTCGAAAAATTAAAATGTCGCTATCCTCCAAACCCTTGGACATACATTGACGAGACTCTGACATGAAGTTGACATATGCGTTCCCTCAAAGTGACATAAGGTTTGTCTTACAGATGCCTACAGATCGGGAGATATTTGCCTTTTAAATATTGACTTTCGAATAATCTCGAAAAATTGAAAAGTCTCTATCGTCCAAACCCCTGGACATACATTGACGAGATTCTGACATGAAGTTGACATATGCGTTCCCTCAAAGTGACATAAGGTTTTGTCTCTCAGATGCCTACAAATCGGGAGATATTTGCCTTTTAAAAATTGACTTTCGAATAATCTCGAGAAATTAAAATGTCTCTATCGTCCAAACCCTTGGACATACATCGACGAGATTCTGACATGAAGTTGACATATACGTTCCCTCAAAGTGACATAAGTTTTGTCTCTCAGATTCCTACAGATCGGGAGATACTTGCCTTTTAAAAATTGACTTTCGAATAATCTCGAAAAATTAAAATGTCGCTATCCTCCAAACCCTTGGACATACATTGACGAGACTCTGACATGAAGTTGACATATGCGTTCCCTCAAAGTGACATAAGGTTTGTCTCTCAGATGCCTACAGATCGGGAGATATTTGCCTTTTAAAAATTGACTTGCGAATAATCTCGAAAAATTAAAATGTCTCTATCTTAAAAACCCTTGGACATACATTAGCGAGATTCTGACATGAAGTTGACATATACGTTCCCTCAAAGTGACATAAGTTTTGTCTCTTAGATTCCTATTGATCGGGAGATATTTGCCTTTTCATAAATTCACTTTCCAATAATTTCTAAAAATTTAAATGTCTCTATCCTCCAAACCCTTTTACATACATTGACGTGACTCTGACAGGACGTTGACATATACGTTCCCTCAAAGTGACATAAGTTTTGTCTCTCAGATTCCTACACATCGGGAGATATTTGCCTTTTAAAAATTGACTTTCAAATAATCTCGAAAAATTAAAATGTCTCTATCGTCCAAACCCTTGGAAATACATTGACTAGATTCTGACATGAAGTTGACATATACGTTCCCTCAATGTGACATAAGGTTTGTCTCTCAGATTACTACAGATCGGGAGATATTTGCCTTTTCAAAAATTGACTTTCGAATAATCTCGAAAAATTCAAATGTCTCTATCCTTCAAACCCTTTTTCGTACATTGTCGTAACTCTGACATGAAGTTGATATGTAAATGTCCTCATAGTGACATGAGTTGTGTCTCTCAGATTCCTAAAGATCGGGAGATATTTGCCTTTTAAAAATTGACTTTCGAATAATCTCTAAGAATTTAAATGTCTCTATCCTCCAAACCGTTGGACATACATTGACGTGACTCTGACAGGAAGTTGACACATACGTTCCCTCAAAGTGACATAAGTTTTGTCTCTCAGATTCCTACAGATCGAGAGATATTTGCCTTTTAAATATTGACCTTCGAATAATCTCTAAAAATTTAAATGTCTCTATCCTCCAAACCCTTCGACATACATTGACGTGACTATGACATGTAGTAGACATATACGTTCCCTCAAAGTGACATAAGTTTTGTCTCTCAGATTAATACAGATCGGGATATATTTGCCTTTTCAAAAATTGACTTTCGAATAATCTCGAAAAATGAAAATGTCTCTATCCTCCAAACCGTTGGACATACATTGACGAGACTCTGACATGAAGTTGACGTATGCGTTCCCTCAAAGTGACATAAGGTTTGTCTCTCAGATGCCTATAGATCGGGAGATATTTGCCTTTTAAAAATTGACTTTCGAATAATCTCGAAAAATTTAAATGTCTCTATCGTCCAAAACCTAGGACATACATTGACCAGACTCTGACATGAAGTTGACATATGCGTTCCCTCAAAGTGACATAAGTTTTGTCTCTCAGATGCCTACAGATCGGGAGATATTTGCCAATTAAAAATTGACTTTCAAATAATCTCGAAAAATTAAAATTTCTCTATCCTCCAAACCCTTGGACATACATTGACGTGACTCTGACAGGACATTTACATATATGTTCCCTCAAAGTGACATTAGTTTTGTCTCTCAGATGCCTACAGATCGGGAGATATTTGCCTTTAAAAATTGGCTTTAGAATAATCTCGAAAAATTAAAATGTCTCTATCCTCCAAACCCTTGGACATACATTGACGAGACTCTGACATGAAGTTGACATATGCGTTCCCTCTAAGTGACATAAGGTTTGTCTCTCAGATGCCTACAGATCGGGAGATATTTGCCTATTAAAAATTGACTTTCAAATAATCTCGAAAAATTTAAATGTCTCTATCGTCCAAACCCCTGGACATACATTGACGAGATTCTGAGATGAAGTTGACATATACGTTCCCTCAAAGTTACATAAGTTTTGTCTCTCAGATGCCTACAGATCGGGAGATATTTGCCTTTTAATAATTGACTTTCGAATAATCTCGAGAAATTAAAATGTCTCTATCGTCCAAACCCTTGGACATACATTGACGAGATTCTGACATGAAGTTGACATATACGTTCCCTCAAAGTGACATATGTTTTGTCTCTCAGATTCCTACATATCGGGAGATACTTGCCTTTTAAAAATTGACTTTCGAATAATCTCGAAAAATTTAAATGTCTCTATCCTCCAAACCCTTGGCCATACATTGACGAGACTCTGACATGAAGTTGACATATGCGTTCCCTCAAAGTGACATAAGTTTTGTCTCTCAGATGCCTACAGATCGGGAGATATTTGCCTTTTGAAAAATTGATTTGCGAATAATCTCGAAAAATTGAAATGTCTCTATCGTCCAAACCCTTGGACATACATTGACGAGATTCTGACATGAAGTTGACATATATGGTCCATCAAAGTGACATAAGTTTTGTCTCTTATATTCCTATTGATCGGGAGATATTTGCCTTTACAAAAATTCACTTTCGAATAATTTCTAAAAATTTAAATGTCTCTATCCTCCAAACCGTTCTACATACATTGACGTGACTCTGACAGGACGTTGACATATACGTTCCCTCAAAGTGACATAAGTTTTGTCTCTCAGATTCCTACAGATCGGGAGATATTTGCCTTTTCAAAAATTCTCTTTCGAATAATTTCTAAAAATTTAAATGTCTCTATCCTCCAAACCCTTTTACATACATTGACGTGACTATGACATGTAGTAGACATATACGTTCCCTCAAAGTGACATAAGTTTTGTCTCTCAGATTCCTACACATCGGGAGATATTTGCCTTTTAAAAATTGACTTTCAAATAATCTCGAAAAATTAAAATGTCTCTATCGTCCAAACCCTTGGAAATACATTGACGAGATTCTGACATGAAGTTGACATATACGTTCCCTCAAAGTGACATAAGTTTTGTCTCTCAGATGCATACAGATCGGGAGATATTTGCCTTTTAAAAATTCACTTTCGAATAATCTCGAAAAATTAAAATGTCTCTATCGTCCAAACCCTTGGACATACATTGACTAGATTCTGACATGAAGTTGACATATACGTTCCCTAAATGTGACATAAGGTTTGTCTCTCAGATTCCTACAGATCGGGAGATATTTGCCATTTCAAAAATTGACTTTCGAATAATCTCGAAAAATTCAAATGTCTCTATCCTTCAAACCCTTTTTCGTACATTGTCGTAACTCTGACATGAAGTTGATATGTAAATGTCCTCATAGTGACATGAGTTGTGTCTCTCAGATTCCTAAAGATCGGGAGATATTTGCCTTTTAAAAATTGACTTTCGAATAATCTCTAAGAATTTAAATGTCTCTATCCTCCAAACCGTTGGACATACATTGACGTGACTCTGACAGGAAGTTGACACATACGTTCCCTCAAAGTGACATAAGTTTTGTCTCTCAGATTCCTACAGATCGGGAGATATTTGCCTTTTAAATATTGACCTTCGAATAATCTCTAAAAATTTAAATGTCTCTATCCTCCAAACCCTTCGACATACATTGACGTGACTATGACATGTAGTAGACATATACGTTCCCTCAAAGTGACATCAGTTTTGTCTCTCAGATTAATACAGATCGGGATATATTTGCCTTTTCAAAAATTGACTTTCGAATAATCTCGAAAAATGAAAATGTCTCTATCCTCCAAACCGTTGGACATACATTGACGAGACTCTGACATGAAGTTGACGTATGCGTTCCCTCAAAGTGACATAAGGTTTGTCTCTCAGATGCCTATAGATCGGGAGATATTTGCCTTTTAAAAATTGACTTTCGAATAATCTCGAAAAATTTAAATGTCTCTATCGTCCAAAACCTTGGACATACATTGACCAGACTCTGACATGAAGTTGACATATGCGTTCCCTCAAAGTGACATAAGTTTTGTCTCTCAGATGCCTACAGATCGGGAGATATTTGCCAATTAAAAATTGACTTTCAAATAATCTCGAAAAATTAAAATTTCTCTATCCTCCAAACCCTTGGACATACATTGACGTGACTCTGACAGGACATTTACATATACGTTCCCTCAAAGTGACATAAGTTTTGTCTCTCAGATTCCTACAGATCGGGACATATTTGCCTTTTAAAAATTGACTTTCGAATAATCTCTAAAAATTTAAATTTCTCTATCCTCCAAACCCTTAGACATACATTGACGTGACTTTGAAAGGAAGTTGACATATATGTTCCCTCAAAGTGACATTAGTTTTGTCTCTCAGATGCCTACAGATCGGGAGATATTTGCCTTTAAAAATTGACTTTAGAATAATCTCGAAAAATTAAAATGTCTCTATCCTCCAAACCCTTGGACATACATTGACGAGACTCTGACATGAAGTTGACATATGCGTTCCCTCTAAGTGACATAAGGTTTGTCTCTCAGATGCCTATAGATCGGGAGATATTTGCCTATTAAAAATTGACTTTCAAATAATCTCGAAAAATTTAAATGTCTCTATCGTCCAAACCCCTGGACATACATTGACGAGATTCTGACATGAAGTTGACATATACGTTCCCTCAAAGTGACATAAGTTTTGTCTCTCAGATGCCTACAGATCGGGAGATATTTGCCTTTTAAGAATTGACTTTCGAATAATCTCGAGAAATTAAAATGTCTCTATCCTCCAAACCCTTGGCCATACATTGACGAGACTCTGACATGAAGTTGACATATGCGTTCCCTCAAAGTGACATAAGTTTTGTCTCTCAGATGCCTACAGATCGGGAGATATTTGCCTTTTGAAAAATTGATTTGCCAATAATCTCGAAAAATTGAAATGTCTCTATCGTCCAAACCCTTGGACATACATTGACGAGATTCTGACATGAAGTTGACATATACGGTCCATCAAAGTGACATAAGTTTTGTCTCTTAGATTCCTATTGATCGGGAGATATTTGCCTTTTCAAAAATTCACTTTCGAATAATTTCTAAAAATTTAAATGTCTCTATCCTCCAAACCGTTCTACATACATTGACGTGACTCTGACAGGACGTTGACATATACGTTCCCTCAAAGTGACATAAGTTTTGTCTCTCAGATTCCTACAGATCGGGAGATATTTGCCTTTTAAAAATTGACTTTCGAATAATCTCGAAAAATTAAAATGTCTCTATCCTCCAAACCCTTGGACATACATTGACGAGACTCTGACATGAAGTTGACATATGCGTTCCCTCAAAGTGACATAAGTTTTGTCTCTCAGATTCCTACAGATCGGGAGATATTTGCCTTTTAAAAATTGACTTTCGAATAATCTCGAAAAATTTAAATGTCTCTATCCTCCAAACCCTTGGACATACATTGACGAGACTCTGACATGAAGTTGACATATGCGTTCCCTCAAAGTGGCATAAGGTTTGTCTCTCAGATGCCTACAGATCGGGAGATATTTGCCTTTTAAAAATTGACTTTCGAATAATCTCGAAAAATTAAAATGTCTCTATCGTCCAAACCCTTGGACATACATTGACGAGATTTTGACATATAGTTGACATATACGTTCCCTCAAAGTGACATTCGTTTTGTCTCTCAGATTCCAACCAATCGGGAGATATTTGCCTTTTAAAAATTGAATTTTGAATAATCTCGTAAAATTAAAATGTCTCTATCCTCCAAACCCTTACACATACATTGACGTGACTCTGACAGGACGTTTACATATACGTTCCCTCAAAGTGACATAAGTTTTGTCTCTCAGATTCCTACAGATCGGGAGATATTTGCCTTTTAAAAATTGACTTTCGAATAATCTCTAAAAATTTAAATGTCTCTATCCTTCAAACCCTTGGACATACATTGTCGTGACTCTGACAGGAAGTTGACATATATGTTCCCTCAAAGTGACATTGGTTTTGTCTCTTAGCTTCCTACAGATCGGGAGATATTTGCCTTTTAAAAATTGACTTTCGAATAATCTCGAGAAATTAAAATGTCTCTATCGTCCAAACCCTTGGACATACATTGACGAGATTCTGACATGAAGTTGACATATACGTTCCCTCAAAGTGACATAAGTTTTGTCTCTCAGGTTCCTACAGATCGGGAGATACTTGCCTTTTAAAAATTGACTTTCGAATAATCTCGAAAAATTAAAATGTCGCTATCCTCCAAACCCTTGGACATACATTGACGAGACTCTGACATGAAGTTGACATATGCGTTCCCTCAAAGTGACATAAGGTTTGTCTCTCAGATGCCTACAGATCGGGAGATATTTGCCTTTTAAATATTGACTTTCGAATAATCTCGAAAAATTGAAAAGTCTCTATCGTCCAAACCCCTGGACATACATTGACGAGATTCTGACATGTAGTTGACATATACGTTCCCTCAAAGTGACATAAGTTTTGTCTCTCAGATGCCTACAGATCGGGAGATATTTGCCTTTTAAGAATTGACTTTCGAATAATCTCGAGAAATTAAAATGTCTCTATCGTCCAAACCCTTGGACATACATTGACGAGATTCTGACATGAAGTTGACATATACGTTCCCTCAAAGTGACATAAGTTTTGTCTCTCAGATTCCTACAGATCGGGAGATACTTGCCTTTTAAAAATTGACTTTCGAATAATCTCGAAAAATTAAAATGTCTCTATCCTCCAAACCCTTGGCCATACATTGACGAGACTCTGACATGAAGTTGACATATGCGTTCCCTCAAAGTGACATAAGTTTTGTCTCTCAGATGCCTACAGATCGGGAGATATTTGCCTTTTGAAGAATTGATTTGCCAATAATCTCGAAAAATTGAAATGTCTCTATC
Source organism: Zootermopsis nevadensis (assembly GCF_977971745.1). Lineage (NCBI taxonomy): Eukaryota > Metazoa > Arthropoda > Insecta > Blattodea > Termopsidae > Zootermopsis > Zootermopsis nevadensis. The sequence continues at coordinate 993,222 of NW_028259190.1, forward strand.
GTCCAAACCCTTGGACATACATTGACGAGATTCTGACATGAAGTTGACATATACGGTCCATCAAAGTGACATAAGTTTTGTCTCTTAGATTCCTATTGATCGGGAGATATTTGCCTTTTCAAAAATTCACTTTCGAATAATTTCTAAAAATTTAAATGTCTCTATCCTCCAAACCGTTCTACATACATTGACGTGACTCTGACAGGACGTTGACATATACGTTCCCTCAAAGTGACATAAGTTTTGTCTCTCAGATTCCTACAGATCGGGAGATATTTGCCTTTTAAAAATTGACTTTCGAATAATCTCGAAAAATTAAAATGTCTCTATCCTCCAAACCCTTGGACATACATTGACGAGACTCTGACATGAAGTTGACATATGCGTTCCCTCAAAGTGACATAAGTTTTGTCTCTCAGATTCCTACACATCGGGAGATATTTGCCTTTTAAAAATTGACTTTCGAATAATCTCGAAAAATTAAAATGTCTCTATCCTCCAAACCCTTGGACATACATTGACGAGACTCTGACATGAAGTTGACATATGCGTTCCCTCAAAGTGGTATATGGTTTGTCTCTCAGATGCCTACAGATCGGGAGATATTTGCCTTTTAAAAATTGACTTTCGAATAATCTCGAAAAATTAAAATGTCTCTATCGTCCAAACCCTTGGACATACATTGACGAGATTTTGACATATAGTTGACATATACGTTCCCTCAAAGTGACATTCGTTTTGTCTCTCAGATTCCAACCAATCGGGAGATATTTGCCTTTTAAAAATTGAATTTTGAATAATCTCGTAAAATTAAAATGTCTCTATCCTCCAAACCCTTACACATACATTGACGTGACTCTGACAGGACGTTTACATATACGTTCCCTCAAAGTGACATAAGTTTTGTCTCTCAGATTCCTACAGATCGGGAGATATTTGCCTTTTAAAAATTGACTTTCGAATAATCTCTAAAAATTTAAATGTCTCTATCCTTCAAACCCTTGGACATACATTGTCGTGACTCTGACAGGAAGTTGACATATATGTTCCCTCAAAGTGACATTGGTTTTGTCTCTTAGCTTCCTACAGATCGGGAGATATTTGCCTTTTAAAAATTGACTTTCGAATAATCTCGAGAAATTAAAATGTCTCTATCGTCCAAACCCTTGGACATACATTGACGAGATTCTGACATGAAGTTGACATATACGTTCCCTCAAAGTGACATATGTTTTGTCTCTCAGGTTCCTACAGATCGGGAGATACTTGCCTTTTAAAAATTGACTTTCGAATAATCTCGAAAAATTAAAATGTCGCTATCCTCCAAACCCTTGGACATACATTGACGAGACTCTGACATGAAGTTGACATATGCGTTCCCTCAAAGTGACATAAGGTTTGTCTCTCAGATGCCTACAGATCGGGAGATATTTGCCTTTTAAATATTGACTTTCGAATAATCTCGAAAAATTGAAATGTCTCTATCGTCCAAACCCCTGGACATACATTGACGAGATTCTGACATGAAGTTGACATATGCGTTCCCTCAAAGTGACATAAGGTTTTGTCTCTCAGATGCCTACAAATCGGGAGATATTTGCCTTTTAAAAATTGACTTTCGAATAATCTCGAGAAATTAAAATGTCTCTATCGTCCAAACCCTTGGACATACATCGACGAGATTCTGACATGAAGTTGACATATACGTTCCCTCAAAGTGACATAAGTTTTGTCTCTCAGATTCCTACAGATCGGGAGATACTTGCCTTTTAAAAATTGACTTTCGAATAATCTCGAAAAATTAAAATGTCGCTATCCTCCAAACCCTTGGACATACATTGACGAGACTCTGACATGAAGTTGACATATGCGTTCCCTCAAAGTGACATAAGGTTTGTCTCTCAGATGCCTACAGATCGGGAGATATTTGCCTTTTAAAAATTGACTTGCGAATAATCTCGAAAAATTAAAATGTCTCTATCTTAAAAACCCTTGGACATACATTAGCGAGATTCTGACATGAAGTTGACATATACGTTCCCTCAAAGTGACATAAGTTTTGTCTCTTAGATTCCTATTGATCGGGAGATATTTGCCTTTTCAAAAATTCACTTTCGAATAATTTCTAAAAATTTAAATGTCTCTATCCTCCAAACCCTTTTACATACATTGACGTGACTCTGACAGGACGTTGACATATACGTTCCCTCAAAGTGACATAAGTTTTGTCTCTCAGATTCCTACACATCGGGAGATATTTGCCTTTTAAAAATTGACTTTCAAATAATCTCGAAAAATTAAAATGTCTCTATCGTCCAAACCCTTGGAAATACATTGACTAGATTCTGACATGAAGTTGACATATACTTTCCCTCAATGTGACATAAGGTTTGTCTCTCAGATTCCTACAGATCGGGAGATATTTGCCTTTTCAAAAATTGACTTTCGAATAATCTCGAAAAATTCAAATGTCTCTATCCTTCAAACCCTTTTTCGTACATTGTCGTAACTCTGACATGAAGTTGATATGTAAATGTCCTCATAGTGACATGAGTTGTGTCTCTCAGATTCCTAAAGATCGGGAGATATTTGCCTTTTAAAAATTGACTTTCGAATAATCTCTAAGAATTTAAATGTCTCTATCCTCCAAACCGTTGGACATACATTGACGTGACTCTGACAGGAAGTTGACACATACGTTCCCTCAAAGTGACATAAGTTTTGTCTCTCAGATTCCTACAGATCGGGAGATATTTGCCTTTTAAATATTGACCTTCGAATAATCTCTAAAAATTTAAATGTCTCTATCCTCCAAACCCTTCGACATACATTGACGTGACTATGACATGTAGTAGACATATACGTTCCCTCAAAGTGACATCAGTTTTGTCTCTCAGATTAATACAGATCGGGATATATTTGCCTTTTCAAAAATTGACTTTCGAATAATCTCGAAAAATGAAAATGTCTCTATCCTCCAAACCGTTGGACATACATTGACGAGACTCTGACATGAAGTTGACGTATGCGTTCCCTCAAAGTGACATAAGGTCTGTCTCTCAGATGCCTATAGATCGGGAGATATTTGCCTTTTAAAAATTGACTTTCGAATAATCTCGAAAAATTTAAATGTCTCTATCGTCCAAAACCTTGGACATACATTGACCAGACTCTGACATGAAGTTGACATATGCGTTCCCTAAAAGTGACATAAGTTTTGTCTCTCAGATGCCTACAGATCGGGAGATATTTGCCAATTAAAAATTGACTTTCAAATAATCTCGAAAAATTAAAATTTCTCTATCCTCCAAACCCTTGGACATACATTGACGTGACTCTGACAGGACATTTACATATATGTTCCCTCAAAGTGACATTAGTTTTGTCTCTCAGATGCCTACAGATCGGGAGATATTTGCCTTTAAAAATTGACTTTAGAATAATCTCGAAAAATTAAAATGTCTCTATCCTCCAAACCCTTGGACATACATTGACGAGACTCTGACATGAAGTTGACATATGCGTTCCCTCTAAGTGACATAAGGTTTGTCTCTCAGATGCCTACAGATCGGGAGATACTTGCCTTTTAAAAATTGACTTTCGAATAATCTCGAAAAATTTAAATGTCTCTATCCTCCAAACCCTTGGCCATACATTGACGAGACTCTGACATGAAGTTGACATATGCGTTCCCTCAAAGTGACATAAGTTTTGTCTCTCAGATGCCTACAGATCGGGAGATATTTGCCTTTTGAAAAATTGATTTGCGAATAATCTCGAAAAATTGAAATGTCTCTATCGTCCAAACCCTTGGACATACATTGACGAGATTCTGACATGAAGTTGACATATATGGTCCATCAAAGTGACATAAGTTTTGTCTCTTAGATTCCTATTGATCGGGAGATATTTGCCTTTTCAAAAATTCACTTTCGAATAATTTCTAAAAATTTAAATGTCTCTATCCTCCAAACCGTTCTACATACATTGACGTGACTCTGACAGGACGTTGACATATACGTTCCCTCAAAGTGACATAAGTTTTGTCTCTCAGATTCCTACAGATCGGGAGATATTTGCCTTTTAAAAATTGACTTTCGATTAATCTCTAAAAATTTAAATGTCTCTATCCTCCAAATCCTTTGACATACATTGTCGTGACTCTGACAGGAAGTTGACATATATGTTCCCTCAAAGTGACATTGGTTTTGTCTCTTAGCTTCCTACAGATCGGGAGATATTTGCCTTTTAAAAATTGACTTAAGAATAATCTCGAAAAATTAAAATGTCTCTATCCTCTAAACCCTTCTACATACATTGACGAGACTCTGACATGAAGTTGACATATGCGTTCCCTCTAAGTGACATAAGGTTTGTCTCTCAGATGCCTACAGAGCGGGAGATATTTGCCTTTTAAAAATTGACTTTCGAATAATCTCGAAAAATTGAAAAGTCTCTATCGTCCAAACCCCTGGACATATATTGACGAGATTCTGACATGAAGTTGACATATGCGTTCCCTCAAAGTGACATAAGTTATGTTTCTCAGATGCCTACAGATCGGGAGATATTTGCCTTTTAAAAATTGACTTTCGAATAATCTCGAGAAATTAAAATGTCTCTATCGTCCAAAACCTTGGACATACATTGACCAGACTCTGACATGAAGTTGATATATGCGTTCCCTCAAAGTGACATAAGTTTTGTCTCTCAGATGCCTACAGATCGGGAGATATTTGCCAATTAAAAATTGACTTTCAAATAATCTCGAAAAATTAAAATGTCTCTATCGTCCAAACCCTTGGACATACATTGACAAGATTCTGACATGACGTTAACATATACATTCCCTCAAAGTGACATAAGTTTTGTCTCTCACATTCCTACAGATCGGGAGATATTTGCCTTTTAAAAATTGACTTTCGAATAATCTCGAAAAATTGAAAAGTCTCTATCGTCCAAACCCCTGGACATACATTGACGAGATTCTGACATGAAGTTGACATATGCGTTCCCTCAAAGTGACATAAGTTTTGTCTCTCAGATGCCTACAGATCGGGAGATATTTGCCTTTTAAAAATTGACTTTCGAATAATCTCGAGAAATTAAAATGTCTCTATCGTCCAAACCCTTGGACATACATTGACGAGATTCTGACATGAAGTTGACATATACGTTCCCTCAAAGTGACATAAGTTTTGTCTCTCAGATTCCTACAGATCGGGAGATACTTGCCTTTTAAAAATTGACTTTCGAATAATCTCGAAAAATTAAAATGTCGCTATCCTCCAAACCCTTGGACATACATTGACGAGACTCTGACATGAAGTTGACATATGCGTTCCCTCAAAGTGACATAAGGTTTGTCTCTCAGATGCCTTCAGATCGGGAGATATTTGCCTTTTAAAAATTGACTTGCGAATAATATCGAAAAATTAAAATGTCTCTATCTTAAAAACCCTTGGACATACATTGACGAGATTCTGACATGAAGTTGACATATACTTTCCTCAAAGTGACATAAGTTTTGTCTCTTAGATTCCTATTGATCGGGAGATATTTGCCTTTTCAAAAATTCACTTTCGAATAATCTCTAAAAATTTAAATGTCTCTATCCTCCAAACCGTTCTACATACATTGACGTGACTCTGACAGGACGTTGACATATACGTTCCCTCAAAGTGACATAAGTTTTGTCTCTCAGATTCTTACACATCGGGAGATATTTGCCTTTTAAAAATTGACTTTCGAATAATCTCTAGTAATTTAAATGTCCCTATCCTCCAAACCCTTCGACATACATTGACGTGACTATGACGTGAAGTTGACATATACGTTACCTCAAAGTGACATATGTTTTGTCTCTCAGATTCCTACAGATCGGGAGATATTTCCCTTTTAAAAATTGACTTTTGAATAATCTCGAAAAATTCAAATGTCTCTATCCTACAAACCCTTGGACATACATTGACGTGACTCTGACAGGAAGTTGACATATACGTTCCCTCAAAGTGACATAAGTTTTGTCTCTCAGATTCCTACAGATCGGGAGATATTTGCCTTTTAAAAATTGACTTTCGAATAATCTCTAATAATTTAAATGTCCCTATCCTCCAAACCCTTGGACATACATTGACGTGACTCTGACAGGAAGCTGACATATACGTTCCCTCAAAGTGACATAAGTGTTGTCTCTCAGATTCCTACAGATCGGGAGATATTTGCCTTTTAAAAATTGACTTTCGAATAATCTCGAAAAATTAAGATGTATCTATCATCCAAACCCTTGAACATACATTGACGTGACAATGACAGGAATTTGACATATACGTTCCCTCAAAGTGACATAAGTTTTGTCTTTCAGATTCCTACAGATCGGGAGATATTTGCCTTTTAATAATTGACTTTCGAATAATCTCGAAAAATTAAAATGTCTCTATCCTCCAAACCCTTGTACATACATTGCCGAGACTCTGACATGAAGTTGACATATAAGTTCCCTCAAAGTGACATAAGGATTGTCTCTCAGATTAATGCAGATCGGGAGATATTTGCCTTTAAATTTGACTTTCGAATAATCTCTAAAAATTAAGATGTCTCTATCCTCCAAACCCTTGGACATACATTGACGTGACTCTGACATGTAGTTGACATATGCGTTCCCTCAAAGTGACATAAGTTTTGTCTCTCAGATTCCTACAGATCGGGAGATATTTGCCTTTTAAAAATAGACTTTCGAATAATCTCTAGTAATTTAAATGTCCCTATTCTCCAAACCCTTCGACATACATTGACGTGACTATGACGTGAAGTTGACATATACGTTACCTCAAAGTGACATATGTTTTGTCTCTCAGATTCCTACAGATCGGGAGATATTTCCCTTTAAAAATTGACCTTCGAATAATCTCGAAAAATTCAAATGTCTCTATCCTCCAAACCCTTGGACATACATTGACGTGACTCTGACAGGAAGTTGACATATACGTTCCCTCAAAGTGACATAAGTTTTGTCTCTCAGATCCCTACAGATCGGGAGATATTTGCCTTTTAAAAATTGACTTTCAAATAATCTCGAAAAATTAAAATGTCTCTATCCTCCAACCCCACGGACATACATTGACGTGACTCTGACATGAAGTTGACATATACGTTCCCTCAAAGCGACATAAGGTTTGTCTCACAGATTCCTACAGATCGGGAGATATTTGCCTTTTAAAAATTGACTTTCGAATAATCTTGAAAAATTAAAACGTCTCTATCCTCCAAACCCTTGGACATGCATTGACGTAACTCTGACATGTAGTTAACATATGCGTTCCCTCAAAGTTACATAAGTTTTGTCTCTCAGGTTGCTTCAGATCGGGAGATATTTGCCTTTAACAAATTGACTTTCGAATAATCTCGAAAATTTGAAATGTCTCTATCCTCCAAACCCTTCTACATACATTGACGTGACTCTGGCAGGAAGTTGACATATTTGTTCCCTCAAAGTGACATAAGTTTTGTCTCTCAGATTCCTACAGATCGGGAGATATTTGTCTTTAAAAATTGACTTTCGAATAATCTCGAAAAATTGAAATGTCTCTATCCTCCAAACCCTTGGACATACATTGACGTGACTCTGACATGAAGTTGACATATGCGTTCCCTCAAAGTGACATAAGCTTTGTCTCTCAGATTCCTACAGATCGGGAAATATTTGTCTTTCACAAATTGACTTTCGAATAATCTCGAAAAATTCAAATGTCTCTATCCTCCAAACCCTTGGACATACATTGACGAGACTCTGACAGGACGTTGAAATATACGTTCTCTCAAAGTGACATAAGTTTTATATATCAGATTCCTACAGATCGGGAGATATTTGCCTTTTAAAAATTGACTTTCGAATAAACTCTAAAAATTAAGATGTCTCTATCCTCCAAACCCTTGGACATACATTGACGTACCTCTGACATGTAGTTGACATATGCGTTCCCTCGAAGTGACATAAGTTTTGTCTCTCAGACTCCTACAGATCGGGAGATATTTGCCTTTTAAAAATTGACTTTCGAATAATCTCTAATAATTTAAATGTCCCTATCCTCCAAACCCTTCGACATACATTGACATGACTATGACGTGAAGTTGACATATACGTTACCTCAAAGTGACATACGTTTTGTCTCTCAGATTCCTACAGATCGGGAGATATTTGCCTTTTAAAAATTGACTTTCGAATAATCTCGAAAAATTAAGATGTCTCTATCCTCCAAACCCTTGGACATACATTAACGTGACTCTGACAGGAAGCTGGCATATACGTTCCCTCAAAGTGACATAAGTTTTGTCTCTCAGATTCCTACAGATCGCGAGATATTTGCCTTTTAAAAATTGACTTTCGAATAATCTCGAAAAATTGAAATGTCTCTATCCTCCAAACCCTTGGCCATACATTGACGAGACTCTGACATGAAGTTGACATATGCGTTCCCTCAAAGTGACATAAGTTTTGTCTCTCAGATGCCTACAGATCGGGAGATATTTGCCTTTTGAAAAATTGATTTGCGAATAATCTCGAAAAATTGAAATGTCTCTATCGTCCAAACCCTTGGACATACATTGACGAGATTCTGACATGAAGTTGACATATGCGTTCCCTCAAAGTGACATAAGTTATGTTTCTCAGATTCCTACAGATCGGGAGATATTTGCCTTTTAAAAATTGACTTTCGAATAATCTCGAGAAATTAAAATGTCTCTATCGTCCAAAACCTTGGACATACATTGACCAGACTCTGACATGAAGTTGATATATACGGTCCATCAAAGTGACATAAGTTTTGTCTCTTAGATTCCTATTGATCGGGAGATATTTGCCTTTTCAAAAATTCACTTTCGCATAATTTCTAAAAATTTAAATGTCTCTATCCTCCAAACCGTTCTACATACATTGACGTGACTCTGACAGGACGTTGACATATACGTTCCCTCAAAGTGACATATGTTTTGTCTCTCAGATTCCTACAGATCGGGAGATATTTGCCTTTTAAAAATTGACATTCGAATAATCTCTAAAAATTTAAATGTCTCTATCCTCCAAATCCTTGGACATACATTGTCGTGACTCTGACAGGAAGTTGACATATATGTTCCCTCAAAGTGACATTGGTTTTGTCTCTTAGCTTCCTACAGATCGGGAGATATTTGCCTTTTAAAAATTGACTTTAGAATAATCTCGAAAAATTAAAATGTCTCTATCCTCTAAACCCTTCTACATACATTGACGAGACTCTGACATGAAGTTGACATATGCGTTCCCTCTAAGTGACATAAGGTTTGTCTCTCAGATGCCTACAGAGCGGGAGATATTTGCCTTTTAAAAATTGACTTTCGAATAATCTCGAAAAATTGAAAAGTCTCTATCGTCCAAACCCCTGGACATACAATGACGAGATTCTGACATGAAGTTGACATATGCGTTCCCTCAAAGTGACATAAGTTATGTTTCTCAGATTCCTACAGATCGGGAGATATTTGCCTTTTAAAAATTGACTTTCGAATAATCTCGAGAAATTAAAATGTCTCTATCGTCCAAAACCTTGGACATACATTGACCAGACTCTGACATGAAGTTGATATATGCGTTCCCTCAAAGTGACATAAGTTTTGTCTCTCAGATGCCTACAGATCGGGAGATATTTGCCAATTAAAAATTGACTTTCAAATAATCTCGAAAAATTAAAATGTCTCTATCGTCCAAACCCTTGGACATACATTGACAAGATTCTGACATGACGTTAACATATACATTCCCTCAAAGTGACATAAGTTTTGTCTCTCACATTCGTACAGATCGGGAGATATTTGCCTTTTAAAAATTGACTTTCGAATAATCTCGAAAAATTTAAAAGTCTCTATCGTCCAAACCCCAGGACATACATTGACGAGATTCTGACATGAAGTTGACATATGCGTTCCCTCAAAGTGACATAAGTTTTGTCTCTCAGATTCCTACAGATCGGGAGATATTTGCCTTTTAAAAATTGACTTTCGAATAATCTCGAGAAATTAAAATGTCTCTATCGTCCAAACCCTTGGACATACATTGACGAGATTCTGACATGAAGTTCACATATACGTTCCCTCAAAGTGACATAAGTTTTGTCTCTCAGATTCCTACAGATCGGGAGATACTTGCCTTTTAAAAATTGACTTTCGAATAATCTCGAAAAATTAAAATGTCGCTATCCTCCAAACCCTTGTACATACATTGACGAGACTCTGACATGAAGTTGACATATGCGTTCCCTCAAAGTGACATAAGGTTTGTCTCTCAGATGCCTACAGATCGGGAGATATTTGCCTTTTAAAAATTGACTTGCGAATAATCTCGAAAAATTAAAATGTCTCTATCTTAAAAACCCTTGGACATACATTGACGAGATTCTGACATGAAGTTGACATATACTTTCCTCAAAGTGACATAAGTTTTGTCTCTTAGATTCCTATTGATCGGGAGATATTTGCCTTTTCAAAAATTCACTTTCGAATAATCTCTAAAAATTTAAATGTCTCTATCCTCCAAACCGTTCTACATACATTGACGTGACTCTGACAGGACGTTGACATATACGTTCCCTCAAAGTGACATAAGTTTTGTCTCTCAGATTCTTACACATCGGGAGATATTTGCCTTTTAAAAATTGACTTTCGAATAATTTCTAGTAATTTAAATGTCCCTATCCTCCAAACCCTTCGACATACATTGACGTGACTATGACGTGAAGTTGACATATACGTTACCTCAAAGTGACATATGTTTTGTCTCTCAGATTCCTACAGATCGGGAGATATTTCCCTTTTAAAAATTGACTTTCGAATAATCTCGAAAAATTCAAATGTCTCTATCCTACAAACCCTTGGACATACATTGACGTGACTCTGACAGGAAGTTGACATATACGTTCCCTCAAAGTGACATAAGTTTTGTCTCTCAGATTCCTACAGATCGGGAGATATTTGCCTTTTAAAAATTGACTTTCGAATAATCTCTAAAAATTTAAATGTCTCTATCCTCCAAACCGTTCTACATACATTGACGTGACTCTGACAGGACGTTGAAATATACGTTCTCTCAAAGTGACATAAGTTTTATATATCAGATTCCTACAGATCGGGAGATATTTGCCTTTTAAAAATTGACTTTCGAATAAACTCTAAAAATTAAGATGTCTCTATCCTCCAAACCCTTGGACATACATTGACGTACCTCTGACATGTAGTTGACATATGCGTTCCCTCGAAGTGACATAAGTTTTGTCTCTCAGACTCCTACAGATCGGGAGATATTTGCCTTTTAAAAATTGACTCTCGAATAATCTCTAATAATTTAAATGTCCCTATCCTCCAAACCCTTCGACATACATTGACATGACTATGACGTGAAGTTGACATATACGTTACCTCAAAGTGACATACGTTTTGTCTCTCAGATTCCTACAGATCGGGAGATATTTGCCTTTTAAAAATTGACTTTCGAATAATCTCGAAAAATTAAGATGTCTCTATCCTCCAAACCCTTGGACATACATTAACGTGACTCTGACAGGAAGCTGGCATATACGTTCCCTCAAAGTGACATAAGTTTTGTCTCTCAGATTCCTACAGATCGCGAGATATTTGCCTTTTAAAAATTGACTTTCGAATAATCTCGAAAAATTGAAATGTCTTTATCCTCCAACCCCATGGACATACATTGACGTGACTCTGACAGGAAGTTGACATATACGTTCCCTCAAAGTGACATAAGTTTTGTCTCTCAGATTCCTACAGATCGGGAGATATTTGCCTCTTAAAAATTGACTTTCGAATAATCTCTAATAATTTAAATGTCCCTATCCTCCAAACCCTTGGACATACATTGACGTGACTCTGACAGGAAGCTGACATATACGTTCCCTCAAAGTGACATAAGTGTTGTCTCTCAGATTCCTACAGATCGGGAGATATTTGCCTTTTAAAAATTGACTTTCGAATAATCTCGAAAAATTAAGATGTATCTATCATCCAAACCCTTGAACATACATTGACGTGACAATGACAGGAATTTGACATATACGTTCCCTCAAAGTGACATAAGTTTTGTCTTTCAGATTCCTACACATCGGGAGATATTTGTTTTTTAATAATTGACTTTCGAATAATCTCGAAAAATTAAAATGTCTCTATCCTCCAAACCCTTGTACATACATTGCCGAGACTCTGACATGAAGTTGACATATACGTTCCCTCAAAGTGACATAAGGATTGTCTCTCAGATTAATGCAGATAGGGAGATATTTGCCTTTAAAATTGACTTTCGAATAATCTCTAAAAATTAAGATGTCTCTATCCTCCAAACCCTTGGACATACATTGACGTGACTCTGACATGTAGTTGACATATGCGTTCCCTCAAAGTGACATAAGTTTTGTCTCTCAGATTCCTACAGATCGGGAGATATTTGCCTTTTAAAAATAGACTTTCGAATAATCTCTAGTAATTTAAATGTCCCTATTCTCCAAACCCTTCGACATACATTGACGTGACTATGACGTGAAGTTGACATATACGTTACCTCAAAGTGACATATGTTTTGTCTCTCAGATTCCTACAGATCGGGAGATATTTCCCTTTAAAAATTGACTTTCGAATAATCTCGAAAAATTCAAATGTCTCTATCCTCCAAACCCTTGGACATACATTGACGTGACTCTGACAGGAAGTTGACATATACGTTCCCTCAAAGTGACATAAGTTTTGTCTCTCAGATCCCTACAGATCGGGAGATATTTGCCTTTTAAAAATTGACTTTCAAATAATCTCGAAAAATTAAAATGTCCCTATCCTCCAACCCCACGGACATACATTGACGTGACTCTGACATGAAGTTGACATATACGTTCCCTCAAAGCGACATAAGGTTTGTCTCACAGATTCCTACAGATCGGGAGATATTTGCCTTTTAAAAATTGACTTTCGAATAATCTTGAAAAATTAAAACGTCTCTATCCTCCAAACCCTTGGACATGCATTGACGTAACTCTGACATGTAGTTAACATATGCGTTCCCTCAAAGTTACATAAGTTTTGTCTCTCAGGTTCCTACAGATCGGGAGATATTTGCCTTTAACAAATTGACTTTCGAATAATCTCGAAAATTTGAAATGTCTCTATCCTCCAAACCCTTCTACATACATTGACGTGACTCTGACAGGAAGTTGACATATTTGTTCCCTCAAAGTGACATAAGTTTTGTCTCTCAGATTCCTACAGATCGGGAGATATTTGTCTTTAAAAATTGACTTTCGAATAACTCGAAAAATTGAAATGTCTCTATCCTCCAAACCCTTGGACATACATTGACGTGACTCTGACATGAAGTTGACATATGCGTTCCCTCAAAGTGACATAAGCTTTGTCTCTCAGATTCCTACAGATCGGGAAATATTTGTCTTTCACAAATTGACTTTCGAATAATCTCGAAAAATTCAAATGTCTCTATCCTCCAAACCCTTGGACATACATTGACGAGACTCTGACAGGACGTTGAAATATACGTTCTCTCAAAGTGACATAAGTTTTATATATCAGATTCCTACAGATCGGGAGATATTTGCCTTTTAAAAATTGACTTTCGAATAAACTCTAAAAATTAAGATGTCTCTATCCTCCAAACCCTTGGACATACATTGACGTACGTCTGACATGTAGTTGACATATGCGTTCCCTCGAAGTGACATAAGTTTTGTCTCTCAGACTCCTACAGATCGGGAGATATTTGCCTTTTAAAAATTGACTTTCGAATAATCTCTAATAATTTAAATGTCCCTATCCTCCAAACCCTTCGACATACATTGACATGACTATGACGTGAAGTTGACATATACGTTACCTCAAAGTGACATACGTTTTGTCTCTCAGATTCCTACAGATCGGGAGATATTTGCCTTTTAAAAATTGACTTTCGAATAATCTCGAAAAATTAAGATGTCTCTATCCTCCAAACCCTTGGACATACATTAACGTGACTCTGACAGGAAGCTGGCATATACGTTCCCTCAAAGTGACATAAGTTTTGTCTCTCAGATTCCTACAGATCGCGAGATATTTGCCTTTTAAAAATTGACTTTCGAATAATCTCGAAAAATTGAAATGTCTCTATCCTCCAACCCCATGGACATACATTGACGTGACTCTGACATGAAGTTGACATATACGTTCCCTCAAAGCGACATAAGGTTTGTCTCACAGATTCCTACAGATCGGGAGATATTTGCCTTTTCAAAAATTGACTTTCGAATATTCTTTAAAAATTAAAATGTCTCTATCCTCCAACCCCTTGGACATACATTGACGTGACTCTGACATGAAGTTGACATATACGTTCCCTCAAAGTGGCATAAGGTTTATCTCACAGATTCCTACAGATCGGGAGATATTTGCCTTTTAAAAATTGACTTTCGAATAATCTCGAAAAATTAAAACGTCTCTATCCTCCAAACCCTTGGACATACATTGACGTAACTCTGACATGTAGTTGACATATGCGTTCCCTCAAAGTTACATAAGTTTTGTCTCTCAGATTCCTACAGATCGGGAGATATTTGCCTTTCACAAATTGACTTTCGAATAATCTCGAAAAATTTAAATGTCTCTATCCTCCAAACCCTTGGACATACATTGACGTGACTCTGACAGGAAGCTGACATGTACGTTCCCTCAAAGCAACATAAGTTTTGTCTCTCAGATTCCTACAGATCGGGAGATATTTGCCTTTCACAAATTGACTTTCGAATAATCTCGAAAAATTTAAATGTCTCTATCCTCCAAACCCTTGGACATACATTGACGTGACTCTGACATGTAGTTGATATATGCGTTCCCTCAAAGTGACATAAGTTTTGTCTCTCAGATTCCTACAGATCGTGAGATATTTGCCTTTTAATAATTGACTTTCGAATAATCTCTAGTAATTTAAATGTCCCTATCCTCCAAACCCTTCGACATACATTGACGTGACTATGACGTGAAGTTGACATATACGTTACCTCAAAGTGACATATGTTTTGTCTCTCAGATTCCTACAGATCGGGAGATATAACTAACTAACTAACTAGATGGCTTACCGAACCCGAAGGTTCATCACCGAATTTACCAAAGCCCTCCACCGGACCCTGTCCTGGGCCAACAAAATCCAGTTTCCTTCAACTCCTATCTCCCATAGATCCCGCCTGAGATTATCCTCCCATCTACGTCTAGGTCTCCCCAGCGGTCTCTTCCCTTCAGGTTTCCCAACCAGTACCCGGTGCACACCTCTTGTCCCATCCATGCGCGCTACATGTCCCGCCCATCTCACCCTTCTCGACTTAATCACCCTCACAATACTGGGGGAGCAGTACAGATTTTTAAGCTCGTCATTGTGCAGTTTTCTCCACGCCCCATCGTCTTCCCTCCTAGGCCCAAATATCCTCCTCAACACCCGATTCTCAAACACCTGCAATCTGTGTTCCTCCCTCTGAGTGAGAGACCATGTTTCGCACCCATACAAAACAACAGGCAAGATTATTGTTTTGTATACTTTAATTTTCAGGTTCTTAGAAATCAGACGGGAAGACAAAATATTTTGGACTGAGAAGTAGCAAGCATTTCCGGAATTTAGTCTCCTCCTAACTTCCTCACAAGTATCATTTTGATTTGTTATTGTTGTTCCCAAATATTTGAACTTTGTAACCCTTTCAAAGGATTTATTAGCTACCCTAAGATAATTTTGCCCGCCTGTCTTCTGATGACGAGATACTAACATGTACTTAGTTTTTTCTGAATTTACTTCCAGCCCCACTTGTCTACCAGCCTCTAGTAAAACTTTTGCGTTCCTCTTTATTGTATTTATATCGTCCCCCAATAAATTAACATCATCAGCATATGCCAATAGCTGATGTGTCCCGTTCAATTGCAAACCCTCCTGCCTACCTTGGACCTTCCTGATGGCGTATTCTAGCGCAAAGTTAAAGAGCAAGGGAGACAAAGCATCTCCTTGTTTTAGACCGTTCTTGATGAGGAATGTCTCAGATACATATTTACCTACTCGAATTTTGCTGCAGGTTTCATTTAAGCACATTTTTATTAGACCCACTAGCTTCTTTGGTATACCAAATTCAATAAGAATATTATATAGCACTTCTCTCTTCACAGAGTCATAGGCTTTTTTGAAATCTATAAATAACTGATGTACAGTCCCACCGAACTCCCATTTTTTCTCTAGTATCTGACGAATGCAAAAGATCTGATCAATCGTTGATCTGTTTCGTCTGAACCCACACTGATGATCCCCAATAGTTTCATTCGCATATGGGGTTAATCTTGCCAAAAGAATGTTGGATAGAATTTTGTATGAGGTTGATAGCAGCGATATTCCTCGGTAATTACCACACTCAGTCTTGTCCCCCTTCTTATAAATAGGAATAATTATGGATTCCTTCCATTGATGTGGCATCTCTTCCTTATCCCAAATTAACTGAATAAGCTTATGGATCCTCATATGCAACCCTTTGCCACCTGCTTTAATTAATTCGGCCGGAATCTGATCAATTCCTGGAGATTTATAACTTTTCAACTTCCCAATGGCTAGTTCCACTTCATCTAAGCTAGGTTCTGGCACCAACAGTTCAGCTGTATGCATTTTAATCTGTCTAATATCACCAGTATTATGAACATTTAAGAGCTCGCTAAAGAAATTTTTCCACCTATTCACAATTTTTATTGGATCTGCAAGCAAATTGCCACTATCATCCTTTACCAAATTAGTCTGGGGTTGATATCCTTTCTTAAAGTTATTAATGCCTCTGTACAGGTCTCTGATGTTTTTTTCCTTATTATTTGTCTCAAGTTCAGCAATTTTGCCCTTCAGGTATTCCCTTTTCTTAGTCCTAAAGGTTCTACTAGCCTCACGTCTCACGTTACATAGATTATCCGCATTTGTTTTGTTTGGGTTCTGCAACCATTGAAATTTTGTTTGCTTCCTTCGATCTATTAATTTTGAACATTCTTCATCAAACCACAGTTTATTTTGCTTTCTCCTGTAGTATCCTAGTTTCTCTTTTGCTGAAATTTTGATGCAGTTTCTGATATTTTCCCACTCCCTGTTGATGTCCACACTTTCATTATCCTCATTTGTCTCTAAAATTTGAAGCCTATTCGAAATTTCAACTTGATATTGTTCCTTTGCCTCTCCCTCACTTAATTTTTTCAAATCAAATCTTTCTGTGTCAAAATTTTGTTTAGTTCGTCTACTTACTGAAAGCCGCTCCCTCACTTTTGCTACCACCAGATAATGATCAGTGTCGCAATCTGCTCCTCTGAATGATCTCACATCAATTACATTTGTCTGCCTTCTCTTATCTACTAAAACATGATCTATTTGATTGTGTGTTCTGCCATCTGGGGAAGTCCAAGTGTATTTATGAACATCACGGTGTGGAAATTTTGTACTTTTTACAATTAAATCTTTTGACGTAGCGAAGGTCACTGCTCTGACGCCGATCGGGAGATATTTCCCTTTTAAAAATTGACTTTCGAATAATCTCGAAAAATTCAAATGTCTCTATCCTACAAACCCTTGGACATACATTGACGTGACTCTGACAGGAAGTTGACATATACGTTCCCTCAAAGTGACATAAGTTTTGTCTCTCAGATTCCTACAGATCGGGAGATATTTGCCTTTTAAAAATTGACTTTCGAATAATCTCTAATAATTTAAATGTCCCTATCCTCCAAACCCTTGGACATACATTGACGTGACTCTGACAGGAAGCTGACATATACGTTCCCTCAAAGTGACATAAGTGTTGTCTCTCAGATTCTTACAGATCGGGAGATATTTGCCTTTTAAAAATTGACTTTCGAATAATCTCGAAAAATTAAGATGTATCTATCATCCAAACCCTTGAACATACATTGACGTGACAATGACAGGAATTTGACATATACGTTCCCTCAAAGTGACATAAGTTTTGTCTCTCAGATTCCTACAGATCGGGAGATATTTGCCTTTTAATAATTGACTTTCGAATAATCTCGAAAAATTTAAATGTCTCTATCCTCCAAACCCTTGTACATACATTGCCGAGATTCTGACATGAAGTTGACATATACGTTCCCTCAAAGTGACATAAGGATTGTCTCTCAGATTAATGCAGATCGGGAGATATTTGCCTTTAAAATTGACTTTCGAATAATCTCTAAAAATTAAGATGTCTCTATCCTCCAAACCCTTGGACATACATTGACGTGACTCTGACATGTAGTTGACATATGCGTTCCCTCAAAGTGACATAAGTTTTGTCTCTCAGATTCCTACAGATCGGGAGATATTTGCCTTTTAAAAATAGACTTTCGAATAATCTCTAGTAATTTAAATGTCCCTATTCTCCAAACCCTTCGACATACATTGACGTGACTATGACGTGAAGTTGACATATACGTTACCTCAAAGTGACATATGTTTTGTCTCTCAGATTCCTACAGATCGGGAGATATTTCCCTTTTAAAAATTGACTTTCGAATAATCTCGAAAAATTCAAATGTCTCTATCCTCCAAACCCTTGGACATACATTGACGTGACTCTGACAGGAAGTTGACATATACGTTCCCTCAAAGTGACATAAGTTTTGTCTCTCAGATCCCTACAGATCGGGAGATATTTGCCTTTTAAAAATTGACTTTCAAATAATCTCGAAAAATTAAAATGTCTCTATCCTCCAACCCCACCGACATACATTGACGTGACTCTGACATGAAGTTGACATATACGTTCCCTCAAAGTGACATAAGTTTTGTCTCTCAGATTAATACAGATCGGGAGATATTTGCATCTTCAAAAATTGACTTTCGAATAATCTCTAAAAATTTAAATGTCTCTATCCTCCAAACCCCTGGACATACATCGACGTGACTCTGACATGAAGTTGACATATGCGTTCCGTCAATGTGACATAAGGTTTGTCTCTCAGATGCCTACAGATCGGGAGATATTTGCCTTTTAAAAATTGACTTTCGAATAATCTCGAAAAATTAAAATTTCTCTATCGTCCAAACCCTTGGACATACATTGACGAGATTCTGACATGAAGTTGACATATACGATCCCTCAAAGTGACATAAGTTTTGTCTCTCAGATTCCTACAGATCGGGAGATATTTGCCTTTTAAAAATTGACTTTCGATTAATCTCTAAAAATTTGAATGTCTCTATCCTCCAAACCCTTGGACATACATTGACGTGACTCTGACATGAAGTTGACATATATGTTCCCTCAAAGTGATATTAGTTTTGTCTCTAGGATTCCTACAGATCGGGAGATATTTGCCTTTTAAAAATTGATTTTCGAATAATCTCGAAAAATTAAAATTTCTGTATCGTCCAAACCCTTGGACATACATTGACGAGACTCTGACAGGACGTTGAAATATACGTTCTCTCAAAGTGACATAAGTTTTATATATCAGATTCCTACAGATCGGGAGATATTTGCCTTTTAAAAATTGACTTTCGAATAAACTCTAAAAATTAAGATGTCTCTATCCTCCAAACCCTTGGACATACATTGACGTACATCTGACATGTAGTTGACATATGCGTTCCCTCGAAGTGACATAAGTTTTGTCTCTCAGATTCCTACAGATCGGGAGATATTTGCCTTTTAAAAATTGACTTTCGAATAATCTCTAATAATTTAAATGTCCCTATCCTCCAAACCCTTCGACATACATTGACGTGACTATGACGTGAAGTTGACATATACGTTACCTCAAAGTGACATAATTTTTGTCTCTCAGATTCCTACAGATCGCGAGATATTTGCCTTTTAAAAATTGACTTTCGAATAATCTCGAAAAATTGAAATGTCTCTATCCTCCAACCCCATGGACATACATTGACGTGACTCTGACATGAAGTTGACATATACGTTTCCTCAAAGCGACATAAGGTTTGTCTCACAGATTCCTACAGATCGGGAGATGTTTGCCTTTTACAAATTGACTTTCGAATAATCTCGAAAAATTGAAATGTCTCTATCCTCCAAACCCTTGGACATACATTGACGAGACTCTGACAGGAAGCTGACATATACGTTCCCTCAAAGTGACATAAGTTTTGTCTCTCAGATTCCTACAGATCGGGATATATTTGCCTTTTAAAAATTGACTTTCGAATAATCTCGAAAAATTAAAATGTCTCTTTCCTCCAACCCCTTGGACATACATTGACGTGACTCTGACATGAAGTTGACATATACGTTCCCTCAAAGTGGCATAAGGTTTGTCTCACAGATTCCTACATATCGGGAGATATTTGCCTTTTAAAAATTGACTTTCGAATAATCTCGAAAAATTAAAACGTCTCTATCCTTCAAACCCTTGGACATACATTGACGTAACTCTGACATGTAGTTGACATATGCGTTCCCTCAAAGTTACATAAGTTTTGTCTCACAGATTCCTACAGATCGGGAGATATTTGCCTTTCACAAATTGACTTTCGAATAATCTCGAAAAATTTAAATGTCTCTATCCTCCAAACCCTTGGACATACATTGACGTGACTCTGACAGGAAGCTGACATGTACGTTCCCTCAAAGTAACATAAGTTTTGTCTCTCAGATTCCTACAGATCGGGAGATATTTGCCTTTCACAAATTGACTTTCGAATAATCTCGAAAAATTTAAATGTCTCTATCCTCCAAACCCTTGGACATACATTGACGTGACTCTGACATGTAGTTGACATATGCGTTCCCTCAAAGTGACATAAGTTTTGTCTCTCAGATTCCTACAGATCGGGAGATATTTGCCTTTTAAAAATTGACTTTCGAATAATCTCTAGTAATTTAAATGTCCCTATCCTCCAAACCCTTGGACATACATTGACGTGACTATGACGTGAAGTTGACATATACGTTACCTCAAAGTGACATATGTTTTGTCTCTCAGATTCCTACAGATCGGGAGATATTTCCCTTTTAAAAATTGACTTTCGAATAATCTCGAAAAATTCAAATGTCTCTATCATCCAAACCCTTGGACATACATTGACGTGACTCTGACAGAAAGCTGACATGTACGTTCCCTCAAAGTAACATAAGTTTTGTCTCTCAGATTCCTACAGATCGGGAGATATTTGCCTTTCACAAATTGACTTTCGAATAATCTCGAAAAATTTAAATGTCTCTATCCTCCAAACCCTTGGACATACATTGACGTGACTATGACGTGAAGTTGACATATACGTTACCTCAAAGTGACATATGTTTTGTCTCTCAGATTCCTACAGATCGGGAGATATTTCCCTTTTAAAAATTGACTTTCGAATAATCTCGAAAAATTCAAATGTCTCTATCATCCAAACCCTTGGACATACATTGACGTGACTCTGACAGGAAGCTGACATATACGTTCCCTCAAAGTGACATAAGTGTTGTCTCTCAGATTCCTACAGATCGGGAGATATTTGCCTTTTAAAAATTGACTTTCGAATAATCTCGAAAAATTAAGATGTATCTATCTTCCAAACTCTTGAACATACATTGACGTGACAATGACAGGAATTTGACATATACGTTCCCTCAAAGTGACATAAGTTTTGTCTCTCAGATTCCTACAGATCGGGAGATATTTGCCTTTTAATAATTGACTTTCGAATAATCTCGAAAAATTAAAATGTCTCTATCCTCCAAACCCTTGGACATACATTGTCGAGACTCTGACATGAAGTTGACATATACGTTCCCTCAAAGTGACATAAGGATTGTCTCTCAGATTAATGCAGATCGGGAGATATTTGCCTTTTAAAAATTGACTTTCGAATAATCTTGAAAAATTAAAACGTCTCTATCCTCCAAACCCTTGGACATGCGTTGACGTAACTCTGACATGTAGTTAACATATGCGTTCCCTCAAAGTTACATAAGTTTTGTCTCTCAGGTTCCTACAGATCGGGAGATATTTGCATTAACAAATTGACTTTCGAATAATCTCGAAAAATTGAAATGTCTCTATCCTCCAAACCCTTTTACATACATTGACGTGACTCTGACAGGAAGTTGACATATATGTTCCCTCAAAGTGACATAAGTTTTGTCTCACAGATTCCTACAGATCGGGAGATATTTGTCTTTAAAAATTGACTTTCGAATAATCTCGAAAAATTGAAATGTCTCTATCCTCCAAACCCTTGGACATACATTGACGTGACTCTGACATGAAGTTGACATATGCGTTCCCTCAAAGTGACATAAGCTTTGTCTCTCAGATTCCTACAGATCGGGATATATTTGCCTTTTAAAAATTGACTTTCGAATAATCTCGAAAAATAAAAATGTCTCTATCCTCCAAACCGTTGGACATACATTGACGTGACTCTAACAGGAAGCTGACATGTACGTTCCCTCAAAGTAACATAAGTTTTGTCTCTCAGATTCCTACAGATCGGGAGATATTTGCCTTTCACAAATTGACTTTCGAATAATCTCGAAAAATTTAAATGTCTCTATCCTCCAAACCCTTGGACATACATTGACGTGACTCTGACATGTAGTTGACATATGCGTTCCCTCAAAGTGACATAAGTTTTGTCTCTCAGATTCCTACAGATCGTGAGATATTTGCCTTTTAAAAATTGACTTTCGAATAATCTCTAGTAATTTAAATGTCCCTATCCTCCAAACCCTTCGACATACATTGACGTGACTATGACGTGAAGTTGACATATACGTTACCTCAAAGTGACATATGTTTTGTCTCTAAGATTCCTACAGATCGGGAGATATTTCCCTTTTAAAAATTGACTTTCGAATAATCTCGAAAAATTCAAATGTCTCTATCCTACAAACCCTTGGACATACATTGACGTGACTCTGACAGGAAGTTGACATATACGTTCCCTCAAAGTGACATAAGTTTTGTCTCTCAGATTCCTACAGATCGGGAGATATTTGCCTTTTAAAAATTGACTTTCGAATAATCTCTAATAATTTAAATGTCCCTATCCTCCAAATTCTTGGACATACATTGACGTGACTCTGACAGGAAGCTGACATATACGTTCCCTCAAAGTGACATAAGTGTTGTCTCTCAGATTCCTACAGATCGGGAGATATTTGCCTTTTAAAAATTGACTTTCGAATAATCTCGAAAAATTTAGATGTATCTATCATCCAAACCCTTGAACATACATTGACGTGACAATGACAGGAATTTGACATATACGTTCCCTCAAAGTGAAATAAGTTTTGTCTCTCAGATTCCTACAGATCGGGGGATATTTGCCTTTTAATAATTGACTTTCGAATAATCTCGAAAAATTTAAATGTCTCTATCCTCCAAACCCTTGTTCATACATTGCCGAGACTCTGACATGAAGTTGACATATACGTTCCCTCAAAGTGACATAAGGATTGTCTCTCAGATTAATGCAGATCGGGAGATATTTGCCTTTAAAATTGACTTTCGAATAATCTCTAAAAATTAAGATGTCTCTATCCTCCAAACCCTTGTACATACATTGCCGAGACTCTGACATGAAGTTGACATATACGTTCCCTCAAAGTGACATAAGTTTTGTCTCTCAGATTCCTACAGATCGGGAGATATTTGCCTTTTAAAAATTGACTTTCGAATAATCTCTAGTAATTTAATTGTCCCTATTCTCCAAACCCTTCGACATACATTGACGTGACTATGACGTGAAGTTGACATATACGTTACCTCAAAGTGACATAAGTTTTGTCTCTCAGATCCCTACAGATCGGGAGATATTTGCCTTTTAAAAATTGACTTTCAAATAATCTCGAAAAATTAAAATGTCTCTATCCTCCAACCCCACGGACATACATTGACGTGACTCCGACATGAAGTTGACATATACGTTCCCTCAAAGCGACATAAGGTTTGTCTCACAGATTCCTACAGATCGGGAGATATTTGTCTTTTAAAAATTGACTTTCGAATAATCTTGAAAAATTAAAACGTCTCTATCCTCCAAACCCTTGGACATGCATTGACGTAACTCTGACATGTAGTTAACATATGCGTTCCCTCAAAGTTACATAAGTTTTGTCTCTCAGGTTCCTACAGATCGGGAGATATTTGCCTTTAACAAATTGACTTTCGAATAATCTCGAAAATTTGAAATGTCTCTATCCTCCAAACCCTTCTACATACATTGACGAGACTCTGACAGGACGTTGAAATATACGTTCTCTCAAAGTGACATAAGTTTTATATATCAGATTCCTACAGATCGGGAGATATTTGCCTTTTAAAAATTGACTTTCGAATAAACTCTAAAAATTAAGATGTCTCTATTCTCCAAACCCTTGGACATACATTGACGTACCT
Organism: Zootermopsis nevadensis; assembly: GCF_977971745.1. Lineage (NCBI taxonomy): Eukaryota > Metazoa > Arthropoda > Insecta > Blattodea > Termopsidae > Zootermopsis > Zootermopsis nevadensis. The sequence continues at coordinate 1,017,645 of NW_028259190.1, forward strand.
CTGACATGTAGTTGACATATGCGTTCCCTCGAAGTGACATAAGTTTTGTCTCTCAGACTCTTACAGATCGGGAGATATTTGCCTTTTAAAAATTGACTTTCGAATAATCTCTAATAATTTAAATGTCCCTATCCTCCAAACCCTTCGACATACATTGACGTGACTATGACGTGAAGTTGACATATACGTTACCTCAAAGTGACATACGTTTTGTCTCTCAGATTCCTACAGATCGGGAGATATTTGCCTTTTAAAAATTGACTTTCGAATAATCTCGAAAAATTAAGATGTCTCTATCCTCCAAACCCTTGGACATACATTAACGTGACTCTGACAGGAAGCTGGCATATACGTTCCCTCAAAGTGACATAATTTTTGTCTCTCAGATTCCTACAGATCGCGAGATATTTGCCTTTTAAAAATTGACTTTCGAATAATCTCGAAAAATTGAAATGTCTCTATCCTCCAACCCCATGGACATACATTGACGTGACTCTGACATGAAGTTGACATATACGTTTCCTCAAAGCGACATAAGGTTTGTCTCACAGATTCCTACAGATCGGGAGATGTTTGCCTTTTACAAATTGACTTTCGAATAATCTCGAAAAATTTAAATGTCTCTATCCTCCAAACCCTTGGACATACATTGACGAGACTCTGACAGGAAGCTGACATATACGTTCCCTCAAAGTGACATAAGTTTTGTCTCTCAGATTCCTACAGATCGGGATATATTTGCCTTTTAAAAATTGACTTTCGAATTATCTCGAAAAATTAAAATGTCTCTATCCTCCAACCCCTTGGACATACATTGACGTGACTCTGACATGAAGTTGACATATACGTTCCCTCAAAGTGGCATAAGGTTTGTCTCACAGATTCCTACAGATCGGGAGATATTTGCCTTTTAAAAATTGACTTTCGAATAATCTGGAAAAATTAAAACGTCTCTATCCTCCAAACCCTTGGACATGCATTGACGTAACTCTGACATGTAGTTAACATATGCGTTCCCTCAAAGTTACATAAGTTTTGTCTCTCAGGTTCCTACAGATCGGGAGATATTTGCCTTTAACAAATTGACTTTCGAATAATCTCGAAAATTTGAAATGTCTCTATCCTCCAAACCCTTCTACATACATTGACGAGACTCTGACAGGACGTTGAAATATACGTTCTCTCAAAGTGACATAAGTTTTATATATCAGATTCCTACAGATCGGGAGATATTTGCCTTTTAAAAATTGACTTTCGAATAAACTCTAAAAATTAAGATGTCTCTATTCTCCAAACCCTTGGACATACATTGACGTACCTCTGACATGTAGTTGACATATGCGTTCCCTCGAAGTGACATAAGTTTTGTCTCTCAGACTCCTACAGATCGGGAGATATTTGCCTTTTAAAAATTGACTTTCGAATAATCTCTAATAATTTAAATGTCCCTATCCTCCAAACCCTTCGACATACATTGACGTGACTATGACGTGAAGTTGACATATACGTTACCTCAAAGTGACATACGTTTTGTCTCTCAGATTCCTACAGATCGGGAGATATTTGCCTTTTAAAAATTGACTTTCGAATAATCTCGAAAAATTAAGATGTCTCTATCCTCCAAACCCTTTTACATACATTAACGTGACTCTGACAGGAAGCTGGCATATACGTTCCCTCAAAGTGACATAATTTTTGTCTCTCAGATTCCTACAGATCGCGAGATATTTGCCTTTTAAAAATTGACTTTCGAATAATCTCGAAAAATTGAAATGTCTCTATCCTCCAACCCCATGGACATACATTGACGTGACTCTGACATGAAGTTGACATATACATTTCCTCAAAGCGACATAAGGTTTGTCTCACAGATTCCTACAGATCGGGAGATGTTTGCCTTTTACAAATTGACTTTCGAATAATCTCGAAAAATTTAAATGTCTCTATCCTCCAAACCCTTGGACATACATTGACGAGACTCTGACAGGAAGCTGATATATACGTTCCCTCAAAGTGACATAAGTTTTGTCTCTCAGATTCCTACAGATCGGGATATATTTGCCTTTTAAAAATTGACTTCCGAATTATCTCGAAAAATTAAAATGTCTCTATCCTCCAACCCCTTGGACATACATTGACGTGACTCTGACATGAAGTTGACATATACGTTCCCTCAAAGTGGCATAAGGTTTGTCTCACAGATTCCTACAGATCGGGAGATATTTGCCTTTTAAAAATTGACTTTCGAATAATCTGGAAAAATTAAAACGTCTCTATCCTTCAAACCCTTGGACATACATTGACGTAACTCTGACATGTATTTGACATATGCGTTCCCTCAAAGTGACATAAGTTTTGTCTCTCAGCTTCCTACAGATCGGGAGATATTTGCCTTTCACAAATTGACTTTCGAATAAACTCGAAAAATTTAAATGTCTCTATCCTCCAAACCCTTGGACATACATTGACGTGACTCTGACAGGAAGCTGACATGTACGTTCCCTCAAAGTAACATAAGTTTTGTCTCTCAGGTTCCTACAGATCGGGAGATATTTGCCTTTCACAAATTGACTTTCGAATAATCTCGAAAAATTTAAATGTCTGTATCCTCCAAACCCTTGGACATACATTGACGTGACTCTGACATGTAGTTGACATATGCGTTCCCTCAAAGTGACATAAGTTTTGTCTCTCAGATTCCTTCAGATCGGGAGATATTTGCCTTTTAAAAATTGACTTTCGAATAATCTCTAGTAATTTAAATGTCCCTATCCTCCAAACCCTTGTACATACATTGACGTGACTATGACGTGAAGTTGACATATACGTTACCTCAAAGTGACATATGTTTTGTCTCTCAGATTCCTACAGATCGGGAGATATTTCCCTTTAAAAAATTGACTTTCGAATAATCTCGAAAAATTCAAATGTCTCTATCATCCAAACCCTTGGACATACATTGACGTGACTCTGACAGAAAGTTGACATATACGTTCCCTCAAAGTGACATAAGTTTTGTCTCTCAGATTCCTACAGATCGGGAGATATTTGCCTTTTAAAAATTGACTTTCGAATAATCTCTAATAATTTAAATATCCCTATCCTCCAAACCCTTGGACATACATTGACGTGACTCTGACAGGAAGCTGACATATACGTTCCCTCAAAGTGACATAAGTGTTGTCTCTCAGATTCCTACAGATCGGGAGATATTTGCCTTTTAAAAATTGACTTTCGAATAATCTCGAAAAATTAAGATGTATCTATCTTCCAAACTCTTGAACATACATTGACGTGACAATGACAGGAATTTGACATATACGTTCCCTCAAAGTGACATAAGTTTTGTCTCTCAGATTCCTACAGATAGGGAGATATTTGCCTTTTAATAATTGACTTTCGAATAATCTCTAAAAATTAAAAAGTCTCTATCCTCCAAACCCTTGGACATACATTGTCGAGACTCTGACATGAAGTTGACATATACGTTCCCTCAAAGTGACATAAGGATTGTCTCTCAGATTAATGCAGATCGGGAGATATTTGCCTTTAACAAATTGACTTTCGAATAATCTCGAAAAATTGAAATGTCTCTATCCTCCAAACCCTTTTACATACATTGACGTGACTCTGACAGGAAGTTGACATATATGTTCCCTCAAAGTGACATAAGTTTTGTCTCTCAGATTCCTACAGATCGGGAGATATTTGTCTTTAAAAATTGACTTTCGAATAATCTCGAAAAATTGAAATGTCTCTATCCTCCAAACCCTTGGACATACATTGACGTGACTCTGACATGAAGTTGACATATGCGTTCCCTCAAAGTGACATAAGCTTTGTCTCTCAGATTCCTACAGATCGGGAAATATTTGTCTTTCACAAATTGACTTTCGAATAATCTCGAAAAATTCAAATGTCTCTATCCTCCAAACCCTTGGACATACATTGACCTGACTCTGACAGGACGTTGACATGTACGTTCCCTCAAAGTGACATAAGTTTTGTCTCTCAGATTCCTACAGATCGGGAGATATTTGCCTTTTAAAAATTGACATTTGAATAATCTCTAATAATTTAAATGTCCCTATCCTCCAAACCCTTCGACATATATTGACGTGACTATGACGTCAAGTTGACATATACGTTACCTCAAAGTGACATAAGTGTTGTCTCTCAGATTCCTACAGATCGGGTGATATTTGCCTTTTAAAAATTGACTTTCGAATAATCTCGAAAAATTAAAATGTCTCTATCCTCCAAACCCTTGGACATACATTGACGAGACTCTGACAGGACGTTGACATATACGTTCCCTCAAAGTGACATAAGTTTTGTCTCTCAGATTCCTACAGATCGCGAGATATTTGCCTTTTAAAAATTGACTTTCGAATAATCTCGAAAAATTGAAATGTCTCTATCCTCCAACCCCATGGACATACATTGACGTGACTCTGACATGAAGTTGACATATACGTTTCCTCAAAGCGACATAAGGTTTGTCTCACAGATTCCTACAGATCGGGAGATGTTTGCCTTTCACAAATTGACTTTCGAATAATCTCGAAAAATTTAAATGTCTCTATCCTCCAAACCCTTGGACATACATTGACGAGACTCTGACAGGAAGCTGACATATACGTTGCCTCAAAGTGACATAAGTTTTGTCCCTCAGATTCCTACAGATCGGGATATATTTGCCTTTTAAAAATTGACTTTCGAATAATCTCGAAAAATTTAAATGTCTCTATCCTCCAACCCCTTGGACATACATTGACGTGACTCTGACATGAAGTTGACATATACGTTCCCTCAAAGTGGCATAAGGTTTGTCTCACAGATTCCTACAGATCGGGAGATATTTGCCTTTTAAAAATTGACTATCGAATAATCTCGAAAAATTAAAACGTCTCTATCCTCCAAACCCTTGGACATACATTGACGTAACTCTGACATGCAGTTGACATATGCGTTCCCTCAAAGTTACATAAGTTTTGTCTCTCAGATTCCTACAGATCGGGAGATATTTGCCTTTCACAAATTGACTTTCGAATAATCTCGAAAAATTTAAATGTCTCTATTATCCAAACCCTTGGACATACATAGACGTGACTCTGACAGGAAGCTGACATGTACGTTCCCTCAAAGTAACATAAGTTTTGTCTCTCAGATTCCTACAGATCGGGAGATATTTACCTTTTAAAAATTTACTTTCGAATAATCTCTAAAAATTTAAATGTCCCTATCCTCCAAACCCTTCGACATACATTGACGTGACTATGACATGACGTTGACATATGCGTTCCCTCAAGTTACATAAGTTTTGTCTCTCAGATGCCTAAAGATCGGGAGATATTTGCCTTTTCAAAAATTGACTTTCGAATAATCTCGAAAAATTCAAATGTCTCTATCCTCCAAACCCTTGGACATACATTGACGTGACTCTGACATGAAGTTGACATATACGTTCCCTCAAAGTGGCATAAGGTTTGTCTCACAGATTCCTACAGATCGGGAGATATTTGCCTTTTAAAAATTGACTTTCGAATAATCTCTAAAAATTTAAATGTCTCTATCCTCCAAACCCTTGGACATACATTGACGTGACTATGACAGGAAGTTGACATATACGTTCCCTCAAAAAACATAAGTTTTGTCTCTCAGATTCCTACAGATCGGGAGATATTTGCCTTTTAAAAATTGACTTTCGAATAATCTCTAAAAATTTAAATGTCTCTATCCTCCAAACCCTTGGACATACATTGACGAGACTCTGACAGGAAGCTGACATATACGTTCCCTCAAGGTGACATAAGCTTTGTCTCTCAGATTCCTACAGATCGGGATATATTTGCCTTTTAAAAATTGACTTTCGAATAATCTCGAAAAATTAAAATGTCTCTATCCTCCAACCCCTTGGACATACATTGACGTGACTCTGACATGAAGTTGACATATACGTTCCCTCAAAGTGGCATAAGGTTTGTCTCACAGATTCCTACAGATCGGGAGATATTTGCCTTTTAAAATTGACTTTCGAATAATCTCGAAAAATTAAAACGTCTCTATCCTTCAAACCCTTGGACATACATTGACGTAACTCTGACATGTAGTTGACATATGCGTTCCCTCAAAGTTACATAAGTTTTGTCTCTCAGATTCCTACAGATCGGGAGATATTTGCCTTTCACAAATTGACTTTCGAATAATCTCGAAAAATTTAAATGTCTCTATCCTCCAAACCCTTGGACATACATTGACGTGACTCTGACAGAAAGCTGACATGTACGTTCCCTCAAAGTAACATAAGTTTTGTCTCTCAGATTCCTACAGATCGGGAGATATTTGCCTTTCACAAATTGACTTTCGAATAATCTCGAAAAATTAAAATGTTTCTATCCTCCAAACCCTTGGACATACATTGACGAGATTCTGACATGAAGTTGACATATACGGTCCATCAAAGTGACATAAGTTTTGTCTCTTAGATTCCTATTGATCGGGAGATATTTGCCTTTTCAAAAATTCACTTTCGAATAATTTCTAAAAATTTAAATGTCTCTATCCTCCAAACCGTTCTACATACATTGACGTGACTCTGACAGGACGTTGACATATACGTTCCCTCAAAGTGACATAAGTTTTGTCTCTCAGATTCCTACAGATCGGGAGATATTTGCCTTTTAAAAATTGACTTTCGAATAATCTCGAAAAATTTAAATGTCTCTATCCTCCAAACCCTTGGACATACATTGACGAGACTCTGACAGGAAGCTGACATATACGTTCCCTCAAGGTGACATAAGCTTTGTCTCTCAGATTCCTACAGATCGGGATATATTTGCCTTTTAAAAATTGACTTTCGAATAATCTCGAAAAATTAAAATGTCTCTATCCTCCAACCCCTTGGACATACATTGACGTGACTCTGACATGAAGTTGACATATACGTTCCCTCAAAGTGGCATAAGGTTTGTCTCACAGATTCCTACAGATCGGGAGATATTTGCCTTTTAAAATTGACTTTCGAATAATCTCGAAAAATTAAAACGTCTCTATCCTTCAAACCCTTGGACATACATTGACGTAACTCTGACATGTAGTTGACATATGCGTTCCCTCAAAGTTACATAAGTTTTGTCTCTCAGATTCCTACAGATCGGGAGATATTTGCCTTTCACAAATTGACTTTCGAATAATCTCGAAAAATTTAAATGTCTCTATCCTCCAAACCCTTGGACATACATTGACGTGACTCTGACAGAAAGCTGACATGTACGTTCCCTCAAAGTAACATACGTTTTGTCTCTCAGATTCCTACAGATCGGGAGATATTTGCCTTTCACAAATTGACTTTCGAATAATCTCGAAAAATTAAAATGTTTCTATCCTCCAAACCCTTGGACATACATTGACGAGATTCTGACATGAAGTTGACATATACGGTCCATCAAAGTGACATAAGTTTTGTCTCTTAGATTCCTATTGATCGGGAGATATTTGCCTTTTCAAAAATTCACTTTCGAATAATTTCTAAAAATTTAAATGTCTCTATCCTCCAAACCGTTCTACATACATTGACGTGACTCTGACAGGACGTTGACATATACGTTCCCTCAAAGTGACATAAGTTTTGTCTCTCAGATTCCTACAGATCGGGAGATATTTGCCTTTTAAAAATTGACTTTCGAATAATCTCGAAAAATTAAAATGTCTCTATCCTCCAAACCCTTGGACATACATTGACGAGACTCTGACATGAAGTTGACATATGCGTTCCCTCAAAGTGACATAAGTCTTGTCTCTCAGATTCCTACAGATCGGGAGATATTTGCCTTTTAATAATTGACTTTCGAATAATCTCGAAAAATTAAAATGTCTCTATCCTCCAAACCCTTGGACATATATTGTCGAGACTCTGACATGAAGTTGACATATACGTTCCCTCAAAGTGACATAAGGATTGTCTCTCAGATTAATGCAGATCGGGAGATATTTGCCTTTTAAAAATTGACTTTCGAATAATCTTGAAAAATTAAAACGTCTCTATCCTCCAAACCCTTGGACATGCATTGACGTAACTCTGACATGTAGTTAACATATGCGTTCCCTCAAAGGTACGTAAGTTTTGTCTCTCAGGTTCCTACAGATCGGGAGATATTTGTCTTTAACAAATTGACTTTCGAATAATCTCGAAAAATTGAAATGTCTCTATCCTCCAAACCCTTTTACATACATTGACGTGACTCTGACAGGAAGTTGACATATATGTTCCCTCAAAGTGACATAAGTTTTGTCTCTCAGATTCCTACAGATCGGGAGATATTTGTCTTTAAAAATTGACTTTCGAATAATCTCGAAAAATTGAAATGTCTCTATCCTCCAAACCCTTGGACATACATTGACGTGACTCTGACATGAAGTTGACATATGCGTTCCCTCAAAGTGACATAAGGTTTGTCTCTCAGATTCTTACAGATCGGGAGATATTTGCCTTTTAAAAATTGACATTCGAATAATCTCTAATAATTTAAATGTCCCTATCCTCCAAACCCTTCGACATATATTGACGTGACTATGACGTCAAGTTGACATATACGTTACCTCAAAGTGACATAAGTGTTGTCTCTCAGATTCCTACAGATCGGGAGATATTTGCCTTTTAAAAATTGACTTTCGAATAATCTCGAAAAATTAAAATGTCTCTATCCTCCAAACCCTTGGACATACATTGACGAGACTCTGACAGGACGTTGACATATACGTTCCCTCAAAGTGACATAAGTTTTGCCTCTCAGATTCCTACAGATCGCGAGATATTTGCCGTTTAAAAATTGACTTTCGAATAATCTCGAAAAATTGAAATGTCTCTATCCTCCAACCCCATGGACATACATTGACGTGACTCTGACATGAAGTTGACATATACGTTTCCTCAAAGCGACATAAGGTTTGTCTCACAGATTCCTACAGATCGGGAGATGTTTGCCTTTCACAAATTGACTTTCGAATAATCTCGAAAAATTTAAATGTCTCTATCCTCCAAACCCTTGGACATACATTGACGTGACTCTGACATGAAGTTGACATATGCGTTCCCTCAAAGTGACATAAGGTTTGTCTCTCAGATTCTTACAGATCGGGAGATATTTGCCTTTTAAAAATTGACATTCGAATAATCTCTAATAATTTAAATGTCCCTATCCTCCAAACCCTTCGACATATATTGACGTGACTATGACGTCAAGTTGACATATACGTTACCTCAAAGTGACATAAGTGTTGTCTCTCAGATTCCTACAGATCGGGAGATATTTGCCTTTTAAAAATTGACTTTCGAATAATCTCGAAAAATTAAGATGTATCTATCTTCCAAACTCTTGAACATACATTGACGTGACAATGACAGGAATTTGACATATACGTTCCCTCAAAGTGACATAAGTTTTGTCTCTCAGATTCCTACAGATCGGGAGATATTTGCCTTTTAATAATTGACTTTCGAATAATCTCGAAAAATTAAAATGTCTCTATCCTCCAAACCCTTGGACATACATTGTCGAGACTCTGACATGAAGTTGACATATACGTTCCCTCAAAGTGACATAAGGATTGTCTCTCAGATTAATGCAGATCGGGAGATATTTGCCTTTTAAAAATTGACTTTCGAATAATCTTGAAAAATTAAAACGTCTCTATCCTCCAAACCCTTGGACATGCGTTGACGTGACTATGACATGAAGTTGACATATGCGTTCCCTCAAAAAACATAAGTTTTGTCTCTCAGATTCCTACAGATCGGGAGATATTTGCCTTTTAAAAATTGACTTTCGAATAATCTCGAAAAATTAAAATGTCTCTATCCTCCAACCCCTTGGACATACATTGACGTGACTCTGACAGAAAGTTGACATATACGTTCCCTCAAAGTGACATAAGTTTTGTCTCTCAGATTCCTACAGATCGGGAGATATTTGCCTTTTAAAAATTGACTTTCGAATAATCTCTAATAATTTAAATGTCCCTATCCTCCAAACCCTTGGACATACATTGACGTGACTCTGACAGGAAGCTGACATATACGTTCCCTCAAAGTGACATAAGTGTTGTCTCTCAGATTCCTACAGATCGGGAGATATTTGCCTTTTAAAAATTGACTTTCGAATAATCTCGAAAAATTAAGATGTATCTATCTTCCAAACTCTTGAACATACATTGACGTGACTCTGACATGAAGTTGACATATGCGTTCCCTCAAAGTGACATAAGGTTTGTCTCTCAGATTCTTACAGATCGGGAGATATTTGCCTTTTAAAAATTGACATTCGAATAATCTCTAATAATTTAAATGTCCCTATCCTCCAAACCCTTCGACATATATTGACGTGACTATGACGTCAAGTTGACATATACGTTACCTCAAAGTGACATAAGTGTTGTCTCTCAGATTCCTACAGATCGGGAGATATTTGCCTTTTAAAAATTGACTTTCGAATAATCTCGAAAAATTAAAATGTCTCTATCCTCCAAACCCTTGGACATACATTGACGAGACTCTGACAGGACGTTGACATATACGTTCCCTCAAAGTGACATAAGTTTTGCCTCTCAGATTCCTACAGATCGTGAGATATTTGCCTTTTAAAAATTGACTTTCGAATAATCTCGAAAAATTGAAATGTCTCTATCCTCCAACCCCATGGACATACATTGACGTGACTCTGACATGAAGTTGACATATACGTTTCCTCAAAGCGACATAAGGTTTGTCTCACAGATTCCTACAGATCGGGAGATGTTTGCCTTTCACAAATTGACTTTCGAATAATCTCGAAAAATTTAAATGTCTCTATCCTCCAAACCCTTGGACATACATTGACGTGACTCTGACATGAAGTTGACATATGCGTTCCCTCAAAGTGACATAAGGTTTGTCTCTCAGATTCTTACAGATCGGGAGATATTTGCCTTTTAAAAATTGACATTCGAATAATCTCTAATAATTTAAATGTCCCTATCCTCCAAACCCTTCGAAATATATTGACGTGACTATGACGTCAAGTTGACATATACGTTACCTCAAAGTGACATAAGTGTTGTCTCTCAGATTCCTACAGATCGGGAGATATTTGCCTTTTAAAAATTGACTTTCGAATAATCTCGAAAAATTAAGATGTATCTATCTTCCAAACTCTTGAACATACATTGACGTGACAATGACAGGAATTTGACATATACGTTCCCTCAAAGTGACATAAGTTTTGTCTCTCAGATTCCTACAGATCGGGAGATATTTGCCTTTTAATAATTGACTTTCGAATAATCTCGAAAAATTAAAATGTCTCTATCCTCCAAACCCTTGGACATACATTGTCGAGACTCTGACATGAAGTTGACATATACGTTCCCTCAAAGTGACATAAGGATTGTCTCTCAGATTAATGCAGATCGGGAGATATTTGCCTTTTAAAAATTGACTTTCGAATAATCTTGAAAAATTAAAACGTCTCTATCCTCCAAACCCTTGGACATGCGTTGACGTGACTATGACATGAAGTTGACATATGCGTTCCCTCAAAAAACATAAGTTTTGTCTCTCAGATTCCTACAGATCGGGAGATATTTGCCTTTTAAAAATTGACTTTCGAATAATCTCGAAAAATTAAAATGTCTCTATCCTCCAACCCCTTGGACATACATTGACGTGACTCTGACAGAAAGTTGACATATACGTTCCCTCAAAGTGACATAAGTTTTGTCTCTCAGATTCCTACAGATCGGGAGATATTTGCCTTTTAAAAATTGACTTTCGAATAATCTCTAATAATTTAAATGTCCCTATCCTCCAAACCCTTGGACATACATTGACGTGACTCTGACAGGAAGCTGACATATACGTTCCCTCAAAGTGACATAAGTGTTGTCTCTCAGATTCCTACAGATCGGGAGATATTTGCCTTTTAAAAATTGACTTTCGAATAATCTCGAAAAATTAAGATGTATCTATCTTCCAAACTCTTGAACATACATTGACGTGACAATGACAGGAATTTGACATATACGTTCCCTCAAAGTGACATAAGTTTTGTCTCTCAGATTCCTACAGATCGGGAGATATTTGCCTTTTAATAATTGACTTTCGAATAATCTCTAAAAATTAAAATGTCTCTATCCTCCAAACCCTTGGACATACATTGTCGAGACTCTGAGATGAAGTTGACATATACGTTCCCTCAAAGTTACATAAGGATTGTCTCTCAGATTAATGCAGATCGGGAGATATTTGCCTTTAACAAATTGACTTTCGAATAATCTCGAAAAATTGAAATGTCTCTATCCTCCAAACCCTTTTACATACATTGACGTGACTCTGACAGGAAGTTGACATATATGTTCCCTCAAAGTGACATAAGTTTTGTCTCTCAGATTCCTACAGATCGGGAGATATTTGTCTTTAAAAATTGACTTTCGAATAATCTCGAAAAATTGAAATGTCTCTATCCTCCAAACCCTTGGACATACATTGACGTGACTCTGACATGAAGTTGACATATGCGTTCCCTCAAAGTGACATAAGCTTTGTCTCTCAGATTCCTACAGATCGGGAAATATTTGTCTTTCACAAATTGACTTTCGAATAATCTCGAAAAATTCAAATGTCTCTATCCTCCAAACCCTTGGACATACATTGACCTGACTCTGACAGGACGTTGACATGTACGTTCCCTCAAAGTGACATAAGTTTTGTCTCTCAGATTCCTACAGATCGGGAGATATTTGCCTTTTAAAAATTGACATTCGAATAATCTCTAATAATTTAAATGTCCCTATCCTCCAAACCCTTCGACATATATTGACGTGACTATGACGTCAAGTTGACATATACGTTACCTCAAAGTGACATAAGTGTTGTCTCTCAGATTCCTACAGATCGGGTGATATTTGCCTTTTAAAAATTGACTTTCGAATAATCTCGAAAAATTAAAATGTCTCTATCCTCCAAACCCTTGGACATACATTGACGAGACTCTGACAGGACGTTGACATATACGTTCCCTCAAAGTGACATAAGTTTTGTCTCTCAGATTCCTACAGATCGCGAGATATTTGCCTTTTAAAAATTGACTTTCGAATAATCTCGAAAAATTGAAATGTCTCTATCCTCCAACCCCATGGACATACATTGACGTGACTCTGACATGAAGTTGACATATGCGTTTCCTCAAAGCGACATAAGGTTTGTCTCACAGATTCCTACAGATCGGGAGATGTTTGCCTTTCACAAATTGACTTTCGAATAATCTCGAAAAATTTAAATGTCTCTATCCTCCAAACCCTTTTACATACATTGACGAGACTCTGACAGGAAGCTGACATATACATTGCCTCAAAGTGACATAAGTTTTGTCCCTCAGATTCCTACAGATCGGGATATATTTGCCTTTTAAAAATTGACTTTCGAATAATCTCGAAAAATTGAAATGTCTCTATCCTCCAACCCCTTGGACATACATTGACGTGACTCTGACATGAAGTTGACATATACGTTCCCTCAAAGTGGCATAAGGTTTGTCTCACAGATTCCTACAGATCGGGAGATATTTGCCTTTTAAAAATTGACTATCGAATAATCTCGAAAAATTAAAACGTCTCTATCCTCCAAACCCTTGGACATACATTGACGTAACTCTGACATGCAGTTGACATATGCTTTCCCTCAAAGTTACATAAGTTTTGTCTCTCAGATTCCTACAGATCGGGAGATATTTGCCTTTCACAAATTGACTTTCGAATAATCTCGAAAAATTTAAATGTCTCTATTATCCAAACCCTTGGACATACATAGACGTGACTCTGACAGGAAGCTGACATGTACGTTCCCTCAAAGTTACATAAGTTTTGTCTCTCAGATTCCTACAGATCGGGAGATATTTACCTTTTAAAAATTTACTTTCGAATAATCTCTAAAAATTTAAATGTCCCTATCCTCCAAACCCTTCGACATACATTGACGTGACTATGACATGAAGTTGACATATGCGTTCCCTCAAGTTACATAAGTTTTGTCTCTCAGATGCCTACAGATCGGGAGATATTTGCCTTTTCAAAAATTGACTTTCGAATAATCTCGAAAAATTCAAATGTCTCTATCCTCCAAACCCTTGGACATACCTTGACGTGACTCTGACATGAAGTTGACATATACGTTCCCTCAAAGTGGCATAAGGTTTGTCTCACAGATTCCTACAGATCGGGAGATATTTGCCTTTTAAAAATTGACTTTCGAATAATCTCTAAAAATTTAAATGTCTCTATCCTCCAAACCCTTGGACATACATTGACGTGACTATGACAGGAAGTTGACATATACGTTCCCTCAAAAAACATAAGTTTTGTCTCTCAGATTCCTACAGATCGGGAGATATTTGCCTTTTAAAAATTGACTTTCGAATAATCTCTAAAAATTTAAATGTCTCTATCCTCCAAACCCTTGGACATACATTGACGAGACTCTGACAGGAAGCTGACATATACGTTCCCTCAAGGTGACATAAGTTTTGTCTCTCAGATTCCTACAGATCGGGATATATTTGCCTTTTAAAAATTGACTTTCGAATAATCTCGAAAAATTAAAATGTCTCTATCCTCCAACCCCTTGGACATACATTGACGTGACTCTGACATGAAGTTGACATATACGTTCCCTCAAAGTGGCATAAGGTTTGTCTCACAGATTCCTACAGATCGGGAGATATTTGCCTTTTAAAATTGACTTTCGAATAATCTCGAAAAATTAAAACGTCTCTATCCTTCAAACCCTTGGACATACATTGACGTAACTCTGACATGTAGTTGACATATGCGTTCCCTCAAAGTTACATAAGTTTTGTCTCTCAGATTCCTACAGATCGGGAGATATTTGCCTTTCACAAATTGACTTTCGAATAATCTCGAAAAATTTAAATGTCTCTATCCTCCAAACCCTTGGACATACATTGACGTGACTCTGACAGGAAGCTGACATGTACGTTCCCTCAAAGTAACATAAGTTTTGTCTCTCAGATTCCTACAGATCGGGAGATATTTGCCTTTAACAAATTGACTTTCGAATAATCTCGAAAAATTAAAATGTCTCTATCCTCCAAACCCTTGGACATACATTGACGAGATTCTGACATGAAGTTGACATATACGGTCCATCAAAGTGACATAAGTTTTGTCTCTTAGAATCCTATTGATCGGGAGATATTTGCCTTTTCAAAAATTCACTTTCGAATAATTTCTAAAAATTTAAATGTCTCTATCCTCCAAACCGTTCTACATACATTGACGTGACTCTGACAGGACGTTGACATATACGTTCCCTCAAAGTGACATAAGTTTTGTCTCTCAGATTGCTACAGATCGGGAGATATTTGCCTTTTAAAAATTGACTTTCGAATAATCTCGAAAAATTAAAATGTCTCTATCCTCCAAACCCTTGGACATACATTGACGAGACTCTGACATGAAGTTGACATATGCGTTCCCTCAAAGTGACATAAGTCTTGTCTCTCAGATTCCTACAGATCGGAAGATATTTGCCTTTTAATAATTGACTTTCGAATAATCTCGAAAAATTAAAATGTCTCTATCCTCCAAACCCTTGGACATATATTGTCGAGACTCTGACATGAAGTTGACATATACGTTCCCTCAAAGTGACATAAGGATTGTCTCTCAGATTAATGCAGATCGGGAGATATTTGCCTTTTAAAAATTGACTTTCGAATAATCTTGAAAAATTAAAACGTCTCTATCCTCCAAACCCTTGGACATGCATTGACGTAACTCTGACATGTAGTTAACATATGCGTTCCCTCAAAGTTACATAAGTTTTGTCTCTCAGGTTCCTACAGATCGGGAGATATTTGCCTTTAACAAATTGACTTTCGAATAATCTCGATAAATTGAAATGTCTCTATCCTCCAAACCCTTTTACATACATTGACGTGACTCTGACATGAAGTTGACATATGCGTTCCCTCAAAGTGACATAAGGTTTGTCTCTCAGATTCTTACAGATCGGGAGATATTTGCCTTTTAAAAATTGACTTTCGAATAATCTCTAATAATTTAAATGTCCCTATCCTCCAAACCCTTCGACATATATTGACGTGACTATGACGTCAAGTTGACATATACGTTACCTCAAAGTGACATAAGTGTTGTCTCTCAGATTCCTACAGATCGGGAGATATTTGCCTTTTAAAAATTGACTTTCGAATAATCTCGAAAAATTAAAATGTCTCTATCCTCCAAACCCTTGGACATACATTGACGAGACTCTGACAGGACGTTGACATATACGTTCCCTCAAAGTGACATAAGTTTTGTCTCTCAGATTCCTATAGATCGCGAGATATTTGCCTTTTAAAAATTGACTTTCGAATAATTTCGAAAAATTGAAATGTCTCTATCCTCCAACCCCATGGACATACATTGACGTGACTCTGACATGAAGTTGACATATACGTTTCCTCAAAGCGACATAAGGTTTGTCTCACAGATTCCTACAGATCGGGAGATGTTTGCCTTTCACAAATTGACTTTCGAATAATCTCGAAAAATTTAAATGTCTCTATCCTCCAAACCCTTGGACATACATTGACGAGACTCTGACAGGAAGCTGACATATACGTTGCCTCAAAGTGACATAAGTTTTGTCCCTCAGATTCCTACAGATCGGGATATATTTGCTTTTAAAAATTGACTTTCGAATAATCTCGAAAAATTAAAATGTCTCTATCCTCCAACCCCTTGGACATACATTGACGTGACTCTGACATGAAGTTGACATATACGTTCCCTCAAAGTGGCATAAGGTTTGTCTCACAGATTACTACAGATCGGGAGATATTTGCCTTTTAAAAATTGACTTTCGAATAATCTCGAAAAATTAAAACGTCTCTATCCTCCAAACCCTTGGACATACATTGACGTATCTCTGACATGCAGTTGACATATGCGTTCCCTCAAAGTTACATAAGTTTTGTCTCTCAGATTCCTACAGATCGGGAGATATTTGCCTTTCACAAATTGACTTTCGAATAATCTCGAAAAATTTAAATGTCTCTATCCTCCAAACCCTTGGACATACACTGACGTGACTCTGACAGGAAGCTGACATGTACGTTCCCTCAAAGTAACATAAGTTTTGTCTCTCAGATTCCTACAGATCGGGAGATATTTGCCTTTTAAAAATTTACTTTCGAATAATCTCTAAAAATTTAAATGTCCCTATCCTCCAAACCCTTCGACATACATTGACGTGACTATGACATGAAGTTGACATATGCGTTCCCTCAAGTTACATAAGTTTTGTCTCTCAGATGCCTACAGATCGGGAGATATTTGCCTTTTCAAAAATTGACTTTCGAATAATCTCGAAAAATTCAAATGTCTCTATCCTCCAAACCGTTCTACATACATTGACGTGACTCTGACAGGACGTTGACATATACGTTCCCTCAAAGTGACATAAGTTTTGTCTCTCAGATTCCTACAGATCGGGAGATATTTGCCTTTTAAAAATTGACTTTCGAATAATCTCGAAAAATTAAAATGTCTCTATCCTCCAAACCCTTGGACATACATTGACGAGACTCTGACATGAAGTTGACATATGCGTTCAATCAAAGTGACATAAGTCTTGTCTCTCAGATTCCTACAGATCGGGAGATATTTGCCTTTTAATAATTGACTTTCGAATAATCTCGAAAAATTAAAATGTCTCTATCCTCCAAACCATTGGACATATATTGTCGAGACTCTGACATGAAGTTGACATATACGTTCCCTCAAAGTGACATAAGGATTGTCTCTCAGATTAATGCAGATCGGGAGATATTTGCCTTTTAAAAATTGACTTTCGAATAATCTTGAAAAATTAAAACGTCTCTATCCTCCAAACCCTTGGACATGCATTGACGTAACTCTGACATGTAGTTAACATATGCGTTCCCTCAAAGTTACGTAAGTTTTGTCTCTCAGGTTCCTACAGATCGGGAGATATTTGCCTTTAACAAATTGACTTTCGAATAATCTCGATAAATTGAAATGTCTCTATCCTCCAAACCCTTTTACATACATTGACGTGACTCTGACAGGAAGTTGACATATATGTTCCCTCAAAGTGACATAAGTTTTGTCTCTCAGATTCCTACAGATCGGGAGATATTTGTCTTTAAAAATTGACTTTCGAATAATCTCGAAAAATTGAAATGTCTCTATCCTCCAAACCCTTGGACATACATTGACGTGACTCTGACATGAAGTTGACATATGCGTTCCCTCAAAGTGACATAAGGTTTGTCTCTCAGATTCCTACAGATCGGGAGATATTTGCCTTTTAAAAATTGACATTCGAATAATCTCTAATAATTTAAATGTCCCTATCCTCCAAACCCTTCGACATATATTGACATGACTATGACGTCAAGTTGACATATACGTTACCTCAAAGTGACATAAGTGTTGTCTCTCAGATTCCTACAGATCGGGAGATATTTGCCTTTTAAAAATTGACTTTCGAATAATCTCGAAAAATTAAAATGTCTCTATCCTCCAAACCCTTGGACATACATTGACGAGACTCTGACAGGACGTTGACATATACGTTCCCTCAAAGTGACATAAGTTTTGTCTCTCAGATTCCTACAGATCGCGAGATATTTGCCTTTTAAAAATTGACTTTCGAATAATCTCGAAAAATTGAAATGTCTCTATCCTCCAACCCCATGGACATACATTGACGTGACTCTGACATGAAGTTGACATATACGTTTCCTCAAAGCGACATAAGGTTTGTCTCACAGATTCCTACAGATCGGGAGATGTTTGCCTTTCACAAATTGACTTTCGAATAATCTCGAAAAATTTAAATGTCTCTATCCTCCAAACCCTTGGACATACATTGACGAGATTCTGACAGGAAGCTGACATATACGTTGCCTCAAAGTGACATAAGTTTTGTCCCTCAGATTCCTACAGATCGGGATATATTTGCCTTTTAAAAATTGACTTTCGAATAATCTCGAAAAATTAAAATGTCTCTATCCTCCAACCCCTTGGACATACATTGACGTGACTCTGACATGAAGTTGACATATACGTTCCCTCAAAGTGGCATAAGGTTTGTCTCACAGATTACTACAGATCGGGAGATATTTGCCTTTTAAAAATTGACTTTCGAATAATCTCGAAAAATTAAAACGTCTCTATCCTCCAAACCCTTGGACATACATTGACGTAACTCTGACATGCAGTTGACATATGCGTTCCCTCAAAGTTACATAAGTTTTGTCTCTCAGATTCCTACAGATCGGGAGATATTTGCCTTTCACAAATTGACTTTCGAATAATCTCGAAAAATTTAAATGTCTCTATCCTCCAAACCCTTGGACATACACTGACGTGACTCTGACAGGAAGCTGACATGTACGTTCCCTCAAAGTAACATAAGTTTTGTCTCTCAGATTCCTCCAGATCGGGAGATATTTGCCTTTTAAAAATTTACTTTCGAATAATCTCTAAAAATTTAAATGTCCCTATCCTCCAAACCCTTCGACATACATTGACGTGACTATGACATGAAGTTGACATATGCGTTCCCTCAAGTTACATAAGTTTTGTCTCTCAGATGCCTACAGATCGGGAGATATTTGCCTTTTCAAAAATTGACTTTCGAATAATCTCGAAAAATTCAAATGTCTCTATCCTCCAAACCGTTCTACATACATTGACGTGACTCTGACAGGACGTTGACATATACGTTCCCTCAAAGTGACATAAGTTTTGTCTCTCAGATTCCTACAGATCGGGAGATATTTGCCTTTTAAAAATTGACTTTCGAATAATCTCGAAAAATTAAAATGTCTCTATCCTCCAAACCCTTGGACATACATTGACGAGACTCTGACATGAAGTTGACATATGCGTTCAATCAAAGTGACATAAGTCTTGTCTCTCAGATTCCTACAGATCGGGAGATATTTGCCTTTTAATAATTGACTTTCGAATAATCTCGAAAAATTAAAATGTCTCTATCCTCCAAACCCTTGGACATATATTGTCGAGACTCTGACATGAAGTTGACATATACGTTCCCTCAAAGTGACATAAGGATTGTCTCTCAGATTAATGCAGATCGGGAGATATTTGCCTTTTAAAAATTGACTTTCGAATAATCTTGAAAAATTAAAACGTCTCTATCCTCCAAACCCTTGGACATGCATTGACGTAACTCTGACATGTAGTTAACATATGCGTTCCCTCAAAGTTACGTAAGTTTTGTCTCTCAGGTTCCTACAGATCGGGAGATATTTGCCTTTAACAAATTGACTTTCGAATAATCTCGATAAATTGAAATGTCTCTATCCTCCAAACCCTTTTACATACATTGACGTGACTCTGACAGGAAGTTGACATATATGTTCCCTCAAAGTGACATAAGTTTTGTCTCTCAGATTCCTACAGATCGGGAGATATTTGTCTTTAAAAATTGACTTTCGAATAATCTCGAAAAATTGAAATGTCTCTATCCTCCAAACCCTTGGACATACATTGACGTGACTCTGACATGAAGTTGACATATGCGTTCCCTCAAAGTGACATAAGGTTTGTCTCTCAGATTCCTACAGATCGGGAGATATTTGCCTTTTAAAAATTGACATTCGAATAATCTCTAATAATTTAAATGTCCCTATCCTCCAAACCCTTCGACATATATTGACATGACTATGACGTCAAGTTGACATATACGTTACCTCAAAGTGACATAAGTGTTGTCTCTCAGATTCCTACAGATCGGGAGATATTTGCCTTTTAAAAATTGACTTTCGAATAATCTCGAAAAATTAAAATGTCTCTATCCTCCAAACCCTTGGACATACATTGACGAGACTCTGACAGGACGTTGACATATACGTTCCCTCAAAGTGACATAAGTTTTGTCTCTCAGATTCCTACAGATCGCGAGATATTTGCCTTTTAAAAATTGACTTTCGAATAATCTCGAAAAATTGAAATGTCTCTATCCTCCAACCCCATGGACATACATTGACGTGACTCTGACATGAAGTTGACATATACGTTTCCTCAAAGCGACATAAGGTTTGTCTCACAGATTCCTACAGATCGGGAGATGTTTGCCTTTCACAAATTGACTTTCGAATAATCTCGAAAAATTTAAATGTCTCTATCCTCCAAACCCTTGGACATACATTGACGAGACTCTGACAGGAAGCTGACATATACGTTGCCTCAAAGTGACATAAGTTTTGTCCCTCAGATTCCTACAGATCGGGATATATTTGCCTTTTAAAAATTGACTTTCGAATAATCTCGAAAAATTAAAATGTCTCTATCCTCCAACCCCTTGGACATACATTGACGTGACTCTGACATGAAGTTGACATATACGTTCCCTCAAAGTGGCATAAGGTTTGTCTCACAGATTACTACAGATCGGGAGATATTTGCCTTTTAAAAATTGACTTTCGAATAATCTCGAAAAATTAAAACGTCTCTATCCTCCAAACCCTTGGACATACATTGACGTAACTCTGACATGCAGTTGACATATGCGTTCCCTCAAAGTTACATTAGTTTTGTCTCTCAGATTCCTACAGATCGGGAGATATTTGCCTTTCACAAATTGACTTTCGAATAATCTCGAAAAATTTAAATGTCTCTATCCTCCAAACCCTTGGACATACACTGACGTGACTCTGACAGGAAGCTGACATGTACGTTCCCTCAAAGTAACATAAGTTTTGTCTCTCAGATTCCTACAGATCGGGAGATATTTGCCTTTTAAAAATTTACTTTCGAATAATCTCTAAAAATTTAAATGTCCCTATCCTCCAAACCCTTCGACATACATTGACGTGACTATGACATGAAGTTGACATATGCGTTCCCTCAAGTTACATAAGTTTTGTCTCTCAGATGCCTACAGATCGGGAGATATTTGCCTTTTCAAAAATTGACTTTCGAATAATCTCGAAAAATTCAAATGTCTCTATCCTCCAAACCCTTGGACATACATTGACGTGACTATGACAGGAAGTTGACATATACGTTCCCTCAAAAAACATAAGTTTTGTCTCTCAGATTCCTACAGATCGGGAGATATTTGCCTTTTAAAAATTGACTTTCGAATAATCTCTAAAAATTTAAATGTCTCTATCCTCCAAACCCTTGGACATACATTGACGTGACTATGACAGGAAGTTGACATATACGTTCCCTCAAAAAACATAAGTTTTGTCTCTCAGATTCCTACAGATCGGGAGATATTTGCCTTTTAAAAATTGACTTTCGAATAATCTCGAAAAATTGAAATGTCTCTATCCTAAAAACCCTTGACATACTTTGACGTGACTCTGACATGAATTTGACATATGCGTTCCCTCAAAGTGACATAAGGTTTGCCTCTCAAATTCCTACAGATCGGGAGATATTTGCCTTCCACAAATTGACTTTCGAATAACCTCGAAAAATTAAAATGTCTCTATCCTCCAAACCCTTGGACATACATTGACAAGACTCTCACAGGAAGTTGACATATACGTTCCCTCAAAGTGACATAAGGTTTGTTTCTCAGATGATTACAGATCGTTAGATATTTGTTTTTTAAAAATTGACTTTCGAATAATCTCGAAAAATTTAAATGTCTCTATCCTCCAAACCCTTGGACATACATTGACGTGACTCTGACATGAAGTTGACATATGCGTTCCCTCAAAGTGACAAAAGGTTAGTCTCTCAGATTCCTACAGATCGGGAGATATTTTCCTTTTAAAAATTGACTTTCGAATAATCTCTAAAAATTTAAATGTCTCTATCCTCCAAACCCTTGGGCAAACATTGACGTGTCTATGACAAGAAGTTGACATATACGTTCCCTCAAAGTGGCATAAGTTTTGTCTCTCAGATTCCTACAGATCGGGAGATATTTGCCTTTTAAAAATTGACTTTCGAATAATCTCTAAAAATTTAAATGACCCTATCCTCCAAACCCTTGGACATACATTGACGTGACTATGACATGAAGTTGACATATACGTTCCCTCAAAGTGACATAAGTTTTGTGTATCAGATACCTACAGATCGGGAGATATTTGCCTTTTAAAAATTGACTTTCGAATAATCTCGAAAAATTAAAATGTCTGTATCCTCCAAACCCTTGGACATACATTAACGTGACTCTGACATGTAGTTGACATATGCGTTTCCTCAAAGTGACATAAGGTTTGTCTCTCAGATTCCTACAGATCGGGAGATATTTGACTTTCACAAATTGAGTTTCGAATAATCTCGAAAAATTTAAATGTCTCTATCCTCCAAACCCTTGGACATACATTGACGTGACTCTGACAGGAAGTTGACATATAGGTTCCCTCAAAGTGACATAAGGTTTGTCTCTCAGATGCCTACAGATCGGGAGATATTTGCCTTTTAAAAATTGACTTTCGAATAATCTCTAAAAATTTAAATGTCTCTATCCTCCAAACCCTTGGACATACATTGACGTGACTATGACATGAAGTTGACATATGCATTCCCTCAAAGTGACATAAATTTTGTCTCTCAGATTCCTACAGATCGGGAGATATTTGCCTTTTAATAATTGACTTTCGAATAATCTCTAAAAATTTAAATGTCTCTATCCTCCAACCCGTTGGACATACATTGACGTGTCTATGACATGAAGTTGACATATACGTTCCCTCAAAGTGACATAAATTTTGTCTCTCAGATTAATACAGATCGGGAGATATTTGCCTTTTCAAAAATTGACTTTCGAATGATCTCGAAAAATTAAAATGTCTCTATCCTCCAAACCCTTGGACATACATTGACGAGACTCTGACATGAAGTTGACATATGCGTTCCCTCAAAGTGACATAAGGTTTGTCTCTCAGATGCCTACAGATCGGGAGATATTTGCCTTTTAAAAATTGACTTTCGAATAATCTCGAAAAATTTAAATGTCTCTATCGTCCAAAACCTTGGACATATATTGACGAGACTCTGACATGAAGTTCACATATGCGTTCCCTCAAAGTGATATAAGGTTTGTCTCTCAGATGCCTACAATTCGGGAGATATTTGCCTTTTAATAATTGACTTTCAAATAATCTCGAAAAATTAAAATGTCTCTATCGTCCAAACCCTTGGACATACATTGACGAGATTCTGACATGAAGTTAACATATACGTTCCCTCAAAGTGACATACGTTTTGTCTCTCAGATTCCTACAGATCGGGAGATATTGACTTTCGAATAATTTCTAAAAATTTAACCCATTGACAGGGGCTTGCTCTGTTGTGGTAATTGTGTTGCAAGTGTGATAGCAACTTAGATATGAATTATGTGAACGTGTAAGGTGTGGATGTCTAGTTATGTGTGTGGGGTGTTCTACGGAGTGTAGTAAAATAGTAGAAATGTCGGCCGCAATCACATTGCGTTGATAAGAGTCTGCTTCCTGGAAAGAATATGTTATTTCCTTTTATCTGCTTCATCCCATTTCACATTCTCAGTTCAAGCTAATGCCACAGGAAGATCTTCAAAACGTCAGTCATTGTGAATCTGTTCTGAAGCAGATGGGGGGGCTCTGCAGTTTCACTCGTTTAGGAAGTGCGGTGATGAAGATCTCTGGCATAGCTATACTGGACAGTCTTGATAATAGTGGGTGTCCGTTCTCTGACCCAGGAGGGCTTTAAAAGTGTGCTGACCACCACGCATTACTTAGTTTGTATTTTCTTCATGTAAATCTGTAAAGAGATGTCAAAGCGGGAGGTAACGGGAATACTTAGTGATCATCACCGAGAGGGAGTTTCCAAACAGTCGTTAACGGGAGATGCGCAATAGCAGTTGTCCTATGATCGAAAAGTGTGACTTGCCAGTGATGAGATTGCTTTTTGTAAGTCAGGTAAGTGCAATGAGTTTTATGGATTGTGTGTGTTTTTCTGCAAGTGGTTTTCAGCGAATATTGCCGGCATTAATTTTGTTGGTAGTGTATTAAGTGTTGATTGCTGCATGTGCCAAAATGAAGTCTGACGAAGGGAAGTTGGTGTTGTTGAAGTACGGTCACCAGTGGGCTGGGTCGTTGGGTGTGTTATAGATGCTCGTGAAGTACAACCTGGTGGCAGAGGGGCTGTGTAGTGGCGACATATGCAATAATCGTTTATAGTGCTTCGTTCATTGAGCTGTAGTTTACGAAATCCCACCTGTTTTCAAAAATGATGGAAGATATTTAGGTTATGGAAATGTTTATTAGTTGGTGTCTTATAGGTGATGATGGTCGTACTTTTCAAATGACTCAGCTCGCGAGACGTTTTCGCCCTTCTGCAAAATTACTTGTGAGAAATTATCGCGCAGGGAGAATGTCGGTGCTGAATTTGCGTGATGTCTTGAGTGCCAACATGAAATGTGACGAGGATAAGTTCGTGTTGGAAAGGACGTGGACGATTTCACTGGGTGATTTATAGGTAGACGTGCAGGTATTCAAGAGTTGTGTCTGGTATCAATCTGAGCAGTAACATAACGGCGACCGACAGGTTATGTGACAAATGTGCCCTAGGGTGTAGGCGATGTAGATGCAAATTGTGGGCTACTTGTTTCGTAGTGCTTCGTGCTAAGTTGATTGAGCTGTAGTTTATTGGGTGTGGTTGGATTCATAAATTATTTTATGATTTTTGAGGTTATGGAAGTGATTGGTAGTTGGTTTCTTATAGGCGAAGTTGGTAGCTCGTTTGGCCTTAATTTTTTTCTTTACTTCCTGTCGTGTTTAAAGGAGAAGATGTGTCACTAATGGTATTCACGGAATAAAGTTTGAGGTCTTCATAATTTTACAGTCTTTGGAGTGGTATTTCAGTCAGCATTTGGTTCGGCAGTGCCGTGTAGTGTTCGCGGACGGGCATGTACCTCAGGTGTATTGTCGGTAGATGACAGGACAGTTCGTCAGGGTGCGCACATATTGATCATTGAATATCCCTAATGCTCCGCCGGTGGCGGGATGTGTTCGCTGTTTTTCAGACGTTGCCGTCCCTGCGTGCGAGAAAATGGCGCAGCTCCTCTGCTGTTATTGTTTACTTCGGACGGCGTGATGGTAGGATGCATGCCCAGTCGAGTGCAGCTTTACTCTCTTATATTTCCAATCCTTGCAAGTTTATTTGAACTGATGTTTGTCATCTTTCTCCTGTGTGAAGTACGTAATGTGGGAAATATTTTGGTTGCACGAAAGGCCGGATTAGTTGCCAGTAGGTTATTAATGTGGTGTAGAGTGCCTTCGTAGTAAGAATTAATACTGGTCTCTCAATGCGGATGTTTATTTCTGTACATGGTTTTGTTTCAGGTAGGCGTGAATGCAAGCATATGGGATACTTCAGCCGTTATGCAGTTTCGAGTCCATCATTACTACGGAGGTAGCAAGACTTTGCTCCGGTAGCTGACTTGACCACTGTGCATGATGGACACATTTCATCAGTCGATGCGGTTGGGATGACCCACAGACTCGTGGTGGCAGCCTCTGTTTTTGTGGCTTGCATGTGGAAATTCAGTTGCTGTTGATTTAAATTTGTGCAAGAGCTTATCGCAGTGAAGAAGGTAGAAGTAAGCAGCTAGGGTTACAGGTTGTAATGTTGGTTACGTGGCCACTGCACCACAGTTGCCCACTTTTGATTCCTAGTGACCAAGTATGGGGTGTTCGTAGCATGCCTCACAATGCCACAAGGAAGACCTCAGACCCTCGTGCGATTACCTTGCTTTCCGAGGAGGTGTACTGTTATAGATTTAGTGGGAGTGCCTAGTCTGTCTCAAAGAGGAGTTTGAGATCAGGGGATGTGCTGAGTAGCAACTTTCATGTGAACTGTAGCTGTAGTGTGTGTGGACAGGTATCAACGAAGACATGGCAGACCAATTTGTCTGAATATCAGCGTTTCAGAAGATCAGTTGTGTGCGTGATGGGGAAGCAGCTTTTTTGGAGTTGGAGATGTGAAGAACGAGACAGAACGAAGCACCTGGAGTGTTTGTGACTTGGATAAGGAATTGCATTATTCAGGTATGTTAGAGAGTAGAGTTTCTTTGCATTCCATAGATCCTTCTTAGGAGTAATCCAAGGGATGCAGAGCAAGTCATTTCATACAGTAAACATAAACTTCAGGACTTCATTCAATATACGTAAACCTCAGTACTTTTGACACAATGCAAGGACGTGTTTCACATGTGAATGTACATAGCCTTCAGATTCTGCAATACAGGTATTAAAAAAAATTACAAATTAATATACATAAACCTCAGAATTTTAAATAGAAATGCAAAACCACTTTAAATATAGATTATAGATATACATAAAACTGAAGAAATTTCAGCAGAGGTGAAATAAACTGCAGAATGGAAAGTGTGAGTGATGAGGTGACCTCTCAATGCACGCTTGAACACCTTTAAATCATTTAGAGTTTAAATTGTTGGTGGAAGATTATTAAATAACTTGGTACGCGTATAGTACGTTCCTTTTTGACGTTTATTAGGGTTAGCATAGACTATACAAAAATTATATGCTTGTAGTTAATTTTTATTTCAGTGTTGTTGAGATTTGTCAAACTTGTTTCCACTTGCAAAATAAAAGTCTAGGTGTCCATGAAACCCAAAGTTTCTGGAAATAAATATGACATGCGCCCTGATGTGGAGAAAAGGTGTTTAGAGTATTACAGTAAGTGCAGTACGTGAAAGTATTATAACAATGCCGCGTGGAAGTTACTGTAACTAAAACATTTGACTTCCCTTACTCGTTATAACTTGAAACTGTTGCTTGTGTTTTCCAGGTCGTGGAGACAGCATCTAGTGCTCTGAAGTCAAGCACGACGGATCCGTTCTACCGTCGTCAGTGCTGGGAAATAATTTGCTGTTTCTTGGTGGCATCCCTGAATTTTAATGATGATGAGAATAGAGCGCAGCAGCTGTTCTCCTGTCCAAGGTATATAAGAGCAGTTGGAGGCTGAAGAATATTGTCAAACTAACCTCATTCTTGATATTAAAAAAGTGTACAAAATAAAAGATGTTTTTCCAGCCTGATGGTACTAACATGACATAACAGATTGTTAATCACTGGCTTTTCTTCGCAGAATTGTAAGCGAGTCCCAAGGCAGTCTATGAGGCACTGATATAGATTTTTCTCTGAGCACCCAGAACTCATTATTTACTGGTACAGTGAGCCCGTTAGAGGCTGTATCACAATTAGTTTGTGTTTAGTATCCTGCCAGTACCAGGAGGCTTCTACAAGTAATGTATTTCTTTGTCATATCATAAACCCAGATTTCCCATTTGCTCTGTGCCTCTTACATCAGTTGCTGATTTAGGAAGCAGCTACTGCATTGGCCACTGCTGTGACCATTGAACATTAGGATGTGAGTGTAATTATCTTTACTCATTGTGATTCGCTGTTGCAGTTTTGATGATCCACATGTGGAGATCTCCGCAGTCCATGGGATTCCGTTCAGATTGCAGGACAAGCAAGCCAGAGCCACTCACCAGATGGCAGTCACAGGCAAGTTCATCCATTTGAGTAAATTGTTTAATAAACTTCTTCTCTGAATTATAATGCCATTATTGAAATGAGAAGACCTTTTGTCCTGAAAAGTAGCAAATGGTTTTAATGAAATGAAGAACTTGTCTATTTCTTCTATTGAGACTACAAAGAAACAATGAAGAACGTGATTTTTCTTTGCCAGTTTAAGGAACCACATTTTGAGGCTGACCTCCACATAGTTCTATAATTGAGAATGCATGGAGTTTACCTCCATGCTCCCACTGCCTCATGGCATTGCGCTTAGTCACAAGGATAACTTCAGCTGATATAGCGAACCATTAAATGTTTGAAAATCATAATCGGTGTTGGTTTTCTGTAAGTCCAAGTGGTGTTAGAACCCAACGACCACTGTGAGAACCTGAAATCTCTCTTAAAACCACATTTAGTATGTGAACTTGTTGAAAGCGTCTGACGTACTTATTTCTGCTTCATATCTGAAAAGCCAGTAAGGAATGTTGTGTATGTTGGTAGGAGTGTTTGTTGCTGCAGCCATGAAAGAGTTACGACGGTGTTCCTTGTGTGTCACTACACAATGGTGGCGATATCACAGGAAGCTGGTGAGTTCAGTTTTATAAATTTAGATTGTTCAACATTGAAACAATTTATATTACTGACGGTGAAGTTTCCACCTTTGCTTCCAGAAGGTATTATAAAGTGGCATTACTGATGGTGATATGGAAAATAAATCTAATTGCCCCTTGTCGGTTGAATTCACCTTAGTAGTAGAAGTGCTACAGATGTTGGCTGTGTGGTAGAGGCTTGCCATTTCTTAATCTTTCATTTACGTCCTTTCTCCATGACATCAAAACAGGCGAACCTGAAGGGCATGGACCGACTGGTGTTTATAGACTCCCTTGCTGTCATAATGGGGCACGAGGAGAGGGAGCCTTGTAAGCCGGGACACCTGGCACTTGTTCTTTTCTTGGAGACAGCGATCAACATCCTCGGCTCCAAACAGACGGCAAGCGAACTGTTCGTAAAATATCCACTGAATCAGTGGCAACGGAAGTTGCGTGGGTCTGACGTGATGTGTGTGAGTTGTAGAGTTTGTAGTTGCAGTATTATGACGTGTGGAATAATGGCCCACTTGGCGAATGTTTTAAATTTGCTGGGGGGGAGGAAAGAAAGGCTCCAGTATGAATCTGTAAGCGAGGGAGTTCAGAATTTGTCAGGTCGCTGGTTGTGACACTGTCGTGACCCGTATTTAAAGTTAACTTGTGAATGAGTTTGTAATGAACTTGACAGAATTTGTCTTCTGAAAATGGAAGGTGCTTGTTCATTGGCTAAGGTGGGAGTGTTAACTGCTTGGTGAAGTAAAACTGTGTGTTCTTAGAAGAGTGTGATGTCTTGATTTCTTGAATGTGAATGTATTTTCTCTTTCTGGGAGTAGCAGATTACGAGAAACAGAATGATCCTTCAGATTCTACTGAGCACCACGTGACCCGCGTACTGCCGGCCAGAGAAGCGTTGAAGTACGTGCGGCAACAGTTGGCAGACCGACTTGATGTCAGAAGATTAAACCTGCTGGGACAAAGAAGGAACCTCGTATCCGCAAGAGACTGATATCGGTCTGAACCAGGCATTCGTTGTGTGAGTACATGAGCATTAGAATGTATTTGATGTGGTTGTCGTGTGAGAGAGATGAGTCTGTCCAATTTTATTAGGTACTTTAGATGTTGTGAACTTAAATGTGAGATTTGATATGTTGAAAGACCTATGTGCGGTGAGAGATTGGCATAATTGCAGTATCTGTGGTATGCTAGAGGCATTCATGATTCTCTAGTGAATATATTGTTTATAGGACACCAAAATTGGAGGTTAGGTGTAGCTTGTAGACGAGGGTGGTGACTATTTGTGATAAGGTTTTGTTACACGTGAGATGTGTGCAGTGCTGAGGAGCCTTTAATGTGGTCTGTTTACTAATTAATAAGTGAGCATTTGCCAGTGTAAGTAATTTAGTTTTGTGCACAGTGAGCGGAGCTGCCGGGATATTTTCTGTGCTTTTGGTTAATTTTGAGAGTTTGCTGTGTTGAGCAAGGGGATCGGTTACAAAACTTGTAAGTTTGTGGTGTGGTGTTCGTTATGAATTTGGATTTGCTTGCAAAAATGGAGATGACTGTCAGAGGTTCCATTTATTTGAGACTTAACCATAAGTTGAGAGTTGTCAGGTGTCAGTCTCATGGACATGTGATGAGGCTCAGTATTACTTCTGGTATATTCCGTGGTTGGTGGTGGGGTAAGGGGATTTGCATTAGGATCGAGGAGTGGTGTGGTTGGTTGGAACCAAGTATAGAAAGGCAGTGCCACTTATGTGGGTCACAATGTACCAGTGCTGGTGTTGTCAGGATTGTTATTTTATGTCTGTAAAATGGTTGTGAAGAGTTCTTGGCTTAGGAAAGACTAATTTGTTAGTGTTGTCAGTCAGATTGTTTATAGGAAGAATGTAGAGATTGTGTTTTTGTGTATGTCAGAGAGAGAGAGAGACAGGCTGAAGTTATTGACCATTTAGTTTGGTTAAAGATTGTTGACCTGGAAATGAAATGATATATGATGTCTGTTTGGTGTTCGTTGACCACCTTGGCTGCTCCCTCATAAATATATTTTTACATAACCCCTCCTTCCTCTCATCTTGGGCTCCCATATCGCACCCACGAAAACCCTCAGTTATTTTTTAGAGGGCAGAAATCAGGAAGGAAATGCATACAATACGAAACCCGTGTCTACCCTCCATTCATTTCTAGAACTTATTACTACTGTAAGAATCCGTGCTGAAATGGAAGGGAGAGGACTTTAAGTGGTACAGCTCTTTTGCAGGATGTTTGTTAAAATATTAGATGTTCGAGCCGTCTGTGAGTGAAGATTCCTTTGCGTATGATTCTTGGAGGTAGAACGTAGCTTTGTTTGTTGCACGTTTTATTGATCTTGTTATTGGGTAGTCAATCAACATACGATCATGATGTTGAAGGGGTCCCGGGATCTTAATAAACATTGTGACCACAATCAGAAATTCTCGTGTAGACATGCTGGCAATTCAGTAATCAGCGTGCACTAAAACTCATCTCGTAAAACTGTTTATTGACGTAATGTCAGATACAAAATATTGTTTTGTAGAATTGCTTTCTTTATTTTGTTGTGTTTCTACTTGTTAAAGTTGTTACATTGAGAGTGCTGCTGCTGGTGTCATGGAGAGATGTTTACTTAGTGGGGAATCCCCACGTCCACAGTACAGAATGTCTGAGTATTTGCGACCGGGTTGGTGGCCCCAGCACCCTGCCAGTTTCTTTAGCACTTACAGTCATCCTTCCATCATGTTATGTGAATTGGGTGTGGAGCGAGAGAGAGAAGGCAGGCAGTTGTCTGCTGGTTCTGTAATTGCTGGAAATGTGACCATACGAGTAACCAAGACTTTGAATAAAAATCTGCCCCAAGATGTGGGCGTAGGTGTGCGGATTGTTTTAAAAAGGGTAGCAGAAAAATTGAACGTAGTTTAGCATAATGAATGGCGCGTTGCTTTGGTTAACAAGGAAATTATCATTTTTTTACCGTAGCCGAAACAAATTATTTACGAACACACAGTCACGAAGGTCATATTGAACGGCTTTTCGCGTTTGCTTTACTTCATCGTTTTGTCGTCTGATTTGACTTCGTTTGTCCCCACCATTTTCCTACGTGATACGATCATAATTCGTTGCGTTGGATACATTACTGGGCGGGGGAAAAGGGTCCCTTTGTAAGTTATGAAAGTGACATTTGACAACTTGCTGAAGCGTAGCCTAGAACGTTTGTACATTGGCCGACAGAATTCGTGTATTTCTACATTGTTTTGAGGTCTTGTTCGTCCTCGTAATCGTTAAAAAACAACTCGGCTCAATTTGAATACTAAGCAAAGTGTTAAAACTAGTTACTACGTGTTTGTCCAGGAAGGCACTGATGTTTTGTAGTTGGTAATATTACCAGTTTGTTACGATTCTAGTGAGGCAGTCAGAAAGGGAAAGAATGAGCACGGAAGTTGCATATGGCAGATCAGATGTTTGGAATAAGAAGATGGCAATAATGATGATGACAGTAATTGCAGTAAACTTGTCTTACTTTTTTTTTCAGAATCGTCACCTTTACTCGGAACACCTGATGTGATCTGGATATGCCATTCTGGTCGCTGTGGTGTGACAGCAGATAGGTTGCGGTGTTTAAATATCAGTGTTGTAATGCAGTTTGGAATATGCAGGGTTCCTAATGACGTAGGATGTGGAAAGAGGCAACTCCATTCTGAATGAATCTGGTTTCATGCGGAATGTCACGGCCATTGCACTTTGGAATTTCCTGGAAACTCGGCTATGCTGTCAGAGGAATTTTGCACTTATCTTCATCCAAGATTGTTTCCTTCCACACAAGAGACTGAACTACTGTCGCAGTTTAAAATATAAGGTGACATTTTCATTGATCTGTCTTTTACACGAACATTTGTCATTTCAGAGTTGGTGACCGTGAAATAATGACTTTTTGTACAGACTGGATGCAGCGGCTTGTCACCGTTTAGATTCAGCTGTAATGAGTATTGCCCAGGTAAATGTTAGGTGGAGGGAATATGTTGTTTGTGGCAATTCTTACTAATATAGAATATCACAAGTTCTTATCTTATAAAAGAATTATTAAGAAATCTGTGAAACCGCCCTCCACTCTCTCCATTTTAATTTTGATTAAACTGATCTTTGCCCGTGGACATCGTGGTCTCCTACAATTGAACAAAGTTTGAGGTAAGGGATTCCTAATTATAAATATTGTTGTTCATCACATTTAATGTTTTCGTCTGCATTTGTGAACTCGTGTAAGAGAATTAAACTTTTTTAACACAATTTCAAGTAACATTAGATTGACTTCTGTTTGTTCACGGCAACATTTATAATAAAAGAATATTCCAGTAGGCAACTAACATTTTACACTTTTAAAAGAATTAAACGTGTTTCGTAGCCCAGAATCTTAATAAAAATATGTGGATCTTAAGAAGTGGGGTTTATATTCTGAACAATAATTCTAACGCTTTTCATCTCTTGATACATCGACATTATTAAAGCGTTTTAGGGAACTGAAAGAAATTGTATTCCGGATTTAGAAGAATAAATATTGAAGAATCTCCCTCTCATTATCTCCTACATCAGCAGATTAAATCCGGGGAATGTTTGCTACTATTGAGTGCAAAGTATTTATGGATGCAAAAGTGGTCTTTCACATTGAGGGAGGAACATAGACTGAGGGGCTCTGAGAACAGAGTGTCGAGGAAGATGTCTGGACCCAAAATGGGAGTGGGACGGATAACAGAGAAAAATGCATGACGAGCTCCTCAGCCGATGTTTTTAGGGCGAGTTGAAAGTTTACAAGGCCTGAAGGGAACACCTCGGCGTAGGTGGGAAGATAACATCAAGACGAATCTTACGGAGATGGGTCTCAATGGAGTGAACTGGATGCAACTGACTCAGGATAGACCCCGGTGGCGGGCTTTTGTGAACACGATGATGTACCCGACAGACATTAAGGTGGATCATAAATCCTTTGAAAGGGTTACAAAGTTCAAATATCTGGGAACAACAATAACAAATCAAAATGACACTCATGAGGAAGTTAGAAGGAGACTAAATTCCGGAAATGCTTGCTACTTCTCAGTTCAAAATATTTTGTCTTCCGTCTGATTTCTAAGAACCTGAAAATTAATGTGTACAAAACAATAATCTTACCTGTTGTTTTTTATTGGGTGCGAAACATCGTCTCTCACTCAGAGGGAGGAACACGGATTGCAGGTGTTTGAGAATCGGATGTTGAGGAGGATATTTGGGCCTAAGAGGGAAGACGATGGGGCGTGGAGAAAACTGCATAATGATGTTCTCCTCTCCCAGTATTGTCAGGGTGATTAAGTCGAGAAGAATGAGATGGGTGGAACATGTAGCGCGCATGGATGGGGCAAGAGGTGTGCACCGGGAAGCCTGAGGGGGAGAAACCTCTGGGGAGACCTAGACGTACATGGGAGGATAATCTCAGGCAGGAGGAAGCCTGAGGGGAAGAGACCTCTGGGGAGACCTAGACGTAGATGGGAGGGATCTGTGGGAGATAGGAGTTGAAGGAGACTGGATTTTGTTAGCCCAGGACAGGGTCCGGTGGAGGGCTTTGGTTAATTCGGTGATGAACCTTCGGGTTCGGTAAGCCATCTAGTTAGTTAGTCAATCGGTCAACGACATGGCCAGCTTTCTTATTAATTATGATTGTCCCAGTTGGCGCTACTCGCAACAGTTACCTTCGTTGCAACTAAAGGTACAACATTTTATTTTACATCCATTGTCCTAGCACTGTGCGAGTTTATGTCAAGAACTTCTTTACAGTTTGTGTACTGATTAAGTTACAAGTTCACGCTGCAACCTGTAGCAACTAGATATCTTGTCAGTGTTAACTGATTTTCCGTTTATTCATGCAAGTGGAATGGGACATAATGGCCACCCGATATGTAGGACTGTTTGTAGTGGCAGCGTGCTGCAATGGAGTGCGATACTGACCGGGTTAATACGACCCACACAATCGTATGTCCCAGTGACGCATTAAACCACGGAAGACATTGTAAACAACCTTGACTTAATCACATTAACGTATAGATGCTTCTGGAGTGTGTGCCCATAAGAATAGCAGTAACTTGGGTGTGCTGTTTGAATGGATTTATCTGAAATGACATATGGGAATACCTTCCCCTACAAGCGTTGATGGGTACCTCATTCAGGCGTAAGCTCCCAGTCTATTTGCGCAAACGCAATTATGACAGAAACAATATCTGCTGTGGAAACCTCATATCTTACAATATAGTTCTGGTTTGAGGGGGTAAGTAGAGGATTACATGACCTACCAAGCTAAGATGCTAGCCAAACCTCGACTGCTAACACTTAATTGTTCATCATGGAAGATAAATTACGATCCAAAAGCTCAACTGCCAAAGTTTTAACTCCCCTGACCCCCATCCCGGAGTGGGATTTGGCCAACACTTTTGAAAAAGTCACGCTTTGCCACTGTGGGAATTCCTTTTCGAAATTTTTTGCTCAGAATATAACTTTTGGGCCAAGCTGGTGCGGCATTACTTTTCTCTCTTTAACTCCCTCTGCATTTATGACCTCCCCCCCCATCTGGACACATCACATCAACTGGATGCTGTATGGACGTAGAATACCACGCGGCAAACACATACGTACTGTGGCAAAGTCCGTCATAAATAAATATGAATCTGCCTTCAATGTGTGGATAATGGCAACCCATATCAACATGAGACATACATGAATGTACAAAAGAAATGTATTTAATCTCGATCTTGTGTGTACATGGGATATACGGATATCCGCACGTAGGAACGTTGAAACTTCGATATCAGCAGACGTGCGTGATTACACCAAACGCACTGATGATAATGTTTGGCATGTATTGCCTTACGTCAGTGGTCCCCAACCTTTTTTTTCCTTTCTCTGGACAAATAAGATACGGACACCAAATAATACACAAAACAACACGACGTTTATTGATACAAGAAACCACGCAATCAAAAATACGTAATTTTATAAGTACAATTATTATTACTCAAGTGGGAAGTTAGTGTGATGTTTGGCACTGCATTTCAGCGGCCAGTTTTTCAAATTTGGGAGTGTAGGATGATGTTGCTGCTCGCAATCGTCAAGATGGGCATTAGTACGTAGAGAACTGTGCTTTGATTTTATAATGTTCATGGTTGAACGGCATTTATTATTCAGTATAACCTCTTTCCGTATCAACGCGGGCACCGCGTTGGGGACCACTGTTGTACATTATTTCGCCCTCACATCTTCATCAGTTATCAGAGTGATTATTCTCTTGTAACATTGATGTCACTGTTAGGTCAAGGTCATGACAAAGTCAAGACAAGATCGCCCCAATAGTTTGCCAGATAGAGGTCTTTAAAATTCTCAAGGTCATACGTATTTATGCCAAACGGCAAATACCTGATTGACCATACTCATGTCAAAATGAGGTCACGTATAGGTCAAGGAAGCCACGACAAATTCGGCCCAATAGTTTCGTAGATACTGGTCTTAAAAAATCTCAAGGTTATATCTTCTCACCAATATTTCTGCTAGCCAGCCACCCCAGGGCCACACCCTTTACCCCAGGGTCACTACCCCAGTCGCACCCCTTCCCAGGGCTATCCCCTTCTTTGGGCCAACCCTCATGATCACCCCTACTCAAGATCGCCCCCCCCGGGACCATCCCCTCAGGAACCCTGCAGCATCACCATATCCCAGGAACCACAGGATCCCCTAGGACCCCAATATTCCCTGGACACTGCCCTCTAGGATCACGGCAGGATCCCCGAAGACAATCACCTCTAGGATCCCCTATAACCCCCTCCAGGATTCCTCGGATTTACCAGGACTCCCCATGACCATCCTAGTATTCCCCACAGATTTCCTAGGATCCCCACCAAGGATTCCCTACCCAGATCTAGCAGAATCTGCCACCAAACATTTCCAACAGAATTTCCCACGATCGCAACCCATGATTCCCAGGATATTCCCCTGGATTCACCACATAATATTACCCACGATCCTGCAGGATTCCCCACCAAAAATCCCCATATTATCCCACATAGGATCCACAACCAGAATTCAAAACGCGCCCTAACCCCCGCGCCCTAACCACCCCGCGCCCCACGAAGGGAGGTGGAGGCCCAGGCCGTTTCTTGAGCGAGCAGAGGCGCGGACTCGGCTCCGGACAATGGCCCGGGCGCCGGGTTCCAACGAACCGCCCGAGTCGGACGAGTCCAACTCGTTGGCTTTGCGCTCGCTCGCTACAGGAAACAGGACCTCGTGGGCGAGGCAAGTCGTCCAACTCTTTCGACTAACCGACCTGGCAACAGATCTTGTCTAGGGGCTGAGGCTCACCCTCCGTCCCGCGATTTGGTTTCATTCGATTAAATCATTGAGTTTTCGCTGCTCGTAGTATTTTCGCTTCGAGTGTTTTATTACTGGACGTATAATTTTATCTGCCCTTTATTCATCTCTGCCGACACGCGGTGGATGAGTTTTTCATCTTTGCCTTTCCCAGCATGCTCCGCGAAACTTGTTTTCTCCGAACAAGTTGAGTTTTTCCCGGTTGTCTGTCTCCTGCTTCGGTACAGCGCGGATGTACGCAGTCTTTACGTAAGTTGGGGCTTCAGTCGGCCATTTTGATATTACGTCTCAGCTTGTGTTTGGTTTAATTCTCGATTTATTCGACAGCCAAAGAGTTGTTGAAGCTTTCGTGGTGGTAGTACGAGGCTCTAGATAACGACCCTGACTTATAGGCATTTGTGTCTGGCGTGATATAAGATCGTCTATATATTTTTCTCTAGGACTGTGACAACGCACATGCGAGAGTACATGTGTCCTGTTGTGTGTCCTCGGGTGCTACGTCCTGTACAACGAGAGCCTACTTAAGTCATTCAAGGTGAGTTGCATGAAATATTCCGTCCTCTGAAGTAGAGAGTTCTTAAAGTACGTTGAGGAAAAAAAAAACTTATATTGCGTGCTGTTCCCGATACAACGTGACTTGGCCTAGGTCACACAAGACAAGATGGCTGAAATGACGTTGCAACACTGAACTAAGTATTCTGAGATATTATTTTATTTTACGTTTTGATTGTTCTGTGATACTGACCACGCATTCCGTCTGCTTCTAGGTCAGTGGTAACAACCACGTGACACTCGTTCAAGACTTGAGGTTTACGGAGCGGTGAGGATGACGGCCGCTTATATCTTGAAGTCGCTAACACGACAACCCGAAAATTATATTACAGCAGCAGCAGCGAACTAAGGACTCCGGTGAGTACAATGAGAAATTGTCAGATAATGCCCACTGATCGAGTTTCAGAGCGTACGTACAGAAGCGACGTAATTATAAATTCTTGTCATTATGTCTGCTTTGAGGTGATTGGCGGAGCCCTCTTCACATTCACGGTGATTATGATATCATCATTCTTCATCGCCGTCGTGAACCCTCTGAAGATTTTTCCACGTCTCGCTCCTGGACGCTGCTCTGTGACGTCGTCTGGCTCGAGACGTCTGAAACGATGAGGCACCAGTGAGCGATGGACTCGGGTGAGTACGGTGATGTATTATTTCGAGGTTGATTAAAAATTATAATGACTTTCGTAGATAGTGTTCTGTGGGAAATTAAAAATTAGTATGTCTCGACGGTAATGTAGTGTCTGAGTAAAGCCTGGTCTACGTGGATGGGGTTTCGCGAAGGTACCGATATCGCCAAAATCAAAGAATGTTTGAAACCCCTACGTACGGTAAGGAATCGAGTTCTTTTATGAGTTTGAAACAGAAAGGAAAAGTTACAGATCGTTTGAGAATTGTTGATGGGAAAGATTGGAAAAGGAGAAAATGCAGACAAATGGACACGCACACTTGCGGTATGAGACCAGTTTCTTGCGTCTGTCTTGTTGTAAACATGTACGGCAGTCATCGTGTAGCTGACAGTCGTTTAACTGGTCAAAGCCTTTCTCTTCGTGTATAGACACAGAAATTTTAAAAACTGACTGGTCGTCCTTACTTCATTTCTGTTGGATAAATTTCGTAAGGAAATGCTGTTGGTGTTAGGTGGACCGAGTATTGCGTACGGAGTCTGTATTGATTTGGATTAGCCGTCTGCCATGGACGCGACTGAGTAGGCGTTCTTTACGCGGTGATGGAATTAGACAGAGCTGCTAGAATGTAGCGCTGTATAGAGCAGAGGTTCCCAAAATATGGAGAAACATTTTCAACATCCTTTGCTTGATTGAGGCAGTCATCAGAACGAAGTATCGTTCTGCGTTGTATCCCGAAGGATGGTGATGGGATACAGGAGCGTAGACCAAGAGGAAGTGCGTTGATATTCAAGTCCACTTGTAGCAACACAGTAGAGATATATATTGAATTAAAGCTGCACCAGTTTACAGTATCTCGAGTCAGAAAATTATGAAGGCGTAATTTATAACAGTTATAATTACTCTTCGCTAATACAAATTGCAGTTTTGTGGACTTTCAGTTTATTCTGTGTATAGTAATATAAAATA
The DNA here is from genome assembly GCF_977971745.1 of Zootermopsis nevadensis. Lineage (NCBI taxonomy): Eukaryota > Metazoa > Arthropoda > Insecta > Blattodea > Termopsidae > Zootermopsis > Zootermopsis nevadensis. The sequence goes on from NW_028259190.1 coordinate 1,057,374, forward strand.
TCGTCAAATTGAGTACCTGATCTATTTTCCTAATCAATGAAACTGAAGCTTTACAAGTGCAAGGAAACCGAAATTTGAGTCTATCGTGAGTCACTGCAGTCTGATTCACATCTCTAGATACTCTTTATACAAAAACACAGTTTAATATTAAGTTTCACCGCTACTAAATCTTCCGAAATAATTCATTCCCTTCCTAAGAGGGTTCATAAATTAACTTTTTGTGTGCTCTTTGAAATGAAAAAAGAAGCATCATTAACCCCATGAAGCCGTAGGTCGTCTGAATTATATTTAAAAATTCAGTCCGTACCGCGAAGAGAAAACACTCTTCAGCATTACGAAGATCAACTGGTTAACGCTGTTTAAGGAAATGATCGCTGTTTACTCCGAGAATCATAGTTCGTCTGAATTATATTTAAGAATTCAGTCCGTACCGCGAAGAAAACACAACTCTTCACCATTACGAAGATCAACTGATTAACGCTGTTTAAGGAAATGATC